>NW_023994397.1:0-376418 GCF_015586225.1 Lucilia sericata | reverse complement strand
AGCTGCTGCTTGCTGTTACTGATAATATTGCTGTTGTGCTGGTGCGGTGATGGTCATAATGATGATGATGATTTTTTGTGATATGACAAAGAAATTGGTTAAGAATTATTTAAATTCGAAACAAGGGTGTTGATGTATTTTGGATTTTTTTTTCTCGCAAAAACTTTTATTGTGTTCAAAACAAATAAATAAACAAACAAAAAAAATATATAAAAGGAAAAAATTTTAAGTAAATAAAATTTAAATTTTTATGATTTCTTTGTATAGAATCAAGAAGTATTTTTTTGACAATTATTCAGAAAAATTTGAAATTTATTGGGAAATGAAATTAATTTTTTTTGAGGAATAATAATAAACAATAAAAATGACTCATCATTACCTTTTACATGACAGTGTAAAAGGGTCAAGTTGAAGAGTGAACTTCAAAGTTTTTCAAGATCTTTTCAAAAGCTTTTTATTGGCACTATTAGCATTAGTATAATTATATAATTTGTTAAAAATTTCGACAAAATACTTTTAATGGAGAAAATTTTCAATAAAATTCTCTTTTTATACAACATTTAACTTAAAAAAATTTCTTATTATGTTATATTTTTATTTTAAATTTCAAAAAATTTTCTTAAAAAAAATTCAAAAATTTAGTTAAGACTATAGATCAGCCTATAGTCAAGACTATAGATCAGTCTACAGTCAAGACTATAGATCAGTCTATAGTCAAGACTACAGATCAGTCTATAGTCAAGACTATAGATCAGTCTATAGTCAAGACTATAGATCAGTCTATAGTCAAGACTATAGATCAGTCTACAGTCAAGACTATAGAGCATTCTATAGTCAAGACTATAGATCAGTCTATAATCAAGACTATAGATCAGTCTATAGTCAAGACGATAGATCAGTCTATAGTCAAGACTATAGATCAGTCTATAGTCAAGACTATAGATCAGTCTATAGTCAAGACTATAGATCAGTCTATAGTCAAGACTACAGATCAGTCTATAGTCAAGACTATAGATCAGTCTATAGTCAAGACTATAGATCAGTCTATAGTCAAGACTATAGATCAGTCTATAATCAAGACTATAGATCAGTCTATAGTCAAGACTATAGATCAGTCTATAATCAAGACTATAGATCAATCTATAATCAAGACTATAGGTCAGTCTATAGTCAAGACTATAGATCAGTTTATAGTCAAGACTATAGATCAGTCTATAGTCAAGACTATAGATCAGTCTATAGTCAAGACTATAGATCAGTCTATATTCAAGACTATAGACCAGTCTATAATAAAGACTATAGATCAGTCTATAGTCAAGACTATAGATCATTCTATAGTCAAGACTATAGATCATTCTATAGTCAAGACTATAGATCAGTCTGTAATCAAGACTATAGATCAGTCTATAGTCAAGACTATAGATCAGTCAAGACTATAGATCAGTCAAGACTATAGATCAGTCAAGACTATAGATCAGTCAAGACTATAGATCAGTCTATAGTCAAGACTATAGATCAGTCTATAGTCAAGACTATAGATCAGTCTATAGTCAAGACTATAGATCAGTCTATAGTCAAGACTATTGATCATTCTATAGTCAAGACTATAGATCAGTTTATAGTCAAGACTATAGATCAGTTTATAGTCAAGACTATAGATCAGTCTATAGTCAAGACTATAGATCAGTCTATAGTCAAGACTATAGACCAGTCTATAATCAATACTATAGATCAGTTTATAGTCAAGACTATAGATCAGTCTATAGTCAAGACTATAGACCAGTCTATAATCAATACTATAGATCAGTCTATAGTCAAGACTATAGACCAGTCTATAATCAAGACTATAGATCAGTCTATAGTCAAGACTATAGATCAGTCTATAGTCAAGACTATAGATCAGTCTATAGACAAAACTATAGATCAGTCTATATACAAGACTATAGATCAGTCTATAGTCAAGACTATAGATCAGTTTATAGTTTTGTTTTTTAAGTCAATTTCTAGTTTTAAGAAGATTTTCAAAAAATTTTCTTTATAAAGGTAACAATTTCAACAAGAAACGATTTTTTTTTTTTAATTTTAAATAAAAAATTGTGTCTATTACATTTTAAAATTAAAATTAGTGTTTGCATTTTGAAATTTTCTATTTTCTTTGAAACAAAAGTGAACGTGTAAAAATTTTGTTTATTAATTACAGCAATATATTTATTTTGTCTGAGGTTTTAGACGAATTAATTTAAAAACTTATTTTGTCTCACTTTTATTTTTAAAAATTTATGAGTTTATTTTTATTACACACCACAGCTATTAAAATTATTTGACAATATTTTTGATGTTTGGCAAAATTTTGCAAATTTTTGAATAGTCTGCTGCAATATTTTTATACATATTGCAAAATTTTTCTCAAATTTTATTAACTTTTAATGTTTGTTTTTGCTTGTAACAAATATTTTCTTTTTTATTTTAATTTTTTTTGGACTTAATAATTTTTGTGTACCCGAAATGCCTCATCAATTTTGTGTGTATTTCTCTGTCATTTTTTTTAGCAAAAGACGCAATTTGTTAATTGTTATTATATATTTTTTTAAAATATATTTATTTTTAAATGACAATCTTTCAGTCTATTTAAATTCGCGTTTTTTATAAAATTTGTATTCAAATATTTAAGACAAAATATGTACATATACGCAAATGAAATCCAAAATAATGATAATTAGTATGACTTTTTACAGACCTTGAATTTTGTTTTAAAAAAATACCATACCAATGGTAATTTAGTATTACAGTATATTTAAATTGGTTAATAATATACCTATTTACTAAAGTCATGAATAAAACGAATTCGTAATAAGAATAAAAATAATTGAATTTTTTTTAATATAATTATATTAAAATTAAAAAAAAAAAAAATTAAAAGTTTATTAAAAAATATTAAACTGTTTTATAGACTATAGATCAATCTATAACCAGGACAATAGATATGTCTATAGTCAAGACTATTGACCAGTCTATAGTCAAGACTATAGATCAGTGTATAGTCAAGACTATAGACCAGTCTATAGTCAAGACTATAGATCAGTGTATAGTCAAGACTATAGATCAGTCTATAGTCAAAACTATATATCAGTCTATAGTCAAGACTATAGATCAGTCTATAGTCAAGACTATAGATCAGCCTATAGTCACTCTATAGTCAGGACTATTGATCAGTCTATAGTCAAGACTATAGATCAGTCTATAGTCAAGGCTATAGATCAGTCTATAGTCAAGACTATAGATCAGTCTATAGTCAAGACTATAGATCAGTCTATAGTCAAGACTATAGATCAGTCTATAGTCCAGACTATAGATCAATATGTAGGCAAGACTATAGATCAGTCTATAGTCAAGACTATAGATCATTCTATAGTCAAGACTATAGATCATTCTATAGTCAATACTACAGATCAGTCTATAGTCAAGACTACAGATCAGGCTATAGTCAAGACTATATATCAGTCTATTTTAAAGACAATAGATCAGTATATAGTCAAGACTATAGATCATTCTATAGTCAATACTACAAATCAGTCTATAGTTAAGACTACAGATCAGTCTATAGTAAATACTATAGATCAGTCTATAGTAAAGACAGTAGATCAGTCTATAGTCAAGACTATAGATCAGTTTATAGTCAAGACTATAGATCAGTCTATAGTGACAAGACTATAGATCAGTCTATAGTCAAGACTATAGATCAGTCTATTGTCAAGACTATAGATCAATATGTAGGCAAGCCTATAGATCAGTCTATAGTCAAGACTACAGATCAGGCTATAGTCAATACTATATATCAGTCTATTTTAAAGACAATAGATCAGTCTATAGTCAAGACTATAGATCAGTTTATAGTCAAGACTATAGATCAGTCTATAGTGAAGACTATAGATCAGTCTATAATCAAGACTATAGATCGGTCTATAGTCAAGTCTAAAGATCAGTCTATAGTTAAGTCTATAGATCAGTCTGTAGTCAAGACTATAGATCAGTCTATAGTGAAGACTATCAATCAGTCTATAGTGAAGACTATAGATCAGTCTATAGTCAAGACTATAGATCAGTCTATAGGCAAGACTATAGATCAGTCTATAGTCAAGACTATAGATCAGTCTATAGTCAAGACTATAGATCAGTCTTTAGTCAAGACTATAGATCAGTTTATAGTCAAAACTATAGATCAGTGTATAGTCAAGACTATAGATCAATATGTAGGCAAGACTATTGATTAGTCTTTAGTGAAGACTATATATAGATCATATTCAAAACTATAGATAATTTTTTATTGATTAATTATCCTTAATCTAGTTTATTTTTTAAACAATCAAAATGTTTTTTTTATTATTAGAACTTGGTCAAATCTTTTAAATATCATTCCCCTCGGCATTATATATTTTAAATAAAATCTTTATTTGTCATTGTCTATTAATAAATTTATATAGTACACAAAACATTTTTCTAAAATACACAAAATAATAGAAAATAAATTGCAAAAGAGATATAAAAAAGAAAATCTCAACTCATCATAGTCAATTTGTGAGGCATATTATTAGTATGCGCCATCCTAAAATTATCACCACGAGTCCACAAGAGTCACTCAATAAAAATGATACACTCCCATAAATTATAATGTTGCAAACGAAAATGTACAATCAATATAATTTAATTTAAAATTGTTGGCAATTTTTTAAAGCTCAAAAATATACATATGTATGAAATTGCTGCATTATTTAGAATAACAAAATGGTGGAGAGTTTGGTGGGTGGAATTTAGAAATCAGCAGCTGTCTTTTTAAATTTCACCCGCCTAAAAGTTTATGACTTAATTCGATCAAATAAGTTAATAATTTGTTGATTAAACAAGCATTAAGAAATTGCTTGCTCTGATTGCAAAGTACTTTAAGTAACACATATGAGATTACACCAGGCCACTATACCGGCTCCAGGTAATCTAATAAAGGATCAATTTATATTCTTCTAGGGAAAACACTTAAATTCTAAATTGTGTTTAATGTAATTTTTTGCTACTAAAAACAGTGTCCTTAATAAAAATTTCAAACTCATTTTCTTATTATTAGTAGTGCTTTCAATCTAAAAATAGCTTAAGATTTTTTATATAAATTAAATCAAAATTCATTTCGCCTATTGTAAATGTTTAATAAACATTTTCTTTGTTTTTCATTTCTGACAGTCATATTTATATGGGCGCTTTAATGAAAATAATTCTATATTTCTATATAATTTCTATTAAATACATTGTATATTTTTTAAATGCATTTAATTTGTAAAAATAATTTGGCAAATTTTTCAGAAATTCTCAAGAAACCATGAAAAATTCTATACATTTCTTATTGTTTATATGATATTTATAGGTTTTCTTTAAACATTTTGAAAAGAATTGCATCAATAGATTTAGTTTTGATTTAAATTGTTTATATAGAAAAATATTTTTTGTTTAACATTTAAGTTAGAAGATCAACAAATAATCAGCTATAAACTCAATAGTCAAAATATTGATCAATCTATAGACAAGACTATAGATTATAGTCAAGCCTTATAGTAAGTATAGTCAAGATTGTAGTTAAGATTATAGATCTGTCTTATAGTCAATAGATAGAACAGTCTATAGTCAAGATCAGTCACGACTATAGATCAGTCAATTATCAAGACTATAGATCAGTCTATAGTCAAGACTATAGATCAGTCTATAGTCAAGACTATAGATCAGACTATAGTCAACACTGTAGATCAGTCTATAATCAATACTATAGATCAGTCTATAGTCAAGACTATAGATCAGTCTATAGCCAAGACTATAGATCAGTCTTGGCTATAGACTGATCTATAGTCTTGACTATAGATCAGTCTATAGTCAAGACTATAGATCAGTCTATAGTCATGGACTATAGATCAGTCTATAGTCAAGACTATAGATCAGTCTATAGTCAAGACTATAGATCAGTCTATAGTCATGACTATAGATCAGTCTATAGTCAAGACTCAAGACTATAGATCAGTCTATAGTCAAGACTCAAGACTATAGATCAGTCAATAGTCAAGACTATACATCAGTCTATAGTCAAGACTATAGATCAGTCTACATTCAAGACTATAGATCAGTCTATAGTCAAGACTAGAGATCAGTCTATAGTCAAAGACTATAAGATCAGTCTATAGTCAAGACTATAGATCAGTCTATAGTCAAGACTATAGATCAGTCTATAGTCAAGACTATAAATCAGTCTATAGTCAAGACAATAGATCAGTCTATAGTCAAGACTATAGATCAGTCTATAGTCAAGACATAGATCAGTCTATAGTCAAGACTATAGATCAGTCTATAGTCAAGACTATAGATCAGTCCTATAGTCAGACTATAAGATACATAGTCTATAGTGAAGACAATAGATCAGTCTATAGTCAAGACTATAGATCAGTCTATAGTCAAGGCTATAGATCCAGGTCTATAGTTAAGACTATAGATCAGTCTATAGTCAGAGACTATAAATCAGTCTATAGTCAAGAAATTAGATCAGTCTATAGTCAAGACTATAGATCAGTCTATAGTCAAGACTATAGATCAGTCTATAGTCAAGGCTATAGATCAGTCTATAGCCAAGACTATAGATCAGTTCTATAGTCAAGACGATAGATCAGTCTATAGTCAAGACTTAGTCAGTCTGTAGCCAAGACTATAGATCAGTCTATAGTCGAGACTATAGATCAGTCTATAGTCAAGACTATAGATCGGTCTATAGTCAAGACTATAGATCAGTCTATAGTCAAGGCTATAGATCAGTCTATAGTCAAGGCTAAGATCAGTCTATAGTCAAGGCTATAGATCAGTCTAATCAGACTTGACTATAGACAGGTCTATAGTCTTGACTAAAGACTGATCTATGGTCTTGACAAAAGAATATAGACCGATCTTAACTATAGAGGTACCTATAGTCTTGACTATAGATGGATCTTAGCTATAGAGTGATCTACAGTATTGAATATAGACTGATCTTTAGCCTTGACTATAGACTGATCTATAGTCTATAGAATAATCTATAGTCTTAACAATAGAATGATCTATAGTTTTGCCTATAGAATGATCTATAGTCTAGACTATAGATCATTGTATAGTCTTGCCTACAGAAAGATCTATAGAATAATCTATAGTCTTGACTATAGAATGATCTACAGTCTTGACTATAGAATAAACTGGATAGTCTTTAAAATAATATATAGTCTTGACTATAAAATGATCTGTAGTCTGGACTATATCCACTTATCTAGACTATAGATCATTTTATAGTCAAAACTATAGATCATTTTATTGTCAAGACTACAGATCATTCTATAGTCAAGACTATATAGATTATTCTATAGACGGAACTATAAATCATTCTATAGACAGGACTATAGATGAGTCTACAGTCACGACTATAAATCAGTCTACAGTCAAGACTATAGTTCAGCCTATAGTCAATAGGTTCAATATTTCAATATAGAAATACTTAAGATTAGTTTTGTGATCTTATTAAGATGCCAAAAAAGAGAACATTCTGACTCTTCATAAATCAACGTCCTTCTAGGTCATTGCCTCTCTCTCTCACAGATGATCATGCTACAATACTAGTTCTATATATCGTTTACTTTTGCTTGACACCACAGTTTTTCTTTTGATTTATCCATAAACTAAAGATCACTTTAATCATTAAAAAAAAAAGAAATCCCCATTTAAACTGACATTAAATAAAAAAATTTTATTATACATGACAAAATGTTCTGCAGTTTTAACTGTATTTCAAAAGTAATTAAATGATAAAAACCAAAAAAATATATTAAATGTTGTATAATTTTTTCTTATATTTATTTATTCTTTTCTTGCATTTATTAATAAACCAGGCACACTTCTTTTTTTCTTTTTTTTTTTTTGAAATACATCTACCAGCATTGTAATTACACGCAGGGGTTCGAGAAAAGTGTGATAAATATGGGGATTATATGAAATTGGATAGAGAAATTTTAAAGTAATACAATAGATGGTACAATATTAAGTTTTAAAGATTAATATGGATCTACTTATCGGCTGTATTTGCTCGAAGTCTTTTATTAAAGGGATTGGGAGTTCAATTTCTGATAGCGACTCCGAATGAAGGGAAAATTACTCATTTAGTTTCTATACGATTGTCATGGATATAGAATGGAAATGACGAACAACACAAGGTGTAATAATTGGCAATCTATCACTTTGGGGGTTGCAGGTTCTATTCCTGCCGCATTTGCCAAAATGAAAACCCTACTATTGCAAGACAAAATACTGAAACATCAGCCACAATATTTGCTCACACGCACAAAAAAGTGTTTAAAGCTAAAAGAAGCTGAAGGAAGGAACAAAAAATAAATACAAAATTTAACAGTAAATTGAACAGACAGCTAAAATACCATAAATGGACAGTAAACAGCCAATATTATGTCAGAATTTGCTAAAAACACAAAAAAAAAAAAGAAAACAGCGCACAGATTTAACAATAAAAACAAAACTGTAGAGAAGAAAAAAAATCAACAAAACTTTTTTTTCGTGTTCCCACAAAAGAAGAGAAATCTTTATTAAAATTATGACTTGATTTGTGGCTTCATTGATTGTGGTTGGTTAGCTACTAGGCTTAAAGCCCGACCAATAATGAAAATTATTTGATCAATATATATTTCATTTAGACATGTTTTTTTCTTTCATCTGTTTATTTGCTTTAAACAAACATGTAGAAAATCTCTTGGCGGTATGTTGAAAAGTTAATTAAATAAACTTGTTAACAAAAAATAAACTTATACACTGGACGATCGATCGATCGTTGAGCTTAAAAATTGTCTCTCATCAATAAATAAATTTTTAAAAATATCATAAATGTATTATTTATATATTTTTTTTATTATTTCTTCAATTCTTCATTAAATAAACATTAAAATTGAGTACAAATTACACGCATATAGTGTGTATATGGAGTGCGTGCGTGTCTTGAACTATCAGACGGTTATACAAATATTGAGAGATACATAATATTACGCCAGCAAATAACCCAGCAAACAGTGGACTGTGCAATTGAAAGGTAAATCGTTGTAACTGATATCGATAATGATATAGACCTAACATGACTATAAACTAATCCTTAATTTTGACTATAGAATGATAGAAGAACTGATCTGTAGTATTAACTACAGAACTATATGTAGTTCTGAGTATAGACTGGTCTAAAGATTAATCTGTAGTATTGACTATAGACTCAACAATAGTCTTGACTAAAGACTGATCTATAGCATTGACTATAGACTAATCTATAAACTTGACTACATGCAGATCTATCGTTCTTGAATATATACTGATCTATAGTCTTGATAATAGACTTATCTATTTTCTTGTCTTTAGACTGATCTATAGTCTTGATTATAGACTGATTATAGTCTTGACTATAGTTATGGTCTAAAGTCTATACTCTTGACTATAGATTGATCTTTACTATTGACTAGACTGATCTATAGTCTTGACTATAGACTGATCTATAGTCTTGACTATAGACTGATCTATAGTCTTGACTATAGACTGATCTATAGTCTTGACAGCAGACTGATCTACAGTTTTGACTATAGACTGAATTATAATCTTGACTATAGATTGATATATAGTATTGGCTATAGACTAATATATAGTCTTAACTGTATACTAATCTACATCATTGTCTATAGAATGCTCTATAGTCTTAACAGTAGAATGATCTATAGTCTTGACTATAGACTGATCTACAGTTTTGACTATAGACAGATCTACAGTCTTGACTATAGACTGATCTATCGTCTTGACTATAGACTGATCTATAGTCTTGACTATAGACTGATGTATAGTCTTGGCTATAGACTGATCTATAGTCTTGATTATAGACTGATCTATAGTCTTGACTATAAACTGATCTATAGTTTTGACAATAGACTGATCTATAATCTTGACAATAGACTGATCTATAATCTTGACAATAGACTGATCTATAATCTTGACTATAGACTGATCTATAGTCTTGACTATAGACTGATATATAGTCTTGACTATAGACTGATCTATAGGCTTGACTATAGACAGATCTACAGTCTTGACTATAGACTGACCTACAGTCTTGACTATAGACTGATCTATAATCTTGACTATAGACTGATCTATATAGTCTTGACTATAGAATAATCTATATTCTTGACTATAGACAGATCTGTAGTCTTGACTATAGACTGATGTATAGTCTTGACTATAGACTGATTTATAGTCTTGACTATAGACTGATCTGTAGTCTTGACTATAGACTAATCTATATTCTTGACTATAGACTGATCTGTAGTCTTGACTATAGACTGATATACAGTCTTGCCACCTATTATTGACTATAGGTTTATGTATAACATTGACTATAGAGAGATCTATAGCCTTACCTGTAGACTGAAATACAGTCTTGACGTAAGAATGATCTATACTATTGACTACAGACTGATCTATAGTCTTAACTATAGATTGATCTATAGTCTATACTCTAGACTGATCTATAGTCTTGACTATAGACTGATCTATAGTCTTGACTAGAAACTGATCTATATAGTAATATAGTAATAACTATAGACTGTTCATTAGTAATGAATATAGACTGATCTATACTATAGGTTTGTCTTAAAGTCGGATAATATATTCTTCCTTCCTATATGTTAATACTACCCTCAAATGAAATTAAATTTTATAGTTGAATTATTACGAAAATTTTTGATAAAACTTACCAGTAAACCAGTTTCAACATTTGGTATTAAAATAATTTTTGAACCATCCATTAAATTATTTTCTTTTAATAAACCATCTTGAAGTTCTCTGCAAAAAAATCGAAGAAAATATAAACAAAAATTAATAAAATATATAAAAATTTGTAAAAAGAAGTCTGACATAGTAACTAAACTACTTAGTACTTATTTGGTAGTTAAGTTTGTTAGAGAAAAAAAGCACAACAATTCCATAACAAAGCCCTTTCAAGAAAACCAAAACAAAGCAACAATTACCATTGTTTGTATTAGCAACAAAAATTGAAAAAAAAAAAACTATTCGAAATACTACCTACTACTTATTTTAACTACTAATAGTTTCTTAAGTGTAACATATAAAATTTATTTTTAATTTCATTTTTTTAAATAAAATTAATTATAAATAAAGAAATGTGTTTGGAATATTTAAAAAATATGCAGAGACAACAAAGAAAAATTTTTAATTTATAACAAAAACAACATTTACCGAGTAATAACAATGACAGCAGTGTCAGTTGAATGTTTAATGACAATTTTTTTTCTTCTTCTTCTTCTGTTTAAACTTCATTTATATTTTATGTATAAAATATATAAAACAAATAAAATACAATTGCAAATAATGCTCCAAGTACTTGTATTTCAAATAAAATAAATTCAAATTCTGTGTTTCAGTTTCGAAGTAAAAGAAACACTTAATCAACTGAAGCGAGGGTTCGGTATTTTTCCAAAAAGTTTATATATATATATATTTTTTTTTTTTTTTTTTTGACAAATTTTGAAATAAACGATTTAAAATTTGAGGGTCGGTCATTGTTTTTTTGGGACATTTTTTAAATTTTATAAGTCTAATTTGTATTATGGTATTGCAGTAAATTTAAAATTATTGTGTACAACTTTTCTATACACAAATGGATGACAATCTGATGAACTTTCTATAGAAATATTGATTTAAATATGATCTCTAAATCGCATTCTGAATGTTGATCATAATATAAACAACCTTTCTATATAACATAGACAACAATCTGAACAAGTTTTATATAGAAAATTTGTTTATAATATGAATAAGTTTTTCTATAGAAAAGTTGTTCATAATCTGAACAAGTTTTCTATAGAAAAG
The DNA here is from genome assembly GCF_015586225.1 of Lucilia sericata. Classification (NCBI taxonomy): domain Eukaryota; kingdom Metazoa; phylum Arthropoda; class Insecta; order Diptera; family Calliphoridae; genus Lucilia; species Lucilia sericata. Next base: position 364,448 of record NW_023994397.1, on the reverse strand, counting down.
TTTTTAATAATCCGAACAACTTTTATATAGAAAAGTTATTCACAATCTGAACAACTTTTATATAGAAAAGTTGTTCACAATATGATAAATTTTTATATAGAAAAGTTGTTGACAATCTGAACAAGTTTTCTATATAAAAGTTGTTCATAATCTAACAAGTTTTCTATAGAGAAGTTATTCACAATCTAAACTACTTATATAGAAAAGTTCACAATCTGATCAATTTTTATATAGAAAAGTTGTTCAAAATCTAAACACGTTTAGAAAGTTGTTGACAATCTGAACAAGTTTTTATAGAAATGTTGTTGCCAATCTGAACAAGTTTTCTATAGAAATGTTGTACATAATATGAACAAGTTTTCTATAGAAAAGTTGTTCACAATCTAAACAAGTTTTCTATAAAAAAGTTGTTCACAATCTGAACAAGTTTTCTATAGAAAAGTTGTTTACAATCTGAACCAGTTTTCCATAGAAAAGTTGTTTACAATCTGAACCAGTTTTCTATAGAAAAGTTGTTCACAATCTGAACCAGTTTTCTATAGAAAAGTTGTTCACAATCTGAACCAGTTTTCTATAGAAAAGTTGTTCACAATTTGAACAAATTTTTTATAGAAAAGTTGTTTACAAGCTGAACAATCTAACAATCTTAGCAAGTTTTCTATAGAAAAGTTGTTTACAATCTGAACAAGTTTTCTATAGAAAAGTTGTTCATAATCTGAACAAGTTTTCTATAGAAAAGTTGTTCATAATCTGAACAAGTTTTCTATAGAAAAGTTGTTCATAATCTGAACAAGTTTTCTATAGAAAAGTTGTTCATAATCTGAACAAGTTTTCTATAGAAAAGTTGTTCATAATCTGAACAAGTTTTCTATAGAAAAGTTGTTCAAAGTCTGAACAAGTTTTCCATAGGAAACTTTGTCACAATCTGAACAAGTTTTCTATAGAAAAGTTGTTTACAATCTGAACAAGTTTTCTATAGAAAAGTTGTTCAGAATCTGAACTAGTTTTCTATAAAATATTCTAAAAGTGTATTCTATAGAAAAGTTGTTCACAATCTGAACAAGTTTTCTATTGAAAAGTTATTTACATTCTGCACAAGTTTTGTATGGGAAAATTGCTCAGCATCTGAACAAGTTTTCTATAGAAAAGTTGTTCATAGTTATTTACAATAAGAACATGTATTCTATAGAAAATTTGTTCATAATCTGAAAGTGTTTTCTATAGCGAAGTTGTCCACAATCTGAACATGTTTTCTTTAGCGAAGTTGTCCATAATCTGAACATATTTTCTATAGCGAAGTTGTTGACAATCTGAACAAGTTTTCTGTAAAAAAATTTTAAAAAAAATCTTGCAAGGTAATGACATTTTTTGCACGATTTTTGGTTTAAAATACAAATTATTTTAAATATTATTGTTGTTTTTGTTGTACAGCCATCATTAACGAAAAAAAATTCACGAAAATTTTAAAACAAATAAATGTTAATTTTATGCTGATAAAGCTCTTCTTTTTTCTTGACTGGCGAAGGGGGAAATAAACTGTTTAAAAATTGTATTGTATTTTATGTTAAACAGACAATCACCTCTTTTAAAGGAAAATAAATTAACAACAAAAAAAGTTTAATCATCATATATATTCTTAATAAAGAAAACAATAAAACAAAACTTTTGCTATTTAAGCCAGTTTTTGGAAGAAAATTAAAAAAAAAATTAAATAAAACATTTATTTAGTTATGAATTAAGTTCAACAACAATTTATAAATTAACACCTGCAATAATAATAATAAATATTAAGAGAAACAAAAACAACATTTAAACAAAAAGTTAATAAACAAATCAGCACATGTGTCAACAGCGACATTTGACTTTAAGATGTAAACAAATTTTTTTAAACTTTTTTTGTTAAATTGATTTGTTAACAAGTTTTCAGAAGTGAGTTTCTGTCTCATGAAGAGATTTGAACTAATATCTTATATACTAGATTAACAAGAGTTTCATTTTGACATCCGCCTTGTCTTCAATATCCGCATATTTTAGAGATTAAATTGAAAATCCGGTAGTTTGTTTCTAATACCAGCTTAACTTCTTCTAACACTGAAAAACTTAGAAAACTTAACATTTAATTGAATCAATTAAATTTATAAATTGTAGCAGGTAAAATGTTGTTTATTTTAGCAAACTCAAAAATTTAGTTTCTTTCAGTGTATGCTTAAAGGAAATCAATTTTTAATATAAAAATTATTGTAATTCCCCCCAAGGATTTAATTTATTATTTTCTTTAAAAGCCTGATTTTAAAATTATTTTGAATTTAAAGTCATCGAAAAAAACCCTTTAAATTTATATATTAAAATAAAGTAATTAATGTATCACTTTAAAGTTCAAAATTTATATAAAAGAATATAGTATTCGTCATATCAGTAAATGTGATTAAATTTTAAATGAAAGTCATTGAACGGAAAACTGTCGTATTTAAATAATATTAAGAAAACACTTTCAATTTTTCAATTTAAGTAAAAAAATTGTGCTCAATATTGGAATAACTTTTGTATCGAAAACTTGCTCACAGTCAGGACAGCTTTTCTTTAGAAAATATGCTCCAATTGGGACAATTTTCTATAGAAAATATGCACACAATTGAGACAACTTTTCTATAGAAAACTTGCTCACAATTGGGACAAATTTTCTATAGAAAATATGCTCCAAATTGGGACAACTTTTCTATAGAAAACTTGCTCATAATTGGAAAAAATTTTCAATAGAATATTTGGTCACAATTGGGACAAATTTTCTATAGAAAACTTGCTCACACTTGGGACAAATTTTCTATAGAAAACTTGCTCACACTTGGGACAAATTTTCTATAGAAAACTTGCTCAAAGTTGGTAGAAACTTTTTATAGAAAACTTGCTCACAATTGAGAGAATTTTGTATAGAATACTTGGTCACAATTGGGACAAATTTTCTATAGAAAACTTGCTCACACTTGCGACAAATTATCTATAGTAAACTTGTTCACAATTGGGACAAATTTTGTATAGAAAACATGATCACAATATGAACTGATCTTCTATAGAAAATTTGCTCAAGTTATGGACTGATATTCTATAGAAAACTTGCTCACAATTGTGACAACTTTCCTATAGAAAATTTGATCACAATTGGGACAACTTTTTTATAGAAAATTTGCACTCAATTGGGACAACTTTTCTATAGAAAATTTGGTCTCAATTGGGACAACTTTTTTATAAAAAATTTGCTCTCAATTGGGACAACTTTTCTATAGAAAATTTGCTCTCAATTGGGACAACTTTTCTATAGAAAATTTGGTCTCAATTGGGACAACTTTTCTATAGAAAATTTGCTCTCAATTGGTACTCACAATTGAGACAAATTTTCTATAGAAAACTTGCTTTCAATTGAGACAAATTTTCTATGGAAAACTTTCCCACAATTGGGACAAATTTTCTACAGGTAACTTGCTTTCAATTGGAACAAATTTTCTATAGAAAACTTGCTCACAATATGGACTGATCTTCTATAGAAAATTTGCTCACAATTGGGATAACTTTTCTATAGAAAATGTAGCTCTAAATTGGGACAACTTTTCTATAGAAAATTTTCTCACAATTGGGAAAACGTTTCTATAGAAAATTTGCTCTCAATTGGGATAACTTTTCTATAGAAAATTTTCTCTCAATTGGGATAACTTTTCTATAGAAAATTTGCTCTCAATTGAACAACTTTTCTATAGAAAATTTGCTCACAATTGGGACAACTTTCTATAGAAAACTTGCTTGCAATAGGGACAAATTTTCTATAGAAAACTTGCTTGCAATAGGGACAAAATTTCTATAGAAAACATGCTTACAATAGGGACAAATTTTCTATAAAAATTTGCTCTTAATTGAAGCAAATTTTCTATACATAGTTTAAAGAAAAATAGTTTCGATTGTTAGCAATATTTTTAATTTCTGAGAATTTTTTTATGATAATCTTTAGTATAGAACTTCTAATATAAGGGTTTAATTGGCCCTGGGATTTTTACAAATTCCTTGATACAATCTTTAACCTTTGACATTATTTCCTTTTGCTTAGCAACTTTTTCGTTCAAAAAAACCAAACGAAATATTGAAATACTATTCAATTTTTTGTTCAAAAATTATTTGTTTACGCTTAAAAAACAGTTTTTTCAAAACATTACAAATGGTAACAATGGCAACTCAGTGTATGCGAGAGGGGATAAGAAAATAAAAAAAAAACTACAATTTAATTTCAAAGATATGTAATAATAATGAAAATATCAAGATTTCCTTTTTTTGTTAATGGTGGTGTGCTTTTTAAAGTATAAAATGTTATGGCTGCAATATGGCAACCTGTGTTAAGGTAATTTGGTAACAAAACAAAAAAAACTAGGAGAAACAACAACAATAGCAATAAATTTATAAACAATAAACAAACTAAAAAAATGAATATTGAAAGTTTGGTTATGTTGTTGTAGCGTTATTGTAATGTTACCAAAAATACCGTTACATATGAGAAAACAAATAAACTCTGAGTACGAGTAAGTACTTGTGTCTGTCTATATTATTGTTAACTTGGTTTTTTTCGTCAGTGTTTGTTTTTGTTTTGCCATGGCTGTTGCATTTCGTGTTACGTAGCTATTGTTGTTGTGCATTTTTGCTATGGCACCTAATTGTTTGTTGGTGTTTTTAAGTTACACCAACTAAAAGTTGAAAAAAAAAACAAGGACTCCAAGGAGAAATATATATTTTGTTTTTGTAACAACAAATACATACTTTTACTTTAGTTTTTTTGGGTGATGCCACAACAAAACCAGATTAATTGTTTATAACCAAGTTTAATGGTAATGTGTGTGTGGTGTCTACTTGTTATAATGTAACCCGATCAAATGGTACAATGGGTACGTATGTTACGTATGTACATTTTTACTTGCCAACCAAGGTGAATGAAATGTCTAGAGTAGATTTGTTTATACACAATTTTATTTTCAACTGACAACTGGCTGGATATTGTTGACAACAAACTTAATATTGGGTTGTTGGTTGCCTAGAAAAATACAAATGTCAGAGAGGCATAACAATTGTTATAATTTAAATATGTTTGTAAATACGTAGTACTTAAGAAACCCTAATATCTGTTGTCAATTATTGTAATACTATATGGCTGCTAATGTTGGTGGATAATTGATATTGATGTGTAGTGTGTATGCTCTATGTCTAAGGTGGCCAAAACATTTGGTTGCTAAGTTTGAAAAAGTATTTTAACAACATTAGGTAGCTTTATTAAATTATTATTTTACTAACTAACTAACTAACTAACTAACTAACTAACTAACTAACTAACTAACTAACTAACTAACTAACTACTAACTAACTAACTAACTAACTAACTAACTAACCAACTAACTAACTAACTAACTAACTAACTAACTAACTAACTACTAACTAACTAACTAACTAACTACTAACTAACTAACTAACTAACTAACTAACTAAACTAACTAACTAACTACTAACTAACTAACTAACTAACTAACTAACTACTACTAACTAACTAACTAACTAACTAACTAACTACTAACTAACTAACTAACTAACTAACTACTAACTAACTAACTAACTAACTAACTAACTAACAAACTAACTAACTAACTAACTAACTAACTAACTAACTAACTAACTAACTAACTAACTAACTAACTAACTACTAACTACTAACTAACTAAACTAACTAACTAACTAACTAACTAACTAACTAACTAACTAACTAACTAACTAACTAACTACTAACTAACTAACTAACTAACTAACTAACTAACTAACTAACTAACTAACTAACTACTAACTAACTAACTAACTAACTAACTAACTAACTAACTAACTAACTACTAACTAACTAACTACTAACTAACTAACTAACTAACTAACTACTAACTAACTAACTAACTAACTAACTAACTAACTAACTAACTAACTAACTACTACTAACTAACTAACTAACTAACTAACTAACTAACTACTAACTAACTAACTACTAACTAACTAACTAACTAACTAAATAACTAACTAAATAACTAACTAAATAACTAACTAACTACTACCTCACTAACTAACTAACTAACTAACTTCAGATAGATTGTGTACAATTTTCTATAGAAAAGTTGTTCAGATTGTGAACAATTTTTATAAAAAAGTTGTTTAGATTGTGGACAATTTTCAATAGAAAAGTTGTTTCGATTATGAACAATTTTCTATTGAAAAGTTGTTCAGATTGTGAACAATTTTCCATAAAAAATTTGTTCAGATAGATTGCGAACAATTTTCTTTAGAAAAGTTGTTCAGATTGTGAACAATTTTCTATAAAAAAGTTGTTCAGATTGTGAACAATTTTCTATTGAAAAGTTGTTCAGATTGTGAATAAATTTTTATAGAAAAGTTGTTCAGATTGTGAACACTTTTCTGTAGAAAAGTTGTTCAGATAGATTGCGAAGAATTTTCTATAGAAAAGTTGTTCAGATTGTGAAAAATTTCCTTTAGAAAAGTTGTCCATATTGTCATCAATAGTGACCATCAGTTTGTGCCTAAAAAATTTCATCAAATTGTGACTAAATTTTCTATTGATAATGTTGAGTTTGTGTAAAAAGTTTCTATAGAAAATTTATTATTTTTTTTAATAAATATTTAACAAAAATATTCTAGGTATTTCCCTATTTATAAATTTTGAAGAAATCCCAGCTGCTGGCAAATTATTGTCAACTCATCTGATGTTAATAATGATTATGTTGGGGGGATGCTAGTATTACAAAAAAGCGTCACCACAAACAGCATTAATATATTGTTGTAAGTTTTACATATGGATGTGAGAGCGAAAAACTACATTCGAAGCCTAGAAAAAAGAAAACAACAACTTTTGCACAATGATGGCATAATCTTTGGCATAACAAACTTTCCAACGCACAAAAACAGCAACAATAATAACAACATCATTATTATGTATTGAACAAAAGAAAATGGGGCTTGGTTCCAGTAATAACAGCAACAGCAACTACAAACATACACACATGTACATATGAATTATAAAACTTAACAATAACAATGTGAAACTAATGAAGAGAAAAATGGAAAAGGCAGAAATGTGGAGAAAAAGTGTAATAAAAACAAAAACTATAATAATGTAAAAAAAAGTATGCGAGTAAATAAACGCACATTTATTATAAACATACGCATATACAAACATAAATATACATACATACATAGAAATACAAAACAAAACTCCTAAATGCGGTTTTAACAAAATTTCTCTCCGGCACTCTTCCCCCTTTTTTAAAAAACACACACTCTCTCTATCCCCCTTTAAACAACCCACACACCCACTAAAACAAAACCGAAACAACAAAACATGTCGGCATTTTAGTTTTACATGGTTTTGTTGTAAACTAGATCAAACTTGCTTACAACAAAAATTAAAGAAAACAACAACATACTGACAGACAACACAGTGATGTTGTCAGTCTGTCAGACTCCTGTGATGTGCTGTGGTGAAAAAAATTAGAATTTCAACTTAAAAACAAAAAAAAAGAAGGTCGTGCTGCTGACGTTATTGGCTAAACTGAGCTGTTGCGTAGACGTCAGCTGTTTCGCAAGTACAGAGCAGTTTATGTTGTACTTTTATTTCTCTTCAATTAACATAATAGAGAGAGCGCAATGAAATTATGTTTTTTTTTTTGGGAAATATGTTTTTTTTTATGTTGGCCACATTGTTGCAGTTTACATTTCTCATCAGGCATGGAAAATTGAATTTTAAACTAGTACTAACTTATAACAAAATAGTACTTTTGTAGGTTAGAGACTGACTCTAGACTAGACTATAGACTAGACTATAGACTAGACTATAGACTAGACTATAGACTAGTACTATAGACTAGACTATAGACTAGACTATAGACTAGACTATAGACTAGACTATAGACTAGACTATAGCCTAGACTATAGACTAGACTATAGACTAGACTATACCTTAGACTATAGACTAGACTATAGACTAGACTATAGACTAGACTATAGAAGACTATAGACTAGACTATAGACTAGACTATAGACTAGGACTATAGACTAGACTATAGACTAGACTATAGACTAGACTATAGACTAGACTATAGACTAGACTATAGACTAGACTATAGACTAGGACTATAGACTAGACTATAGACTAGACTATAGACTAGACTATAGACTAGACTATAGACTAGACTATAGACTAGACTATAGACTAGACTATAGACTAGACTATAGACTAGACTATAGACTAGACTATAGACTAGACTATAGACTAGACTATAGACTAGACTATAGACTAGACTTCAATTTTTCTAAATAGTAGTAGAAATACTACTTTTTAACAAAACTTTCATAAATTTGTAAAATTTTTCACGAGAATTTTTTCTAAAGCTTAATAAAAATATTAAATTTTTATAAAAGAAAATGTTTCCTAATAAAATAAACAATATTTTTGGATTTTTCAAAAAGTAGTAAAAATACTACTTTTTTAAAAACATTGAAATTTAATAAAAATATTAAATTTTTATAAAAGAAAATGTTTCTTAATAAAATAAACAATATTTTTGGATTTTTCTAAAAGTAGTAAAAATTCTACTTTTTTAAAAACATTGAAATTTAATATTTTTTAAGTGGAAAAACAAAAGAACTTATTGTATACTTAAAATATACACTAATAAGTGAATTTGAAAATAGTAGTAGAAATACTACTTTTTATAAAAATTTATAAAATTAACAATTTTTCATGGCATTCATCAACAAGTCAAATAAATTTGCAATTGAGAGATATTTCCTCATTTAAAAATAGTAGTAGAAATACTACTTCTTCTAAAAATTAATAAAAATATTAAGTTAATATAAAGAAAATGTTTCCTAATGATATGATATGTAAGAAAATTGTATTTTCCTTAAATTATGGGAGATTTCTCTTAAATTTTTTCGGAATATTTTGTTAGTTTTTGTTATGAAAGAAAATCTGGTAAGTGTGAGACAAAAACAAGATGTTATTTTTTATGCTGCTGAGATTTAAGGAGAGTTTTTACATTTACAGTTCGAGAGATTATGTTGAAAAACAAAAAGAGTATGTACGTGCTAGAGTTTTGGAATTAATAAACAAAAAACCAGATTGTATAAATGATTTTTTGTTGGTTGATAAGAAGAAAAACATGGCGTCTGTTACACGCCATAATAAATTGTAAACGCCAAAAAAAATATGATTAAATTTAACAAAGATGTAGTAGAAGACTAAAATTAAACATATGGATACAAATTTAAGACAAAAACTAAATTGTAGAAAGAAAATTAAAGAAATATTAAAAATTATACAAATTTTAGAAAAGAAGAATAAGAAAAAAATTACTTAATTTTACTTTAAAAATCTAGTTTAAAGCATAATTAAGGTTAATTTTGTTAAAAAATTTACTTAAAACATATTTTATATTTAAAATCTACTCAAAAACTATTAATTTTTTCTATTTTAAAAATAGTAGTAGAAATACTACTTTTTAGAAAAATGCTTAAAAAATAAATTCTTCATGGAGTTTTGTCTATAAGTTAATAGAACTTTAAAATTAACATATTTTCTAATTTAAAAATAGTAGTAAAAATACTACTTTTTTTAAATTAATAAAAAAATTATGAATTTTATATAAAAAATTTGCTTAAGTTCTTAAACAAATATTTTTAAATCAAAAATCTCATTTTTATTCTTTTTAATAAAAAATTAGTTAAAAATTATTTAAAATTTTTAAAAATGGAATTTGTATTTAAATTTTACAAATAAATGATTTATCTCAAAAACATATTGAAAAATTGTTAAAGAAATTTTCAGTATTTTTTTATGATTTTTATCTGAAGGCACAAGAGCAAAAACACACAAATATTCCCCATATTTAATGCTGAATTTAAGCTAAAGGTGGAAGTAGTCATTTAAAATAAATTAAATAAAACAGCCAAAGAGTCAGTTAGTTAAAGAGTAAGGAGAGGAAGGGAGATAAAAGGGAAACAGCAAGGCTGTAAAATACAGACAACAATTTTGCTGATTTTTTTAGATTTTCTAAGCTGCCGAGTAAACATAACTGACAGAAACAAAAAACACACAAAAATAGACATAAACGTACATACAAACTGTCTGTCGGTCGGCCTTTAAACAGTCAGCTGTGAGAGCCAAAAGAAGAAAAGCAGACACGCCACCTTCTTAAATGTTTACAATAAAAGAAAAACAAATTGATAACAAACATATAAAAGTAAGGCTAATTTTATGTTATAGCAAAAAAAAACGCCTAAATAAAATATAAAAATAAACAAAAATTTTTGGAAAATTTTTCCACAAAATCTTAATTTTATTCAAACTTACTTTAATTTAAATTAAAAAATCTTTTAAAATCTATATTCTTTACACATTTTTATTTCTAAATACCTTAATTATGTTACCGAAATAAGCTCTAATTAGCAACACTGTTTATGCTCTGACTCTCTGTATACATAAAATGTCTGCATGTGTATATTGCCACCACACTTCACACACAAAAACGAATAACAACATTGTTTACCAAACAAAGAAGCAGCAAACAGTTTGAAAAGAAGGGTAACCTCCCCCCTTTACGTCACAACAGCTGATTTATGTTGAAAATTTTAACATAAAATTCAAAACCAAAGGCAGAGAGAGAGAGAGAGAACCACATACTATACACAGAGCGCGAGAGTCATGTGTCTTTAAGCATGTTGTGCAACATTAATAGAGCCACATAATGTTCGGGGTTACGCATTTTTTTGTATGTTTGTTTGTGTATGTATAGTTATGCGCCAAACCGGGGTAAAATTGCTATAGGTATGAGAGTTTTTTGTTGTTGTTGTTTTTATTATTAAATAAACCTGCTTTTGAACGCTACAACAACTGAAAAAGTAAACAACAACTAAACAAAATAAACAAAGTATTTTTAGGTGAAGGAGTGTGTGAATAAATATGAGTTTTAGGCCTCAACATGATTAGTCTCAAGGCCCCAACTAGGAGGCTCCCGTTTTTTTTTGAGTAGAAGACTATTCTTTAGTAGAAATAATGCTTATGTTCTTGGGAGTCTGAATAATATCTCTTATGTAAAGGAGAGTGGTGGTGTTTAACAAAATAATATCACATGGATCCGCATTTTCCGATTTCGGAAATCGTCTTCAAAACCGCGAATGAGAAATCGCTAGTATATGGAAATAATCCAGCGTATATTGATTACTTTTAGTCAAAAACTAGACCTCCCCATTACTAATGTTGTATCACAGCCAGTCCCTCAAAGGGTTTCAAACTGAAATTGTAGAATTTATTACGGTTAGATCGTATCCATTAGCTTTCTGGTTTAGATCTGATTCCCTCAATTCCACGTTAACTATTTAGGTTTAAATATTAATTTCTTGGCTTATTGTTGGATTTGATTCCTTTGCATTGTCTTGTTTGGATTTGAATCTGATTTACTGATTAATCGACACCTATTTTGCATATTACAAAGATCAGATTCCTTTACGTTTAACCGATGGGGTTGGAATATCACTATGAAATACTCTATTCCAAATGCTATTAAATTTTGAACGTTTAGGGCTTAAGAACATTTATATTTAGAGATTTTACACTCTGCATAGTAGACTTTGAAAGTGAGAAAGGGACTACATTAAACTTCATTTCGAGACAGCTTCAATGTCTGAGTAAAGTCCATACAAAATCTTTAACAATTATAGTTAAAAATTTCCCATTGAGCCGGTAAACAGCAATTCTTCAATATCTTATTATAAGGGTTGAACATTTTTTCAACTTTGTTTAACAATAAAACTAATTTAAGGGAAAGATTTTTATAAAAAAATAAGCAGGAAATTGAAAGGTCAACCAAATTTAAGGATAAAGTTAAAAATTGGGTCTGCTACTACTCCTTACTACCAGATAATCGTGGGAAATTAAACGTTAACATCAAACTGTTTAACAATCAAACGCTGGAACAGTTTGGACCTGAATTATTACTATTATCCTGCAAAAACTACACCCCAGAAAACATTTTTAGAGTACACGATCCGTTAATAGTCCTATGTAGGGCAGTTATGGATCATTTTCCCTGTTTTGAATACAACATTTGAATCATGTACTCCCCTGAAGTTTAGCAAAGGAGCTGTTGTTGGGATTAGTCTGATGTAATTTAGATATGGATTACGTGGTCCTACCTAACATTACGTATTATGTTTATTTGGATTAGATTGGATTAGGTAGTTATCTGAGCACTACAACCCTATTTTGGATCTTTTGTGCAGCCACTTGGTTCACTATAACAGGTTCAATTTACGCATGAAAATAACGGTTTTGATTGGTGAGAGTTTGAAGAGTCATAAACAACTTTTTTCTAATTTATAAACGTTTATTGAATTTAAATTTTTACATAAAATGTTAAATGTTTGCAAACGTCCATTATACTTCAATTAAATAGTAACCCTCTTTTGCTACTTAATTTTCAATTTTAAATTATACAAAATATTTTAAAATCCTCTACAACACCTTTCTCGTTTACTTAACGAGTTGTTGTATGGTTAAAGCCTAAACTTTTAACTTTTTATTTTTACCCTGTCCTGCAATCTAACCACCAAAATTTGTCTGTCTGTCCAAGTATTTATCTGTCAGTCTGACCCTTTCGTCTAATCAAGGGCTGCTTGTCAAATAATGTTTTGCTCACAGAAATGTATGCAACCAACCAAGCAACCAACCTACCACCATCACACCTTTCTGAAAAAATCTTACTCACACTCGGGGCAATTTTTGCGATAAGGTAAGCAGCAAGCAGCAAAAGGAAGTCATGACTTTAAGTGGTGGAAGAAGGCAAGCAAGTAGCTTCGGTAGTGGTATTAGGAGATGGAATGATTTTGTATTTTCTTTGCTAATATAACATTTTCATTTTAAATCCATATGAAGATATATAGTATACATGTGCTACATATACATCTATATATAATATGTTTTTGTATATAGTCATTACATATATAGTATATAGATGATATGTACATACATACTATGTATTTAGAAAGACTTATATATATAAAAATATAAATTGTTTTGTATATATTGACTGACAAGTATTGTTTATGAAACAAATAGAAAAATGTACACACATCATACGTTCTGAACAATAGTAATTTTTCACAATATTTTGTATATAGAGCGACAAGTGATGCCTTTAGCAGAACAATTTTAAATTTAGTTCGTAGATTTCTAAAAAAAAAAAATTAGAAATTTGTAAGAGAAATGAAGTATAATTTAAAGAAATTCGGAATCATTTTATATCATCCTCTTCTTTTCTTTAATTAAATATCTTGTAAATGATAACTGATGATCATTAGAAGATCAATTAAGTTTTTTAGGAATTTTCACCCTTAGATTATGAATCTGTCGTATACAACAGCTTTATTGCTTGGATCTGATTTTCTCCATTCACAGGTCACATATTAAGGTTTCAGTATTAAATCGATGAGAACTTCGAAATTCAATGCTTTGTCGGTGTATCATCCATTCCGCTTTTAACTCAGTCCTTTTACTAATAGATGTTAAGGGAATTATAACGATAAGAACGATACGATTTCTCGTCAGTTAACAGGGTTTCAATGACATACTGATCAGTAGCTCTAACGTTTGGGGAAAAGAACACATTGAAAGATCAATCGTTATCGTCATTCAAACCCTGTTCTTGTTCAATATCATATCACCTTTTGAGGTTTAAATACCTACCAACTTATGAATTAATATTAAAACGAATGAATTGATTTCTAAATCGACATTTATCAACCTGTTAATTCAAGAAATTCAGAAATATCTGATTTCGGATCGTGTGAACATTATTACAACGATAAAAACCTCAATTATATATTAATCGGATGATCATATGTACGATTAATCCCACATATTTAGGGAAAAGAACGCATTGTTGAATGCTAAATCATATTCATCAGATTTTTTGTATAGATCTGAGTATCTCGGTTTCACGTCAGTTATCAACAGATATCAACAGATCATCTAGTTTGGATCTCACATTGCGAGAGAGAGAATTTCAATTCCACATCAGTTAACAGGATTTCTCTGGATTGTAAAATGTATTCCAACAAGTTCTTAACCGTTAAGGCCTATTAAAGTTCCACTCTCTGATTGAATAATTGAAAATGTTTAAGTTCCACCATTAAAACTAAATAATGAAGAGTCGCTTGGATATATAATAAATTCTTGCTTAGATTTGATTTTCTTAATTCCCGGTCAAATATTAAGGTTTCGATGCCCTCGGTGTCGGATAAAAACTCTTAAAATATAATAATCTATAGATAGAAGATAATGTAATGATCTATTGATCTTTCATTGAATACAGAATAGCTTAATGATCCTCTATTCTATGGATAGAAGATAGTATGATGGAATTTATTTATGTAGAGCGTGATGATCCTCTATTTAGAAAGCACAGAGTTTGATCCTTTATTTTCAAATATTAAGGTTTCGATGCCCTCGGTGTCAGATAAAAACTCTTAAAATATAATAATCTATAGATAGAAGATAATGTAATGATCTATTGATCTTCCATTGAATACAGAATAGCTTAATGATCCTCTATTCTATGGATAGAAGATAGTATGATGGAATTTATTTATGTAGAGCGTGATGATCCTCTATTTAGAAAGCACAGAGTTTGATCCTTTATTTTAAAAAGACATCATGAAGATTCTCTGATCTTTTGAACTCTATTGTATGTGATTATGTATTATCTCAATATTATCTATAGACAGAAGACAACGAAATGATCCTATAGTTGTAGACGACACTGTATGATCTTCTATTGGATAGAGGACAGCTTGATGATACTTTTCTCCATAGATATAAGATAGAGTCATGGTTCTAAATTCTCTCTATTTTAAAGAGAATAACATAAGAATTCTCCGTTCTATAGAGGAAAACGTGATCTTTTTTTATAGAGAACAGCGTTATGATCTATTCTAAGGAAGACAGCGCGATGATCCTCTATTGCCTTTAAGAAAGCATAGTGATCATCTAAGCTATTGATCCCCTATAGAAGCTGGAGGATCTACAGATAGAAGATAATGTAATAATCCTTTATTTTTAGAGAACAGTGTTTGATCTTCGATTGATGATACTCTGCTCTATAGATATAACAAAGTATGATGGTTCTCAAATCTGTAAAACATAGTGATCATCTATTTATAAAACATAGACCTTGATCCTCTATTTTAAGGATGATAGTATGAAAATTATCTGTTCTGTAGGGTCAAACGTGATCTATAATATAGAAAGCGTCTCTATTCTTTAGGAGTCAGCGTAATGTTCCTGTTTTTTTATAGGGAACAGCTTAATGATCCTCTATTCTAAAAAGGACAGCGTGATGATCCTCTATTATATTAAGGACAGTATGATGATCAGTTATGCTATTAAGAATCCATGTTATAGATTCTCTATGCCATAGAAGACAGCGTAATGATCTCCTGCTCCATAGAGAACGTTGTAATGATCGTTTATTCTATAGAAGGCCTCATGTTGATCATTAATTCTGAAGATCATTATGATCAGCGTTTGATGCTCAGTTATATAGAGGAAAGTTGGATGATTTTCTTTTTTTTTTTAATTATTAGAAAAGGTTTAATATTTGAGAGTGATCAATTTGTGATCAAATAACATCACGATCAATCTGAATTTCTGCTTTATTTGCTAAATAATTATACTAGCTATGAACCAGATATTTTGCCTGACAAAAAAACATATTTAGTTAATTAGTTTGAATCTCGGGTGGGAATCGAACCCTCGACCTCCGATTTAATGGCAAGCGGAGTCAGACTCTTCTGACCAAAAGATCACACTTTCAATTCGAGAATTTTTAAACCAATATGATTTTCCTTATTCCTTATTTACTTTAAGACCAAATTTAGTCCTTATAAATCGTTGTTAACCTGTATTTTGGTCATTAAATATTATTCAAGTATACATACATATGCATTAAAACACATACATTTATTCCTTATATAGCAGGGATTTAAAGATGTAATATTATGGGTTTTTTTCTGCCTCCTTTCACTACTCATACTTATTGTCCTTTAACACACAAAAAAAAAAAAAAAAAGAAGTAAAACAAGAACAACAAATGCTTTTTTGTTCGTCATCAACTTCAATTTTATTTCACAACAACAATAACAACAAAAATAATAAGAATAATAACAACGACAGCAGCAGCAATTTCCATTAGATTTTACTTGTTCTGTGGAAAATATCAATGTAAAGCAGTATATGTGGAAATTTGCCAGACACACACTCACATACACATACAAGTAAAAAGCAGTTTTTCACTGCATGAATTGTAAGTTTATGATGATGATGCTGTTCTGCTGCTGCTGCTGCTACTTGCTTTTCATTGCTGTTGTTATTGTATGAAAATCATAATGTGTAGCTTTTATTTTATATGTATATGTATGTAAGTCTTTCTCAGCAACCTCCTTTTTCCTTTTATTGCAACCCAGTCAACCAGTCTGCCTGCCCGCCCTTAAAGAAAACTTTTATGCATCCTTTTTTCCACAGTTTTAGTATTTTTGCTTGCTATATAAGAGTTTTTAAGTAAAAGTAGGGTATTTTTCATTTAGTATTGTACAAGTGATGGTGGTGGAATTTTATGTCCTTTTTTTTGGTACATGTGTACAGTGATTAAAATTACTAATATATTAGTAACCAAAATGCATATTTTCTCCTATGCATACGTATGTAATATTAAAATATAAATATATTTTATGAATATAATATATTTAATTGCTCCCATTCGAAATATTTCTAGTATTTTTGCTAAAAATATTTACCCATACAAACTATTGCATATTACAGCTTACAGACAAATATAAAATGTTTTCACATACAATATATTACGCAGCAACTCGCTAACATATTTATTATACCCACATATATTTCATATGGCTTGCCTATAATATTAAAATATTTTCCTACACAAATTATTCGAAGTCAACAATATTGAAGCCATGCAAGCAGTAATATACGAACATGAAATGTACGCAAGCAGAGCATATATGTGCCGACGAAAACACGAAACAAAACGATAGTCGCGACTATCAGGTTACAATATTTTTACTATCAAACTTAAATATTATTTACTATAGGAAATGACTTATGGTCTAAAATTTAACATTTCATGTTGAACTTGAAAAATTATAAAATGTGAAAAATGTATGCAAGATATAACCAAATTTTATTTAGAAAATAATTGAAAACGTTTATATCTATGTATGTTTTATGTATATTATGGGAAAAATGTATGCATAAAATAACCAAATTTTTATTAGAAAATTTTTGAATTGAATTATTGAATGTATGTATTTATTAAATTTATGTTTAATTTTTATGTGGAGTATTAAAATGTATGTATTTGTATTGATTGTAATATAATTAGAAAAAAATTATATAAATACTTAGAGGATCATATGAATGTAAAAATATATTCAAATATGCAACACCATTTATATCTGGTTTTGTATATACAGTGTCTCTCATAAGTATTCGAATTTAGGTATAATATGAAAAGAAACCAAATTTAATAATATATTTTGTGTGCAGAATTAATAACTTAATTTGTTAAATTGTCTAGACAGTCCTTAGCTTTGATATCACGCTTTTTAAAACTTTAAAAAATCACATTTACTTAAATTAATTTAGCTTTATTTAAAAAAAGTCCATAAAATTACCTCACAAAAGTATACGAATTTTCCTGTATTTCATATTTGACTATATTATACGAAACACAAAAAATTAGAATCGAATGTTTTTTTTGTTAAAAATTGTTTTAAGGGGTAACTATCAACCGAATGGATATATTTTTGGCCCATTTGGTCCACAATTTTGGGGCATTTGTACCATCTTTTCATGTAATATCATTAAAATGGCGATTTTTAGCAATATTTGTATTTTTTTCTCCTTTTTCCCAGAGATAAAACCAAAATTTGTTATTGGGATTTAATATACCCCTTGGAGTATCTAAAAATAATATTTTTTGTTACAAAAATCTGTATTTAAACGTTCCAATATATATTATTGGAATCATTCTTCTATCGCTAATTCAATTTATTGGAACTCAAGTCCATTTTTATAATACCAGGGTCAAAAATTTTCGGGGAAACTTGTCTTCTATATATTGTTTTAGATATCAGCTGTTATACATTTTAAGTTTTCAATATATTGTGGAAGTGTACAACTCCAAAGCATGCCTCGAAGAAACGCCATTCAATATAGTGGAATCATTCTTTTTATAACCATTGGCCTCTAGGCTGAATGTCACCATATCATTATGGTCTAACTCACAAATATTGATTTCTGTTTAAATATTATCTACTATGATCAAAATAAACCCAAAATTTTGGACATACAGCGTTTTTGTAATGGGTAACATAATCGTGAATGTTATGAGTAGTAAAAACTGAAATCTACTGTATAGGATGACATTTTGTTAAGGCATGTTTTGGAGTTGTATACCACTACGATGTCTTGAAAAATTAAAATATATTAGTGCTAATATCTACAATAATATATACTAGCCAACTTTGTCGAAAAATGTCGATCCTAGTGGTACGAAAAGGGACTTAAGATCCAGATAATTCAATAAGAAACAGAAGAACGATACCAAAAATATATCTTGGAATGTTTAAGTACAGGTCCTTATAACAAAAGTTATTATTTTTAGATACCTCAAGGAATCTATTAAATCCCAATTAGGGATGCCAATCGGGACTGGTTTTTAGAAATCCCGGGATTCGGGATTTTTAAATAAATCCCGGAATCCCGATATCGGGATCCCGGGATTTTCGGGATTTCTAAATCCCGAAAAATATAAAAAAAATTCAAAAAATCTTAATAATTTACCGACAAAAATAAAATGTTTTATTTCATATTGTAATATGAATACTCTTAGTAGGTGTTTAGTTTCCAATAAGCATTTTGTGAAAAGAAAAACAAATTAATTCAAAGTACATACTTAGAATAAAAATCTTTCCATCCCAGGCACTGAATAGTAGAATAAAAACCTGAAATAATACCCATGATATCCAAATTTACAATGGTTTCCATATAATATTTAAATAGTATGTGTAATGGGGATCCATACGAGGCTACATAGAGCACCTGTACTGCACCTATATCTCCTCCACCTTATATCCCGTGTTCACTAACCAAGGGAATTATCTTCTCGCCATCTTATTGACAGGTTGACTTCCATTATAGATATCCGATAGTATCAATGCCTATTTATTGCCCTTTTTATACCCTTAGTAAGGATGGTATATTGGGTTTCTCCGGAGTAGTGCTTTTGTTTTATACTGTCCTAAAATACGCTGATGAAATTTGAAATGATCGGGCTTTTGATCCGAGCCCCCATACAAAACACAGCTTTAAAAAAGAATTAGTGTCCACAATTCGCTTAAAAAGAGAACTGTCGCAATGAAATTCAGCATAAAACATTTTATGTAACCTTAAATTCGCCCTCCAAATTTTATGAGGATCGACTCATATGATGGCGTCCTTCCCCAAGCATATTTCAGAAAAATAGTTTTTTAACAATAAAGTGCTAGAATATATCGGAGGCGAGGTATACTTTTATAATGAAAACTAAATTACATTTTACTCTCATAACTGGGGTTATATGGTCGGCCTCGCCCGCCTATAATTTCGTACTTGTTATTTTTATATATCCGATAGTATCTATGCCTATTTAGTATAGCAATGAAATTTGATATTCGTAAATCCCTGACGAGCCAAAACCTCTCTACCAAATTTTATGTGGGTCGGTTCATAATTGACCCTACCCCCATATAAGGTCCCGTTAAAAAAATGACTTTAACGCTCATTACTGGCTTAAAAATACGAGTATAGCGATGAAATTCGATACACATATGTTTCATGCGAGTCAAAATCTCTCTACCAAGTTTTATGTGTTTCGGTCCATAATTGACCCTACCCCTACATAAGGTCCCATCCAGATAAATACTTTAACGCTCATTACTGGCTTACAAGTACGAGTGTAGAGATGAAATTTGAGATAAGTAAGTTTCTTACTCGCCAAAAGCTAAGAAACTTTTATAGCCGAATATAGCACTCTTACTTTTTTTTTTGATATTTCAGCTTGTAAGTTAGTAGAGTCATCTTAAGTCCAAAAACTTTTTAAATTCTCTTATTTAGTACTTTATAATGTATAAAATAGCGGAAAAATACTTAAAAATTCGGGATTTTAAAATCCCGAAATTTCCCGGGATTTCATTTTTTAAAATCCCGGTTTTCGGTACTTTCAAATCCCGAAAATCCCGGGATTTTCGGGATTCCCGTTTGGCATCCCTAATCCCAACATCCCTAATCCCAATATTAAATTTTGGTTTTATCTCTTGAAAAAGAGAAAAAAATGGCAAATATGGTCAAAAATCGTCATTTTAATGATATTATATGAAAAGATGGTACAAATGCCCCAAAATTGTGGGCCAAATGGGCCAAAAATATATCTTTTCGGTTGATAGTAACCCCTTGAAATAATTTTAAGCAAAAAGACCATTCGATTCTAATTTTTGTGTTTCGTAAAATATGGTCAAATATGAAATTCAGTTAAAATTCGAATACTTTTGTGAAGTAATTTTATTGACTTTTTTTAAAAAAAGTTAAATTTATTTAAGTAAATGTAAATTATCTAAATTTTAAGGAGTGTGATATTAAACCTTAGGACTCTCTAGACAATATGTCAAATTTAATTATTAATTTTACACACAATAAATATTATTAAATTATGTTTCTTTTAAAAGTACATCTAAATTCGAATACTTATGTGAGACACTGTACATATATATGTATGTAAGTATGTGTGAAACAATAACAAAAAACACATTCGTCATAAAAATGACCTGTAACAGCACTTTTCTTTCCTACTTTTCACGCACATTCCATAACGGTGGATTACGATAGGTCATTTTTTCCCTGAATTGGTGGAGGGAAGAAGATATGTACGTAGTAGAAATTCTCTTTCCTACTTTATCATTTTACGCACATTCCTTAACGATGGTTTACGCAAGATCCTTTTTTTTGCTTTACTTGAATTTGTGGTGGGGAGAAGAGGAAAGAAATATCATTATTATTTAGTCTCTCTCATGCAAATTCAAAAGGTTGGCAATGGCATATGCAAATTTATTAACACCTATATATTTTTTTCTTCGCGCCTGTTCATTCATTATTGTAAGATAATTGAGTGTATGTAATAATAATTTATAGAAATGTGACACATGCATATGAAAAACATACTTGTATATGTATGTAATACACTCATACATTTTTGTTGTTTTAACCTTTCACAATGTAAAATTACAAAAACAACTTTTTATGTCCCCTCTTAATTTTTTGCCATCCTGTTACAAATTTCTAAAATACCTATAATTTCCTTCATTATTGATCATTTCATAGACACTACTAATGCATTACTACCTGTTTACAAACTTATTGTCATCCTGTTACAAACAATATGTTTAAATATAGCCTGTAAAAACAATTTTTTACATATATACATATTTGAATATATTTTTACATTCATATGATCCTCTAAGTATTTATATAATTTTTTTCTCATTATATTACAATCAATACAAATACATACATTTTAATACTCCACATAAAAATTAAACATAAATTTAATAAATAATTCAATTCAAAAATTTTCTAATTAAAATTTGGTTATTTCATGCATACATTTTTCCCATAATATACATAAAACATTCATAGATATAAACGTTTTCAATTATTTTCTAAATAAAATTTGGTTATATCTTGCATACATTTTTTCACATTTTATAATTTTTCATGTTCAACATGAAATGTTAAATTTTAGACCATAAGTCATTTCCTATAGTAAATAATATTTAAGTTTGATAGTAAAAATATTGTAACCTGATAGTCGCGACTATCGTTTTGTTTCGTGTTTTCGTCGGCACATATATGCTCTGCTTGCGTACATTTCATGTTCGTATATTACTGCTCGCATGGCTTCAATATTGTTGACTGCGAATAATTTGTGTAGGAAAATATTTTAATATTATAGGCAAGCCATATGAAATATATGTGGGTATTATAAATATGTTAGCGAGTTGCTGCGTAATATATTGTAAGTGAAAACATTTTATATTTGTCTGTAAGCTGTAATATGCAATAGTTTGTATGGGTAAATATTTTTAGCAAAAATACTAGAAATATTTTGAACAGAACCATTTTTTAAATATGCATATTTTTAAATATGAGGTAAATGCATATATATTGCAAAGTCAAAAATAAAAATATAAAAGCATCTACTAATATTTAAACTCTGCATGTGTATGTATTATTGCCAGAGCTGCCAGGGTATAAAATAACTCCTAGCTGCTTGCATCCATATACATACATATATCCAGAGTTTTGGTCATTATCATTGTCGTAAATTTTTACTTTCAACATTTATTTCCTTTCTATGTACAACAACAAAATATTGAGCAAATATAATGGATTTTAATACAAGCTGTTCTGTTGATGATGATGATGACGACGTTGTGATGGTTTTTGCTTTGAATGGTGTATGCAAAGTCTCCAACTCACTGCTGGTCGTCTGTCTATATTTACTATGCTGGGCTTACTCTGTTGGCAGGGTATTCATTGTTTTCTACTATTGCTATCGAGAAGGCTGACTGAGGTTTATTTCCTTTTTTTCCTCATGTTATTTTCCTTTCCTAGAGTAAGTCTGTGTGTGTGTGCCTGTAAGTTTGTTTAAATTGTGGCCTATTCAAAATGGTTGGTTGTTGTTATTTAAATGATTGTTGGAAGCTTAAAGCAAAATAAATTTTTGTTTTTTGTCTTCGTTTACTATTGAATTTAAGCCATCATTTATTATTATCCCCCCTAGAATACTTAAAGTAAACAACAAGGACATTTTTAACATTTATATACAACAGCTAGGATATTTTTCTTTTTTTGGATTTCTATTTAAAGCTTGTGCTGCCAACTTCAATTGGCCATTTTTTCTGTAGGTTTTTATGCAAGTGCCAGGCAATAAATGCATATTTTTTGTTATAAATTATGGAATTTAAATAATTTTATTTAAATTCCCCTTAGGCTTTAGATTTTGTTTAATTTAAAGATTTAACTAAAATTTAGGAGGTTTTGGTTAAGTTTCAATATTCGAAAATTATTAAAAAAATTGTTCTATTGAAAGCAGTGTGATCCTTCTCTATTATTTAAAGATAGAAGATAGTAAAGATCATATATTTCGTAGAGTACAGCGTAATGATCTTGTATTCCATATATCGTGATCATTCTCTATTCTATAAAAGACAAAGTTATGATCCTCTACTCTATAAAGGATATGGTAATGGTCATATATTCTATGAGGACACAGAGTGATGATTCTCTATTCTATAGAGGACAGGATGATGATCCTCCATTTCATAAAAAATCGGCGTGATATAAAAGAGAATGTGATGATCCTCTTCTCTACTGGGAATAGCATAAAGATCATCTCTTATATAGACAACAGAGTTATGATCCTATATTCTATAGAGACCAGTACAGCGAACTGATTGATCATCTATTCTATGAAAGGTAGTGTGGTCTTTAGAAGGCACGTGGTGATAATCATCCATTCTATAGAGGCAAGTGTTAAGATCCTATATTCCTTAAAATACATAGAATAGCATAATGATCATCCATTCTATAGAAGCCAGTGTTAATATCATATATATTATATAAAAACATACTGATCCTCTGCTTTTTAGTAGACTGAGTGTTGATCTTCTATTCTATAGAGAAAATCGAACTGATCATCTATTCTATGAAAGACATATAGAAGACACGTGATGATCATCTATTCTATAGGACAAGTGTTAAGATCCTATATTCCTTAAAATATATACTGATCCTCTATTTTATAGTAGACTGAGTGTTGAGCTTCTATTCTATAAAGGAAAAAGAACTGATCCTCTACTCTACTGAGAAAAGCAAGACAACATAGTGATGATCCTCTATTTTATAGAGACCAGTGTTAAGATCATATATATTATATAAAAACATACTGATCCTCTACTATATAATATACTGAGTGTGGATCTTCTATTCTATAGAGAAAAGCAAACTGATTGATCATCTATTCTATGAAAGGTAGTGTGGTCTATAGATCCTCTATTCTATAGAGGTCGGTGTTAAGATCCTCTATTCCTTATCCTCTATTTTATAGTTGTTTTACTGACTGTTGAGCTTCTTTTCTATAGAGGAAAAAGAACTGATCCTCTACTCTACTGAGAATAGCATAATGATCATCTATTCTACAGAAACCAGTATTAAGATCATATATATTATATAAAAACATACTGATCCTTTGCTTTATAGTAGACTGAGTGTTGATCTTCTATACTATAGAGAAAAGCGAACTGATCATCTATTCTATGAAAGACAGAGTGGTCTATAGAAGACACGTAGTTATGATCCTCTATTCTATAGAGACCAGTGTTAAGATCCAATATTCCTTAAAATACATACTGATCCTCTATTTTATAGTAGACTGAGTGTTGAGCTTCTATTCTATAGAGAAAAAAGAACTGAACCTCTTTTCTATGAAGAAGATAGTGGTCATATATTTTATAGAAGACACAGAGTGAAGAGAATAGAGGGATGATCTTCTATTTCAAAGAGGACAGTGTGATGATCCTCTGCTCTATTGAGAATATTAAAATGATCATCTATTCTATAGAGTCTATTCTATCGTTTAGAGAATGACGATCTTCAATTCTATAGAGGACGAGATTTATTCTATAGAAGATAGCATGATGATCGTTGATTCTTTTAAATGAGTTATAGTGTTATTCCTATAATCCAATGAGGGCAGCGTGGTGATCCTCTATTTTGTAGTGGGCGAGTAGTAATCCTCTATTTTAAAAGAAAAATAATATTGTTACTCTATTCTAAAAAAGGCAACGTGACGATTCTCTAGAGGACAACGCGGTGATCATTTATTCTATAGAGTGCAATTTTCCTCTATTCTTTGAAAAAGAGAGACAATGACGATTCTCTACATATGGGGAGAGTGACGATCCTAGAGTTGAGATTATTTAGAAGAATGCGTAGCGATACTCTATTTTCAGCGTGACGATTCTCTAGACGACAACGAGATGATAATTTAATCTATAGAGTGTAATTTTCCTCTATTCTTTAAAAGAGTGAACCCCTCTATATATAGACTGTGACGATCCTCTACATATAGGGAGAGTGACGATACTTCATATAAGACAGCTTGGTGATAAGTTAGAGTTAAGATTATTTAGAAGATTACGTAGCGATACTCTAATTTCTTTTCTATAGAAGACAGATAGACATGAATAAATATATCTTAAAAGATCATAGGGCCGGTTGATCTTGTCATGATCTTTTATTCTAAGAGAATAATAAATTTGAAATAGATTTTAACACAAATTTTTATATAAAAATAACTTTATATTTTTCACTATTATAACCACAAAAAAAAAACAATTACTTTAACTAAAAATTATTAGGAAAATATTTGACATTTTGCAAACAATGTTTTCGGTGTGACAAAATATGACAGACAGCACAAGGTAAAACGCATTTCAAATTTTGAAAAGATCATATACAGAGGAGTACACAAGACCTTACAATCACAAATGATATTTAAAAATACAAACACTAACTCAACAAAAACAAAAAACGCAAAATCACATGTTTGTATACGCAATACACAAAATGAAGCTTCCCCAAAAATAATAAATGATAATTTGAATTTGAAATTGAAAAAAAGCTAAACAAAAACGACAAATGAGTTTTTTTTTCAGCTGGTGTGACTGGCTTAATGAATATAAAATACATACATATGTACATATCTACTAAATACATATTGTAGGTTTATTAGTAAAACACAACATTTTATAGATTCATATTAATTTTCAGTTTTTGCCAATAACATGAATGTACAAATATATTTCAACGTTCAAAATATATTTGGCTTTTGTTTAAAATGTTTATTGGAGAGAGAGAGAGAGAGGGAAAAACAACGCTTTAATTAAACGTGGTTTGGGGTTTTTTGTTTTGTACACGAGACCAGTCTACTCTGTACACATTTCCATAATCGTGATAATGATGATGATGTTTTGATTAAAATGATGATGATGATGGTGGTTTTAGGTGGTAGTGGTGTGGTGAAAGAGCAGCAGCATCATCTGTACTTGTTTCAGTGTTTTTGTCAGAGTTGGAAAACTATTTATAAAATATAAATTGTACTTTTTGAAGACCTATTGTACCAAAATTTAGTTTGAGTTCAAGTTTAATCTAATTCATTTAGTTTCAGTTTCTTATTCAGTTCTGTTCAGTTCTAGTTTTCGTTCTAGTTTCAGTTCTAGTTTCAGTTCTAGTTCGTTTCTAGTTCAGTTCTAGTTCAGTTTCTAGTTCAGTTCAGTTCAATTCAGTTCAGTTCTGGTTCAGTTCTAGTTCAGTTCTAGTTCAGTTCTGTTCATTATAGTTCAGTTCAGTTCATTTCTAGTCAGTCTAGTTCATTCTAGTTCAGTTTCTAGTTCAGTTCTAGGTCAGTTCTAGTTCAGTTCTAGTTCAGTTCTAGTTCAGTTCTAGTTCAGTTCTAGTTCGTTCTAGTTCAGTTCTAGTTCAGTTCTAGTTCAGTTCTAGTTCAGTTCTAGTTCAGTTCTAGTTCAGTTCTAGTCGTTCTAGTTCATTCTAGTTCCAGTGTCGAGTTCAGTTCTAGGTTCAGTTCTAGTTCAGTTCTATTCAGTTCTAGTTCAGTTCTAGTTCAGTCTAGTTCAGTTCTAGTGCAGATTCTAGTTCAGTTCTAGTTCAGTTCTAGTTCAGTTTCTAGTTCAGTTCTAGTTCAGTTCTAGTTCAGTTCTAGTATCTGTTCAGTTCTAGTTCTGTTCAGTTCTAGTTCTGTTCTAGTTCTATTCTAGTTTCTGTTCTAGCTCTGTTCTAGTTCTGTTCTAGTTCTGTTCTAGTTCTGTTCTAGTTATGTTCTAGTTATGTTCTAGTTATGTTCTAGTTATGTTCTGGTTCTTTCTAGTTCTGTTCTAGTTCTGTTCTAGTTCTGTTTCTAGTTCTGTTCTAGTTCTGTTCTAGTTCTGTTCTAGTTCTGTTCTAGTTCTGTTCTAGTTCTGTTCTAGTTCTGTTCTAGTTCTGTTCTAGTTCTGTTCTAGTTCTGTTCTACTTCTGTTCTAGTTCTGTTCTAGTTCTGTTCTAGTTCTGTTCTAGTTCTGTTCTAGTTCTGTTCTAGTTCTGTTCTAGTTCTGTTCTAGTTCTGTTCTAGTTCTGTTCTAGTTCTGTTCTAGTTCTGTTCTAGTTCTGTTCTAGTTCTGTTCTAGTTCTGTTCTAGTTCTGTTCTAGTTCTGTTCTAGTTCTGTTCTAGTTCTGTTCTAGTTCTGTTCTAGTTCTGTTCTAGTTCTGTTCTAGTTCTGTTCTAGTTCTGTTCTAGTTCTGTTCTAGTTCTGTTCTAGTTCTGTTCTAGTTCTGTTCTAGTTCTGTTCTAGTTCTGTTCTAGTTCTGTTCTAGTTCTGTTCTAGTTCTGTTCTAGTTCTGTTCTAGTTCTGTTCTAGTTCTGTTCTAGTTCTGTTCTAGTTCTGTTCTAGTTCTGTTCTAGTTCTGTTCTAGTTCTGTTCTAGTTCTGTTCTAGTTCTTAGTTCTGTTCTAGTTCTGTTCTAGTTATGTTCTAGTTCTGTTCTAGTTCTGTTCTAGTTCTGTTATTGTTCTGTTCTAGTTCTGTTCTAGTCCTGTTCTAGTTCTCTTCTAGTTCTGTTCAAATTCGGCATTAAATCCTTCATTTGAATTTTTCATTGATATCGAATGACCTTTTCAATCGCCAAAGATCTTTGATAGTTTGGGAAGATTTTTGGTGTAGGCGATGGTACCTACAACAATTACCATTTGTACCAACTCTGTTTCTCATCCCTAATGGGTGTTAATGTATTATTATGAAAATCATAATAATTATGTATAAAATTCAATAATAATGAAGTTCATTATATGTAATTGTATAGGTGTGGTTGGATGAATTTTTACTGTATGTATGATTACGGTAGGCATAGATGGTAGATATTTTGGTTGCTGCTTCTGCTATTTATTGGATGGTTGGTTGATTATGGTAACTAACTGGCAGTGACGTTACAACTCTTACGTTTACGTTATGTTTATAAATAAAAAAAAATATTGTTATTGTTTTTGTTAACATTATGACTATATTGGGGAATATATATGTATATGTACATTTAGTGTATGCGAGATATCGGTGCCGGTAATCAGTAGTGGTGCTGTGGCGGTTTATAAATTGTAATTTTTATGTTTTGTAGCTTTTTAGTATTTTGTTTTAATTGCTGGCAAAAACAAAATGTTAAACCACATTTAGCCCAAAAGTAATATATGAATGTAGCAGATTAGGCAGTGTTGGAGTATAGACTTTAGTTATATTTTAGGATTTATTATGTTCATCATCTTCATCATCATTATCATGTTATGAATTTTTTGTATAAATTTAATATTTTTGTTTCATCTTGAAATATAAGTTTTGATTTAAAGGAGAAAACCTGTAGAAAGTATAAAAGTTAAAGAGAGATTTGTTGTGTTGAAAATTTTCTAAAAGTTGCAAAAAATATTTTAATAAAATTTGATATAAATTTCTTTTTGGTGGCTGTTGACTTTTTCATAATTTTGCCCAAAAAAAAATTGCAAGAAATCTTTGTGTCAAAATGGAAAATTATTACAAACATTCAGTTATACATACACAAAAATAAAATGAAAAAGTTTTGTTTGAATTCTAACTAACAACGACCACCAAATACCAAAATACAAAATCTAGGTGTGAGGAGACCATTTATGTACACACGTATTATGCGTTTTATTTGTCAGCTTTTTTTCATTTGTTTTGTTTTCTGCTTTTTGCCTTTCACACCCACCCAAATCAATACGTTTTTCATAAGCTTGTATGTAGGAAAAGCGAGAAAAAAAATGAAATCTTTTAAAACCCAGCAACCACACTTCCACCAACACCCCACCCCCATCATAGCACATAGTCGTCATCATCATCAACAACATGCACATACCACTCAATGTCACTTATTAGACGAAGCATTCAGTCAGTCAATTGTAGACATAGAAGACAGTTTTAGTCCGTCTTACTGTCAGTCTGCCTAAGTGACAAACAGTCTGGCGTTGAGACAACACAAGGGTTGTTGTTATACATATTGAAAATATTATGAATATTTGCGTTTTTTCTTACTTACTTTGACATGATGATGATGTTGACGAAAAAGATAATAAAGAAGAACAACTGAATAAGTAAAACTGTGTAGCAGGAGGTGGTTGCTGAGGAAAAACCTACCAAAAAATTGTATACAAGCTTTGCCTATATAAACAATAACATCCAAAGCTTTTTATTCATTAGAGAAAAAAGCAAAACAAAGCAAAAAAAACACTCATTCCATGAACATAATAAAATAGGTTTTTTATGATGGCCACAAGGATGAGAAAAGCAGCAGCAGCAGCGGCAATAAAGGGTAGTTGTTGCAACAGCAACCAACCAACCTACCAAGCATTCAATATCACCAAGTCATTCATTTAACTAAGCTCAACCACTTTCTCCCTAAAAACTCTTGCTTCTTGAATGTAGATTAGAAATTTTCTTCTTAATATGCGGGTCCTTTTTTCTGTCCTGAATGCACACACAGCAAAGCTAAAACGCACGGGTGGTGTTTAATAATTGCCTTCGTCGTAGTACACATTCCTTTTACAGCGTCATAAAGATTGTTGAAATTTATGTATGTATGTATGTAACACAGTATAAGTGTAAATTACTTTTCTCTTTCCCTTAAGGATTTGAATAAACAAAAGGAATGGAAAAACTATTTATTGTTTTTAATACTTAAATATGTATAAAAGAAAATTGAGGAAAAACTAACCCCAAAATAATAACAACAACAACAACAATGACAGCGTGACATACATACAGAATAAAGAATTGAAAGAAAAATAACTTTAAAAAAAAAAATGTTTAAATATGCAAATAGAAAATAAATTTTCTGAGATTTTCGAAATTTCGAACATAATTTCGAAATATTGAAAAATTCTTTATTAAAGTATTTGTTTCAAAAATACATTGTTTCAAAAATAAAATATTTGAGTGTTTCGAAAATTCCAACTTAATTTCGAAAAATCCGAATTTGAAAATTTTGGCAGAAATTTGAAAATTTACGACAAAAAATTGTTTAATAAAGCCTTTGTTTTAAAAAAATATGCTTAAAATTAAATATTTGAGTTTTTTCGAAAATTCGAACTTAATTTCGAAAATTTAGAATTTGAAATTTTTATCAAAAATTCGAAAATTTATGACAAAAATTCTTTATTAAAGCTTTTGTTTTGAAAAATATGCTAAAAATTAAATATTTGAGTTTTTCGAAAATTCGAACTTAATTTCGAAAAATTCGAGTTTGAAAATGTTGGCAGAAATTTGTAAATTAACGACAAAAATTCTTTAAAAAAAGTTATTGTTTAAAAAAAATTAAATATTTGAGTTTTTTCGAAAATTCGAACTTAATTTCGAAAAATTCGAATATAGCTAAAACTCGACATTTCCTTACAAATTATAAAAATTGTACTATTTTTAGACTTCCTATGAAAAGAATAACCATAATTACCATATTTTCGAAATTTTCAAAAATTCGAACTTAATTTCGAAAAATTCGAACATGGCTGAACTTAGCTTTTTCTTAAAAATTTTAAGAACAATATTATTTATAGACTTCTTCTTGAAATAATTTAAAGTTATTGTTTAAAAAAAATTAAATATTTGAGTTTTTTCGAAAATTCGAACTTAATTTCGAAAAATTCGAATATAGCTAAAACTCGACATTTCCTTACAAATTATAAAAATTGTACTATTTTTAGACTTCCTATGAAAAGAATAACCATAATTACCATATTTTCGAAATTTTCAAAAATTCGAACTTAATTTCGAAAAATTCGAACATGGCTGAACTTAGCTTTTTCTTAAAAATTTTAAGAACAATATTATTTATAGACTTCTTCTTGAAATAATTTAAAGAATTATCTTATTTAAAGACTTCCTCTTGCAATAATAGCCAAGAAACGATGATTTATAGATTTTCGAAAGTTCGAACTTAATTTCGAAAAATTCGAAGATAGCTAAAAATCGTCATTTTCTAAAAAATACTAAGAATTTTATTACTTACAGACTTCCTCTTGCAATAAATGACAGAAAAACAATATTTTCGCATTTTTCGAAAATTCGAACTTAAATTCGAAAAATTCGAACGCAGCTAAAACTTTGCATTTTCATAAAAATTTTAATAATAATATGACTGCTTCTTGAGATAAGAGCCAGAAAAACGATATTTAGAAAATTCGAACTTAATTTCGAAAAATTCGAACAAGGCTAAAACTGAGATTTTTCTTAAAAATTGCAAGAATTATTTTATTTATAGACTGCCTATTCAAAGAACAGGCAAAAAATTTTGATTTAGAGATTTTCGAAAATTCGAACTTAATCTCAAAAATTTCGAACATAGCTAAAACTATGATTTTTCTTAAAAATCTTAAGAATTATATTATTTATAGACTTCCTCTTGCAATATAAAATCAAAAAAACGATATTTTTCAGATTTTCTAAAATTCGAACTTAATTTCGAAAAATTCGAAATTGATTTTTTTCACATAAATTTGTTATTTTAAAGTTATTATTTGAAAGGAAATGTTTGAAATGAGTTTTATAAAAATTTTCGAAAATTCGAACTTAACTTCGAATAATTCAAACAAGGCCAAAATTCAAAATTTTCTTACAAATTTTAAAATTTGTATTATTTCTAGAATTATACTTGAAATAATAGCCAAAAAACGAGGATTTGGGGATTTTCGAAAATTCGAACTTAATTTCGAAAATGATCAAAAATCAATATAAACAAGAATTTATTGCATTTTTAAGCCAGAAACAATTGAATTTTGTTAAAAAAAAATGTATTTTCGAATATAAAATTTTCCAAAGTAAATTAACATTATTAAAACAACATTATTAAAACTTTTAAACTTAATTATTAAAACGTAAAATTAAACAAAATATTTCAAATTCAAAAGTTTAGTAACCTAACACCTCATTATAAAATTTATTTTATAATGAAAAATTAATTTTAAAAAAAATATATTTCCTTTTAATTATTTCCTAAATGA
The DNA here is from genome assembly GCF_015586225.1 of Lucilia sericata. Taxonomy (NCBI): domain Eukaryota; kingdom Metazoa; phylum Arthropoda; class Insecta; order Diptera; family Calliphoridae; genus Lucilia; species Lucilia sericata. The sequence goes on along the minus strand of NW_023994397.1, from coordinate 332,092 downwards.
AATTCAATATTAAAAAAAAAACGATGCTGTGTTGTGTTGTTTGTTAACTGCTGCTTCTGCTGTCTTTGTGTGTTAATTTAAATTTAAAAATAGGGTTAAATAATTGTATTTATTTTGCTAATGTTTCTTTGTTCTCAAAACTTAAACTCTTTGTACTAAAACTTGTTATTATTTTCTAATGCTGCTGTGGCTGCTGGCTGTTGTTGTTTTTTTTTTTATAATTTTCTCAAAACTGTAATTTTTTGCAATGATTTGTTGCAATTTTTTTTTTCGTTTTAGTTTTTTTTACATATTTATTGTTATTTGTAAATTGTTTACTCACATTAATTAGTAATTGTTTAACAAAAAAAAAACGAAAACAATAATAATAATCATAAAAAAACAATTGATTAACGTTAAACAAAAAGCATTTGAAAATTGTATATTAAAGTAAATAATTTAAAATAACAACAAAAAAACTACTAATGACTGACATTTTAAAATCACTACTTGTTAACCACTACTACCGCTGCTGTTACTACTGATTGTACCACAACAACAACAACAATAAATAAACTAACTGACAATTCTTGGCGCCATCAATAATCAGTATCAATTCATTGAACACTAGTTTTTTTATTCAGAACGTAATTTTGAGTTTGAAATGAAATCAATTGTGTTTGTTTGTTGATGAATGTATGTATATATGTATGTACAAATGGATGCTTGGTTGGTTTGTAATATATGTATTTGATCATCATCATCTGGTTCTATTATAAATTGATTACTCTACTTGTTTTATGTGTAAAGTAAAGCAAAATATAAAAAAAATCACAATTTTCAAGACACGCTAAAAGTAAATGCTGCTGTATTCTCATGATGATAATGATGATGTTTAACTTTAGAATTGCTGTTGATTAAGATGACATTTGTGTATGAGAGGAGTAAGTAAATATATGTCTGTCTGTTCAGTTTTTATATCCTGTCTCTCTACACACACTCTCACACATTTTCTGTTGACATATGTAAAACCTACAATTACGTTTTTTTTTTCCCAAACATTTGTTTAACTTTGATTGAAGCTTTTATTAAAGTATATTTGTGTTTTTTTTTTCCTCTACATATAGCTGATGTTCATAATGATGCTGTTGATGATAATAATCATGTTCAATATTTATGGCTGATTGTATTTTGTATGCGAATTTGGTATAATCTAACTGTAACTACAATTATAGACATCCTATATGGTAACGGAAATAATTATAAGTACACTTAATGGAATTCTTAGAAAACAATAACCAAAATCGCATCAACTTGGATGTTTTTAATTCTTATACTTATCTTAAAAAGGTTGTTAATTATTTTATAGAAGATACATACCTGCAAATAAAAGAAATTAAAAAATGTTAATAAATTTTTATTAAAAAAGAAAAATGGTTTAAAAACTGCTTTGCTGATTTTAAAGAATTTTTAAAATATCGATAAAGTGTTACAACTAACATCAGTTATCGACAAACACTTTAACAATAGTTTAAAGTTTAATAAATTTGAATTTCTGGAGAAATTTATCGTATCAACTAACTGACCAACCAACTAACTAACTAACTAACTAACTAACTAACTAACTAACTAACTAACTAACTAACTAACTAACTAACTAACTAACTAACTAACTAACTAACTAACTAACTAACTAACTAACTAACTAACTAACTAACTAACTAACTAACTAACTAACTAACTAACTAACTAACTAACTAACTAACTAACTAACTAACTAACTAACTAACTAACTAACTAACTAACTAACTAACTAACTAACTAACTAACTAACTAACTAACTAACTAACTAACTAACTAACTAACTAACTAACTAACTAACTAACTAACTAACTAACTAACTAACTAACTAACTAACTAACTAACTAACTAACTAACTAACTAACTAACTAACTAACTAACTAACTAACTAACTAACTAACTAACTAACTAACTAACTAACTAACTGACTAACTAACTAACTAACTAACTAACTAACTAACTAACTAACTACTAACTAACTAACTAACTAACTAACTAACTACCTAACTAACTAACTAACTAACTAACTAACTAACTAACTAACTAACTAACTACTAACTAACTAACTAACTAACAAACTAACTAACTAACTACTACCAACTAACTAACTAACTAACTAACTAACTAACTAACTAACTAACTAACTAACTAACTAACTAACTAACTAACTAACTAACTAACTACTAACTACTAACTAACTAATCTATTTATCTATTTATCTATCTATCTATCTATTTATCTATCTATCTATCTATCTATCTATCTATCTATCTATCTATCTATCTATCTATCTATCTATCTATCTATCTATCTATCTATCTATCTATCTATCTATCTATCTATCTATCTATCTATCTATCTATCTATCTATCTATCTATCTATCTATCTATCTATATCTATCTATCTATCTATCTATCTATCTATCTATCTATCTATCTATCTATCTATCTATCTATCTATCTATCTATCTATCTATCTATCTATCTATCTATCTATCTATCTATCTATCTATCTATCTATCTATCTATCTATCTATCTATCTATCTATCTATCTATCTATCTATCTATCTATCTATCTATCTATCTATCTATCTATCTATCTATCTATCTATCTATCTATCTATCTATCTATCTATCTATCTATCTATCTATCTATCTATCTATCTATCTATCTATCTATCTATCTATCTATCTATCTATCTATCTATCTATCTATCTATCTATCTATCTATCTATCTATCTATCTATCTATCTATCTATCTATCTATCTATCTATCTATCTATCTATCTATCTATCTATCTATCTATCTATCTATCTATCTATCTATCTATCTATCTATCTATCTATCTATCTATCTATCTATCTATCTATCTATCTATCTATCTATCTATCTATCTATCTATCTATCTATCTATCTATCTATCTATCTATCTATCTATCTATCTATCTATCTATCTATCTATCTATCTATCTATCTATCTATCTATCTATCTATCTATCTATCTATCTATCTATCTATCTATCTATCTATCTATCTATCTATCTATCTATCTATCTATCTATCTATCTATCTATCTATCTATCTATCTATCTATCTATCTATCTATCTATCTATCTATCTATCTATCTATCTATCTATCTATCTATCTATCTATCTATCTATCTATCTATCTATCTATCTAGCTTTTTGTCTATCTAACTAATAACTAACTTCTTTAATTGATTTTCCAATAAAAAAGTCTTTTGTATATTTTTACCAAAATTTTGTCGCTTTAAAATTTTATTTTAAATTGTCGCTCACGTATGTTTTCAAAAGAAAATTTGTCGTTTTAATACATTTTCTATTAAAGTTTGTCGCTCACATAATTTACATATAAAACTTTTGTCGTTAACATAAAGTTTCTATTCGCTTACATAAATTCTAATAAAGACTTAGTCGCTGCTGTAATTTTTCTATAGAAAATTTGTCGCTCTATAAAATTCATATAAATTTTCATAATTTTTCTACAAAAACTTACGTAACTTCCGTAAATTTCGTATAGAAATTGTAGCTTTCATATAATTTTTACAGAAATTTTGTCGCTTTCAAAATTTTCTTTATAAAATGTGTCGCTATTTAAAAATGGTTTATATAATTCCATATTCTTTAGAAAATGTAGCGCTTTGTAAAATTGTTTGGGGAAAATCTGTCGCTTATACATAACAAACATTCTAAAACACTCGTTATCATTAATTTTTAATAGAAAATTTTTAGTTATCATTAGTTTTTTGGAAAAGTTGTCGCTATCCTAAATTTTTTATATAAAATGTGTCGCTATCCTAAAATTGCAAAAGTCACCTACCTATTAAAATTTCCCGCACTGTACACACAATTTTGTGAATAATACACGCCCAATTCATTTATTTTGAATTCAGCTACAGATAGGCAGACAAACATACATCTAAGGCTTTAGAATTTGTGTGATTTTTTGTATGTTTTTTCATACTCACACAATCAGAAAACTTGCATCCATGTATTTCTACTATATGATGTGAAGTACTCGTATCTTTTTTTTTCGTTTTTTTCTGTAGTTATTTTGTGTTTATTATTTTCAGTTGCCACAAATTGTATGTCTTTGAATCAATAGTTCGAAATTAGAACTTGTTATTTAGTGTAGTGTGTATGTACGTAGCACAGTGGTATAGGAAAAAAAAAGAGGGAAATAATTCGGTAACTTCTAAACGGTTAATCCGATTTTAATGAAATTTGGTATGCACAAAGAGGAGGTGTTGTCGAGTTTAGGTTTTGAATTTGGACCTTATAGGCCAACCAGGGGCCCGGCGGGGGGTCCTCAAATTAGGACACCTCGGCTATGTTAAATTTTTAAAACGATCCTATTTCTTCATTTGAGTTCCGATTTAAAAATAATTTCGTATATAGAATCTCCTCATCGAGCACTATAAAAAATGTCGTCGTAGCAGTAAATTATCTCTTATAGTTTAGGAGATATTCGCATTTGAATATTAAAATTTTAAAATTTTTACCGTCCTTACTTTAGTTTTTTTGATAATAGCAGGTCCAAATATTTCCGATTTTCGCCATTTTTTTTATTTGCTTAACAACAAGTTTATATACCAAGCAGTGAAAGAATTATGTAAAAATCATGACTGAGTCCAAAGTTATAGGCATTTAAATTTAAAAAATTAAAAAAAGGCGATTTTTTGTCATTTTTTTGGGAAAAAAGTATCTTTTTCTTTTTAAGTTATCTAAAAAGTTTCTAAGAAGATGTATATAGAATTTATACTTTTTGGAAAGCTGACTTTACATAAAATACGATAAATGAAACAAAACCTACAAATTTTTGATACCGAGGGGACCAGGTCCATCCAAAAAAACCCTATTTTTTATGGAAAATTAAATTTTGAGCAAAAATTCTCAAATCGCATAGTCGATATCAAATTATAGTGACCTGTTTTATATGACCCAATAAGTTCTTAATCATTTTGTAACGGGTTTCGATAACCCCGCCCCTGGTATGGATATAATAGGCAAAAAACCAAAAAATCCCATTTTTGGGATTTTTTAAAACTTTTTTGGGAATTCCGGGATTTCTAATAAGAAAATTCGAAATTTTTATTTAATTTTGGATTTTGAGTAAAAAAATCTACCTAACTGTAAAATTTCATCAAAAAATATTCATAAATAAAATTTTTATTGCAATTTGAAAAATTTGTATCTTCGCAAAAACTGAATAAAAAACATTTTTTAATTTTTTTTAAAAAAAGTATTCCGCGAATTTTTTAATTTTCAAAAATTATATACAGTTTTGAAAAATAGACAAAATTACCTTTCCATTGATTGTTATATTTTCAAAAATTATATACAGTTTTGAAAAATAGACAAAATTACCTTTCCATTGATATATAACATGCCTACCTAATGTTTTTTAAGTGACAAATTAATTAGGGAAAACTCAACATCTTTTAGAAAATTTACCTAGCACTATTATTTTCATCCATATATGTAACAAATTTAAGAGTTAACCTTATGGATGAAAATAATAGTGCTAGGCAAATTTTCTAAAAGATGTTGAGTTTTCCCTAATTAATTTGTCACTTAAAAAACATTAGGTAGGCATGTTATATATCAATGGAAAGGTAATTTTGTCTATTTTTCAAAACTGTATATAATTTTTGAAAATTAAAAAATTCGCGGAATACTTTTTTTAAAAAAAATTAAAAAATGTTTTTTATTCAGTTTTTGCGAAGATACAAATTTTTCTAATTGCAATAAAAATTTTATTTATGAATATTTTTTGATGAAATTTTACAGTTAGGTAGATTTTTTTACTTAAAATCCAAAATTAAATCAAAATTTCGAATTTTCTTATTAGAAATCCCGGAATTCCCAAAAAAGTTTTAAAAAATCCCAAAAATGGGATTTTTTAGTTTTTTGCCTATTATATCCATACCAGGGGCGGGGTTATCGAAACCCGTTACAAAATGATTAAGAACATATTGGGTCATATAAAACAGGTCACTATAATTTGATATCGACTATGCGATTTGAGAATTTTTGCTCAAAATTTAATTTTCCATAAAAAATAGGGTTTTTTTGGATGGACCTGGTCCCCTCGGTATCAAAAATTTTTAGGTTTTGTTTCATTTATCGTACTTTATGTAAAGTCAGCTTTCCAAAAAGTATAAATTCTATATAATTTTTTAAATTAAAATGCCTATAACTTTGGACTCAGTCATGATTTTTACATAATTCTTTCACTGCTTGATATATAAACTTGTTGTTAAGCGAATAAAACAAAATGGCGAAAATCGGGAATATTTGGACCTGCTATTATCAAAAAAAACTAAAGTAAGGACGGTAAAAATTTTAAAATTTTAATTTTCAAATGCGAATATCTCCTAAACTATAAGAGATAATTTACTGCTATGACAACATTTTTTATAGTGCTCGATGAGGAGATTCTATATACGAAATTTTTTTTAAATCGGAACTCAAATGAAGAAATAGGATCGTTTTAAAAATTTAACATAGCCGAGGTGTCCTAATTTGATGACCCCCCGCCGGGCCCCTGGTTGGCCTATAAGGTCCAAATTCAAAACCTAAACTCGACAACACCTCCTCTTTGTGCACACCAAATTTCATTAAAATCGGATTAACCGTTTAGAAGTTACCGAATTATTTCCCTCTTTTTTTTTTCCTATACCACTGTGCGTAGTATGTCTGATTGTACAAGTATGTATGTATCTATGTATAGTTAACTAACCATTCTTTGTCTATTCGTTCACAACATTTCAATATATATTTTGTTTTTCAATAAAATTTGCTCTCTTTGGTTTTTAGTTATTTTTATGCAAATTTTTTTATTTTTACAAAAAATTTTCATCATGTTGTTATTCATTCAAAACGTCATTAGCAGAGCAGAGTAGAGACGACAACAATGCCAAACATTAAATAATGTTAATGATCATCATTATCATCATTTAGCATCAGATGGTTGGTTGTCTAAAACAACGAAATTTTTTAGAAAATAAATTTTAGAAAAAAAAAACATGTGAAATTTTCGTGATTTTATGTTTTTTAATTTGTGTGTTTTTTTTATTTATTTTTAGTTTTTTTATTTTAGAAACCATAAGAAAAAATGCGTTTTTGAAATAAATCTACACGAAAAGAATTCATTTCAAAACAACTAAATTTTGTCTAAATATTTAAAATAAAGCAATATTGTATATTTTCGCTTTTTCTATTATTTATTGTTAATTGATCTTATGTATTTAGAGAAAAAAAAATTGCTTTGTTTTGAAATGAGTAAATTTCTCATTATTTTTTCCCTTTTTTTTAATTAAATTATTTATAGTTATTTTTTTTTTTTCATTCTACACTCATTGTTATTTTGCAATATTATTTTTATTTGTTTGTTGTTTGCTATTTCTTAGATTGAATTTATTAAAAATATCTTTTAAACATTTTCTGTGTGTAGTTAGTTTTTTTTTCTATTTTCTTTATGATTTGTACTTTATGGGATTTACACAATATGAAATCATACAAATTTCTTTTCGTAATAAACTGCGTCATTTAGTTGACACATAATAATAAATTATTTTATTATTAAGAATGCGGTAATAAAATACTAGCTAGAACTTACTTAAATGTACAACAAATAGTTATTTCAAAGAAATTTTTAAAATTTATAAAGAAAAGGGATTATAACAAGTTTATGTTTATAAAGGAAATGACTGATGACTATAGATAACTTGACTTTTCTATAGAAAAGTTAAAGTAAAAGAAAGGTTATCGATAACTTGATTTTTCTATAGAAAAGTTATCGATAACTTGACTATTCTATAGAAAAGTTATTGATAACTTGACTTTTCTGTAGAAAAGTTATCGATAACTTGACTTTTCTATAGAAAAGTTATCGATAACTTGACTTTTCTATAGAAAAGTTATCGATAACTTGACTTTTCTATAGATAAGTTATCGATAACTTGACTTTTCTATAGAAAAGTTATCAATAACTTGATTTTTCTATAGAAAAGTTATCGATAACTTGATTTTTCTATAGAAAAGTTATTGATAACTTGACTTTTCTATAGAAAAGTTATCAATAACATAATTCTTCTATAGAAAAGGCATCGATAACTTGATCTTCCTGTAGAAAATTTATCGATAACCAAACTTTTCCATATAAAAGTCATCGATAACTTGATTTTTATATAGATAAGTTATCGATAACCTGACTTTTCTATAGAACAGTAACTGATAACTTGAGTTTTCCATAGAAAAGTTATCGATAACATGACTTTTCTATAGAATAGTTATCGATAGCTTCACTTTTCTATAGAATAGTTATAGATAACTTTATCTTTCTATAGAAAAGTTATCGATAACTTGACTTTTCTATAGAAAAGTTATCGATAACTTGATTTTTCTATAGAAAAGTTATCGATAACTTGACTTTTCTATAGAAAAGTTATCGATAACTTGATTTTTCTATAGAAAGTTATCGATAACATGACTTTTCTATAGAAGAGTTATCGATAACTTGAATTTTCTATAGAAGAGTTATCGATAGCTTGACTTTTCTATAGAAGAGTTATCGATAACTTGACTTTTCTATAGAAGAGTTATCGATAACTTAAAACTTCTAAAGAAAAGTTATCGATAACTTGACTTTTCTATATAAAAGTTATCGATAAGTTGATTTTACTATAAAAAAGTTATCGATAACTTAATTTTTCTATTATAAAATTAAAGATAACTTGATTTTTCTATAGAAAAGTTATCGATAACTTGACTTTTCTATAGAAAAGTTATCGATAACTTGACTTTTCTATAGAAAAGTAAAGTTATCGATTATCCATAACCTTACTTTTCTATAGAAAAAATTGATAACAATTTCGATATTTTCAATTTTCTATAGAAAATTGTTCGATATTTTCAATTTTCTATAGAAAAATTATATAATTTGGGGAAAAAATAAACAATTCTTAACAATATTTTCTAAATAATTAAATATTTTATCAGGCAATTAAAGTATAACTTTTGCTTTATATTTGTTAGTGTAGTTTATAAAATGTTAAAACAAATAATATTTAGTTAAAAATAACACAAAGTATTTTTAAGATACAGTACAATCAAATAAAAACAAACAAATGAAATGTAGAGATATAAATACAAAAAAAAAACAGTAAATTAATAATATCATTGGGAGAGTAAAGAAAACGACAGACACCGACAAGCAAAGTTTATTCAAAAACAAACAAACAAATAAATAAAACAATAATATGAAACCATAGAAATTTAGAGATACAAATTTATACGTGTGGATGGATGGATGAATCGATGGCTATAGTGCGAGTAAAAGTATGTGGCGGGGCCACAATTAAGGTAGAGAAATTTTTTAAATGTGGACTTTTCTGTTTCTCTGCTATTTTATTTACACAAAATGGTGAATATATATTTCAATTAAAAAACTAAATACTAAATTCAAAAAATATATAACTAGAGATTAAACACTAAAAAAGAGAGCAATTCATGAGAGTAACAAGTAGAAATGTATCTTGAATATACTTGGAATAGAAAAAAAAAGAATTGTATTTATTTCTTCTAAACAATGCCAAACAATAATAATAAAATTATTAAACTATTAAAAGAAAACTACAGCAGCAACACAACAATGTGTTACAATTTTACGTTACAATGAATATAATTTAAAATAAAAACAAAACAAAAAAATATTTAGCCGTAGCAGCAATAACAGCAACAAATAGTAGCGGCTTTAATTTATTTATTTGTTTATGGATTGTATAATTAGATATTTGTGTGTTGTTTAGTTTCAAAAACACAGGAGGCAATAAAAGAGAAATTGTAGAGCAAACCAACTAAATGATGAAAATTATAATAATTTATTTTGTACATTTTTCTATAAAGCAAAATTGCATTGTTTTGCTACAACAGCAGCAGCAGTGGCAGCACATTGTTACGCCCAGCTAACTTTTGATTGTTTTGAATGGCGTTAACGTAAGCGTTAAAATAATATTTGATTGCTTACGTTGTTTGTTACAGATTGAAATTCGATCAATTTACATCTCAGTAGACTTTAGTTTTTTTTATATTTATGAATGACTGAAGCCGGAAAAACAAGGGTATAAAAGTAGTGATTTCTTCTGAATAGAAAATTCAACTTTAACCTCGACATTCTATAAAAAATTATCGATAACTTGACCTTTTAGAAGAAGAATTTTCGATATTTTCATTTGTCTATAGATATTTTCAATTTTCTATAGAAAATATATCGATATTTTCAATTTTCTATAGAAAATTTATCGATATTTTCAATTTTCTATAGAAAATTTATCGATATTTTGAATTTTCTATAGAAAATTTACCGATATTTTGAATTTTCTATAGAAAATTTATCGATATTTTGAATTTTCTATAGAAAATTTATCGATATTTTGAATTTTCTATAGAAAATTTATCGATATTTTGAATTTCTATAGAAAATTTATCGATATTTTGAATTTTCTATAGAAAATTTATCGATATTTTCAGTTTTCTATACAAAATTATCGATATTTTCAGTTTTCTACAAAAAATTTATCGATATTTTTAATTTTCCATAGAAAATTTATCGATTTTTTCAATTTTCTTTTGAACATTGTTCTATGTTTTGAATTTTCTATAGAAATTTTTTATCGATATTCGATAGTTTGAATATTCTATAGAAAATGTTTCGATATTTTAATTTTTCTATAGAACATTTATCGATATTTTAAATTTTCTATAGAAAATGATTCGATATTTTCAATTTTCTATAGAAAATTTATCGATATCTTCAATTTTCTATAGAAAATGTTTCAATATTTGCAATTTTCTATAGAAAATTTATCGATATTTTCAATTTTCTATAGAAAAATTATCGGTATTTTCAATTTTCTATAGAAAATCTATCGGTATTTTCAATTTTCTATGGAAAATTTATAGATATTTTCAATTTTCTATAGAACATTTTTCGATATTTAAAATTTTCTATAGAACATTTTTCGATATTTTAAATTTGTTTTAGAAAATTTATCGATATTTTGAATTTTCCATAGAAAATGTATAATTTTTTGAAATTTCTATAGAAAATTTTTCGATATTTTAAATTTTCTCTAAAAAATTTATCGATTTTTTTAATTTTCTATTAAAAAATTATTGATTTTTTTAATTTTCTATAGAAAATTGTACGATATTTTAAATTTTCTATAGAAATTATTGTGAAAATTTTTTTAAATTTTTCAATTCATTTAAATTTTCCGCTGTAACATGTACAGACTGCACAATGATGCAAAACATATTCAACAAATTGAATTTGAAATATCGACAACAAATATCCATGCATACACGACTACAGTCAAACTACATACAAAGGTACATATGTATGTATATAAAATATATTTAAGTTAATTTAAATCGAAATTTTTATGCATCTTAAAATGGTAACATTTAGGAGCCACCACACCAAACACATTTAACCATTAATAGATCGACGGGCCGGTCGGCAGCTCCAACTAAAGTCAGTCTGAGCTAAAAAAAAACAAAACCAACAGAAAACAAACATACAAAATCATTGAAAGAATTAATGAATGAATGGATGACGGCAGCAGCATTAGTTAGATGCAGTAAAGTAATCATGACAACAACCGGAGAGGAAGAAGGTGAAACATTCATTTTGGCATTAGACAGGCGGACGTTTGTATAACAACCAAACAACACTTGTATTCTAAAAAGTATTAGTTTGCTACTATAGTTACGACTGTTGTCCAGCGGACCATACAATTTAAGTTTTTGAATGAACTGTAGTTGTAGTACTAGCAGCTTGTGTTATTGTCTATAAAAATAAATACCATTTAGAGTTACGCTATAGAAAAATCTGCTTGCAGCTATTAGTTGCTCTCTTTGTTTTGGCTTCGAATACTGTTGCCTCTCTCCTCCCTAGAATAACCATCACTACTGGTTGTTTATATGATCACTAATTCTCATATATTAGTGACAAAGCAAGCATGGTGGGCCGGAATATACATTTCTGATAAACCCTTTGACGGCAGGTTAGGTAATTTACTAAACTTTATCGATCGAAAATTTTTCGATATTTTGAATTTTCTATAGAAAATTTATCGATATTTTGAATTTTCTATAGAAAATTTATCGATATTTTGAATTTTCTATAGAAAATTTATCGATATTTTGAATTTTCTATAGAAAATTTATCAATATTTTGAATTTTCTATAGAAAATTTATCGATATTTTCAATTTTCTATAGAAAATTTATCAATATTTTCAATTTTCTATAGAAAATTTATCGATATTTTCAATTTTCTATAGAAAATTTATCGATATTTCATTTTCTATAGAAAATTTATGGATATTTTCAATTTTCTATAGAAAATTTATCGATATTTTCAATTTTCTATAGACAATTTATCGATATTTTCAATTTTCTATAGACAATTTATCGATATTTTCAATTTTCTATAGAAAATTTATCGATATTTTAAATTTTCTATCGAAAATTTATCGATATTTTAAATTTTCTATCGAAAATTTATCGATATTTTCAATATTCTATAGAAAATGTATCGATATTTTGAATTTTCTATAGAAAATTTATCGATATTTTGAATTTTCTATAGAAAATTTATCGATATTTTCAATTTTCTATAGAAAATTTATCGATTTATATCGATAACTGTATAAAAACTTATCGATAACTGTAATTTTCTATAGAAATTTTATAAATGACTTGAACCTTCTACACAACTTTTTCGATAACTTGAATTATCTAAACTAAATTTATCGATAGCATGATTTTTTTATAGAAAAGTTATTGATCTATGGAAATGTTATTTTTAAAAACATTAATTTTCCATAGAAAAGTTATCGATAACTTTATTTTTCTATAGAAAAATTATCGATAACTTGAATTTTTATATAAAAGTTATTGATAACTTGAATTTTTCTAGAAAAGTTATCGATAATTTTAATTTTTATAGAAAATTTGTCGATAACTTGAATTTTTTATAGAAAAGTTATCGATAATTTTAACTTACTTTAAATAATTAGCCGATAACTTGAATTTTGAATTGATTACTTAAATTTTATTCAGAAAAATGACCGATAACTTAAATTATCTTTAGAAAAGTTATTGAGTATTAGAATATTTATAGAAAACATATTAATATCACAAACTTACGATAGAAAATTCTATGAAATAACTTCAATTTTCTATAGAAAATTCTTATTTCCAATAGAAAATTTGTCGATAACTTGAATTTTGTATAGAAAAGTTATCGATAATTACAATTTATTTTAACTAATTTATCGATAACTTGAATTTTCTATTGATTACTTAAATTGTATACAGAAAAACTTGAATTATCTTTAGAAAAGTTATCGATTATTCGAGTATTTATAGAAAACTTATCAAGATCATAAATTGTCTATAGTAAAGTTATCGATAACTTGGACTTGGTTTAGAAAATTTATCGAAAACCTATTTTTTCGGATAGAGAGATATCAATTGCCCGAATTTTATTTAGAAAAGTTAACGATAACTATAGATATGTTTTTCATCGATAAATTAAATTTTATATAGAAAAAATTATCGATTGCATGAATATTATATAAAAAAGTTATCGAGAAGTTATTTAGAAAATGTATTTGAGACTTCCAGTAGGAAATATATCAATAACTTTTTTATTTTAAGAGAAAAAAACGATAACTATAGATAAGTTACCGTTAACTTAAATTTTCTATAAAAAAAACTTATCGATAACTTGAAAAGAGTTATCGATAACTTGGTTTTATTTAAAAGTTTATGTAAAACTTACATTTTCTTTAGAAAAAATAACTTTTACTTGAATTTTATTTAGAAAAGTTATCGATAACTATAGACAAGTTACCGATAACTTAAATTTTCTTAAGAAAAGTTAACTATAACAAGAATTTTAAGAGAAATATTAACGATAACATGATTTCTTTATTCATTTCAATTTTCTTATTATTTTTAAGATTCTGCCTAAATTTTGCAAATCATAATAGTGTTGCTTAAAAACACCCTTGTTCTTTAAAGGGTTAAGACAGTATACATTTTATTTTAGACAGTAGTAAATTTGAATTTGATTTCTATTTATACCGTTTTGTATTTTTCAACATTTTGCTAGTAGTTTTTACCTTAACAAGGTTTCACTTACGTTTTAAAGCTGGTGAGTTAGCGTAATGTTTTTTTGTATTTTTTTAAAATTCATATAAGTAACTAAATCTCTTGCTATGTAGTCTCGTTTTGAAAGAAAAAAATAATAAAACTAAATAATTTGCATACGATTTTGTTTCTTTTTTGCACTTTTTTTCTGAATTTGTTACTATTACAGTGTGTATAGTACTAATTGAGAAATGACTGGGACTGTTGGCGAGTAGAGCGAGCAATTGTGTGTTGTTTGTGGCTGGCAAGGCAATAATAAGTGACTTACTCTATAAGGTTTGTATTGTCTGTCTATGTACTTTTTTTTTGCTATTGTATTATGGCGGCTATTGCGAAATTTTTAAATGGCTTCATTTGGGGGCTTTTTGCTTTTTTTGCCTTAAAACAATAGACTGTGTGGTAGTGTTAAGCTAGACAGACAGACGGACACATAGGACAGACGGACAGACAGCTACAAATAATAAAATATTATTTCATTTTAATAAGTCATCAATAAATAACGTTTAAAGATATTGATCTTATTGTTAAGGAATTTTTGTTTTAAATAAAATATGTGTTTTTATTTAGATATTTTTCAAAAGGAAATTTTAGATAATATTGTAAAATACAGCACGATTTATTGAAATATTAAGACTTTAAACGTTTTAAATATAAAGCAACAGATGTTTTTTTCTTATATAATTATAAAGGTTAAAGTTGACAATTGAAGTCGTTTCAGTTATCGTGATAAATTTTCTAAATTTTTCAAAAATATTTCTTAAATGTTCATACTTATCTTAATAAAGTTTAATTTGTTTATAACAAAAATACATACCTGCAAATAGAAAAAAAATAATTTATTAAACAAAAACCAAACAAATTAAAAATTATTTTTAATTACAAAAAACCCTGTTGATTACAACCCTTTTTTTCTTGTCATTGTAATTCGTAACATAAACCCTATAAGTGTGAACATTGACTAGACATAACCTTACAAAAAAAACCAAATGAAACGCAAAAAAAGCTGTTAAAACCCCCCAACAACAGACAGATAAAAACCATAAAAAGTCGGAAAAAACTACCAACACAAAGCCCAAAAAAAAGCCGAGTGAGAGCCGCCATTTTATGTTAGAATTTTGTCACTTTAACAGAAATTCAAATTACATTTTACATGAAAATCATTACAGATAATGGTAAAAAAAACGAACATTAAAATGAAATTAATTGATTTTCAATACTCACTTTTTTGTTGTCATTTGTTTAAAAAAAAAAAAATTACCAAAAAAAACCAACAACAATATGTTATATAGACACCATTAATTTAATGCCCACAACCGCGCCTTTTATTTCAATGTTTATACATTTTTTTTAATATTCTATTCTAAAAGAAATATATAGAATATTTGTGTGTATGTATAGCTATAGTGTCAGTTATTGAAAAAACTCTGTACCACGCCACCTTCTATATTAATAGTATTTTTTTAATTTGTTGAATTTCATTAAAAAAAAAAAAAAAACATTTTATAGAAAAATATCTTGCATGTGCAACAAAATAAATTTGTCTTAAAGAATTTTTATCATAACTGGCATCTTATATAAATATTGTCAGACAAGATCTATTTAATAGATATGGATTTGAAACAAATCTAGCACAATTTTTTTAGCAATTATTCATGTATACATATCGGTTCTGATCTAATATGATAGCATTCTACAGGGGCCGTATTAGGGTATACGTGATAGAGTGAAATTGTTCGTAATTTACCTTTGAGGGCTTCTTCCAATATCGAAGAAGAAATCTAGTACATTTAAGTCTCATTTCGATATCGAAATGTGTTTTCGATTCGAACGCTTATACGATCAAATATTCGGTAAGGTGTCTTGTTGAGATTACTTTCTATAAAAAATGTCTTCTATAAAAATATTGAAGCTAATCTAATAGGGATCGAATTACTGTGTAAGTGATCGAGTTACGTTGATCATAATTTACCTATGAAGGCTTCCGATATCGAACAAGAAATCGATATCGAAATGTGTTTTCGATTAGAACACTTCTACTTTCACATATTTGGTAATATTTCATACTGAGATTTCTATATATAAACAAGTAAATCTTAAGTCTCATTTCGATATCGAAATGTGTTTTCGATTCAAACGTTTATACAATCACATATTCGGTAATGTGTCTTGCTCAGATTACTTTCCATAAAAAATTTCTTCTATAAAAATATCGAAGCTAATCTAATAGGCACCGAATTACCGCGTAAGTGATCGAGTTACGTTGATCATAATTTACCTATAATGGCTTCCGATATCGAACAAGAAATCTAGTACATTTAAGTCCCATTTCGATATCGAAATGTGTTTTCGATTAGAATACTTCTACGTTCACATATTTGGTAATATATCTTACTGAGATTTCTATCTATAAAAAACTGTCTTCCATCGATACCATTCTTTAAAAAACTGTTGTCCTTCGATATCTTTATATATTATATTAGCTCTGACCTAATATGATAATGCTGATCTAATAGGGGCCCGCATTACCTTGGGTAGCTTCCGATATCGAAATAGAAATCTAGTAAATGTAAGCCTCATTATGATATCGAAATGTGTTTTTGATTCAAAGCTTATACGATCATACATTCGGTAATGTGTCTTGCTGAGATTGCTTTCTATAAAAAACTGCCTTCGATACCTTTTATAGAGAAATGTCATCTTTGGATATCCTTATATAGAAAAGCTTCTCCTTATATAGAAAAGCTTATTCTTTATACTTATTTTTATAGAAATGCAACTTTCTATATAAATGTGTCTCAGAAGGCACTTTTTCATAGAGTGTATTCCTCTCTTTAGAAACCATTCTATAGAAAAGTGTCTTCCTGAAACATATTTCTATAGAAAAATGTCTTCCTGATATATATTTCTATAAAAAAGTGTATTCAGTAGATTTCATTCTAAAGAAAAGCCTTCTAGAAACACATTTCTATAGAAAAGTGTTGTCCTGGAATACATTTCCTTATTAAAGAGTATTCTTTAGACATCTTTCTTCAAAATAGTGTCTCTTTAGATACATTAGACGATTATCAAAAGAAAAGTATTTTCTACAGAAAACTGTCTTCCTGAAACATATTTCTATAGAAAAATGTCTTCCCGAGACACATAGAAAAGTGTATTCAATAGGTTTCGTTCTAAAGAAAAGAAACACATTTCTATAGAAGTCTCATCCTGGATCACATTTCTTTATAAAAGAGTATTCTTTAGGCATCTTTCTACAGAATAGTGTCTCCTTAGACACTTTTCTACAGAAAAGTGTCTATTTTGATACCTCTCTTTGTAAAAGTGTCTTCTTAAGACATATTTCTATATAAAATAATCTTTTTAGAAACCGTTCTTGGAAAAATGCTTCCTCAAACTCATTTCTATAGAAAAGTGTCTTTCTCAAACATATTTTTATAGAAAAGACAAATTTCTGTAAAAAAGTGTCGTCCTGCAAACATTTTTATAAAAAACCGTATTTTTATATAATTTCTAACAGAAATGTGTCTTTTTAGTTACTTTTCTTTAAAACAGTGTCGTCTTTAGACGATTTTCTAAAGAAACGTGTCTTTCTAGGACTTATTAAGACTTATATAATTTATCTTAAGAAACTGTTCTATAGAAAAATGTTGACTGAGACATATCTCTATAGAAAAAAGTATTCAATATATTTCATTTTAAGTCTTAAGTCTATAGAAAAGTGTCTCTTTAGATAATTTTCTACAGAAAAGTGTCTATTTAGATAACTTTCTTTAAACGATTTTCTAAAGAGTTTTCACAAAGTGTCGTCCTGAGATATATTTCTACATAAAAGTGTCTTCTTTAGACACCTTTCTATAGATAAGTGTCTCCTTAGGCTCCTTTCTATGTGTCTATTTAGACGCCTTTTTATAGAAATGTATCTGTTTAGAAACCTTTTCATAGAATTGTGTCTTCCTTAGATGACTTTTTATAGAAAAGTATCTTCCTTAGAAGACTTTTCTGAAAAAAGTATCTTCCTTAGAAGACTTTCTATAGAAAAGTGAATTTTTAAGACTTTTCCCATATTAAATGATTTCTTCCGAAGCCTTTCTCTAGAGAGAAACTACACTTTTTTTCTTTAGAAAAATGTCTTCCTGAAACACATTTCTATAGAAAAGCATTCTCTTAAAAAACATATTTCTAAAGAGTATTTCCGAGATATATCTTTCTATAGAAAAGTGTGTTCTTAGGTAACCTTTCCATACAAAAATATCTTCTTTAAACAACTTTCCTGAATATGAAGAACGTGTTTTGCAGACACATTTTCCATTTTCTACAGAAAAATGTCTTCTATAAACTTTTAGTTATTTTATTGTAAACTATTAATAAAAATTAGGATTCGAGACTTCTAAGCAACCACATACTCTTACTTGGTTACACCAAGTAAAACGATCTCTGAGAATTTTTTTCTCTTTAATGGCAGATTTCATTTCCGAAATTTACCAAAAATCTTAAAAGTCTTTAATGTTAACTTCATTATTATTTAATTAATTCCTTAAAAATTATTACACTTTTTAAAGTGATAATTAAATTTAATAATATTTAAAATATTTTTGAAAATTTCCATTAAAATTTAATATTATTTCAATAAATTTCTCAATAAAATAAACCATATAAAGACCGTAGAAAAGACATGATCATACAAAAATTTTTTGGCTGAAATATCAAATTTGAATCACAAACAATAATAATGATTCATTAGCAAAAATTATTAACAAATAATTAAATACATTAAAATATATATTTATAGCCCAAAAAAAGAGCTGTGTAAAGATGTTAATGATGATTATACAAATATATAATAAAATAGATGATTAAAGCCAATTGTTTTACAGGTGTTAAAGGTGGCCCAAAAAAAAAAAAGAAAACACAAAAATAAACTCAAAAAATTTAAATATAACACAGGTTACTCATCAAAAAATATAATAAATATTTGTTTTTTTTTACTAAATGACGAACTTTACTAGAATAAACAAAAAAAGTTTTACAAATTGATAAATGGTTAATCAACCGATTTTTAAAATTTACATATTTTTTGACTATATAACAATGGGGCCTGTCGATTGGTGTTATTATTATAATAACAATAATAAGTATAATGATAAAAATGGTGTACATAATAAACAACAAATAAGATATTTAATTGCAACACATATGTAGACTTTTTCGTAAATAATTTCGTTCGTATGATCGAAAAAAATGATGCCATTAAAAAACACATTTATTTGCATACAAAAGACAAGTCAAATAATAATAATAATAACTGTCAACAAAAATTTTATATTAAAATATAAAGAGAATATTAAGAATTTTAAGAAGAATATATACAACAAACACTGTGATCACGAAAAAATATTGAGTGCAAAGTTAAACATAAATTAAAAGAAATACGTGGGTTACTAATTGTTTCATTATTTCATATAATTCTTAAAAAAAGTTATTATTTTGGAGAGAACTCAAAACACATATAAATAAGATCAAAACACATATCAATAGTCTATAGTCTAGTCTATAGTCTAGTCTATAGTCTAGTCTATAGTCTAGTCTATAGTCTAGTCTATAGTCTAGTCTATAGTCTAGTCTATAGTCTAGTCTATAGTAGTCTATAGTCTAGTCTATAGTCTAGTCTATAGTCTAGTCTATAGTCTAGTCTATAGTCTAGTCTATAGTCTAGTCTATAGTCTAGTCTATAGTCTAGTCTATAGTCTAGTCTATAGTCTAGTCTATAGTCTAGTCTATAGTCTAGTCTATAGTCTAGTCTATAGTCTAGTCTATAGTCTAGTCTATAGTCTAGTCTATAGTCTAGTCTATAGTCTAGTCTATAGTCTAGTCTATAGTCTAGTCTATAGTCTAGTCTATAGTCTAGTCTATAGTCTAGTCTATAGTCTAGTCTATAGTCTAGTCTATAGTCTAGTCTATAGTCTAGTCTATAGTCTAGTCTATAGTCTAGTCTATAGTCTAGTCTATAGTCTAGTCTATAGTCTAGTCTATAGTCTAGTCTATAGTCTAGTCTATAGTCTAGTCTATAGTCTAGTCTATAGTCTAGTCTATAGTCTAGTCTATAGTCTAGTCTATAGTCTAGTCTATAGTCTAGTCTATAGTCTAGTCTCTATAGTCTAGTCTATAGTCAAGTCTATAGTCAATAGTCTAGTCTATAGTCTAGTCTATAGTCTAGTCTATAGTCTAGTCTATAGTCTAGTCTATAGTCTAGTCTATAGTCTAGTCTATAGTCTAGTCTATAGTCTAGTCTATAGTCTAGTCTATAGTCTAGTCTATAGTCTAGTCTATAGTCTAGTCTATAGTCTAGTCTATAGTCTAGTCTATAGTCTAGTCTATAGTCTAGTCTATAGTCTAGTCTATAGTCTAGTCTATAGTCTAGTCTATAGTCTAGTCTATAGTCTAGTCTATAGTCTAGTCTATAGTCTAGTCTATAGTCTAGTCTATAGTCTAGTCTATAGTCTAGTCTATAGTCTAGTCTATAGTCTAGTCTATAGTCTAGTCTATAGTCTAGTCTATAGTCTAGTCTATAGTCTAGTCTATAGTCTAGTCTATAGTCTAGTCTATAGTCTAGTCTATAGTCTAGTCTATAGTCTAGTCTATAGTCTAGTCTATAGTCTAGTCTATAGTCTAGTCTATAGTCTAGTCTATAGTCTAGTCTATAGTCTAGTCTATAGTCTAGTCTATAGTCTAGTCTATAGTCTAGTCTATAGTCTAGTCTATAGTCTAGTCTATAGTCTAGTCTATAGTCTAGTCTATAGTCTAGTCTATAGTCTAGTCTATAGTCTAGTCCTAGTCTAGTCTATAGTCTAGTCTATAGTCTAGTCTATAGTCTAGTCTATAGTCTAGTCTATAGTCTAGTCTATAGTCTAGTCTATAGTCTAGTCTATAGTCTAGTCTATAGTCTAGTCTATAGTCTAGTCTATAGTCTAGTCTATAGTCTAGTCTATAGTCTAGTCTATAGTCTAGTCTATCTTAGTCTATAGTCTAGTCTATAGTCTAGTCTATAGTCTAGTCTATAGTCTAGTCTATAGTCTAGTCTATAGTCTAGTCTATAGTCTAGTCTATAGTCTAGTCTATAGTCTAGTCTATAGTCTAGTCTATAGTCTAGTCTATAGTCTAGTCTATAGTCTAGTCTATAGTCTAGTCTATAGTCTAGTCTATAGTCTAGTCTATAGTCTAGTCTATAGTCTAGTCTATAGTCTAGTCTATAGTCTAGTCTATAGTCTAGTCTATAGTCTAGTCTATAGTCTAGTCTATAGTCTAGTCTATAGTCTAGTCTATAGTCTAGTCTATAGTCTAGTCTATAGTCTAGTCTATAGTCTAGTCTATAGTCTAGTCTATAGTCTAGTCTATAGTCTAGTCTATAGTCTAGTCTATAGTCTAGTCTATAGTCTAGTCTATAGTCTAGTCTATAGTCTAGTCTATAGTCTAGTCTATAGTCTAGTCTATAGTCTAGTCTATAGTCTAGTCTATAGTCTAGTCTATAGTCTAGTCTATAGTCTAGTCTATAGTCTAGTCTATAGTCTAGTCTATAGTCTAGTCTATAGTCTAGTCTATAGTCTAGTCTATAGTCTAGTCTATAGTCTAGTCTATAGTCTAGTCTAGTCTATAGTCTAGTCTAGTCTATAGTCTAGTCTATAGTCTAGTCTAGTCTAGTCTAGTCTATAGTCTAGTCTAGTCTAGTCTATAGTCTAGTCTATAGTCTAGTCTAGTCTAGTCTAGTCTAGTCTATAGTCTAGTCTAGTCTAGTCTAGTAGTCTAGTCTAGTCTATAGTCTAGTCTAGTCTATAGTCTAGTCTAGTCTATAGTCTAGTCTAGTCTATAGTCTAGTCTAGTCTATAGTCTAGTCTAGTCTATAGTCTAGTCTATAGTCTAGTCTAGTCTAGTCTAGTCTAGTCTAGTCTATAGTCTAGTCTAGTCTATAGTCTAGTCTAGTCTATAGTCTAGTCTATAGTCTAGTGTATAGTCTAGTGTATAGTCTAGTCTATAGTCTAGTCTATAGTCTAGTCTATAGTCTAGTCTATAGTCTAGTCTATAGTCTAGTCTATAGTCTAGTCTATAGTCTAGTCTATTGTCTAGTCTATAGTCTAATCTATAGTCTAGTCTATAGTCTTCATCAAGGAAGGAATAGGAATCTGCTTTGTACCTTATTTGAAGAATAAGAAAGCTCTGACCAAATATGTTTTATTTCCTTTTTTTCTCAATATGTTATGCAAAAAATTGTAATGCAAATGAAGCAGACATACAAAATAAGATATCTGTATCAAACAAAAGAAAAGTTCAAATAAGAATTACGAAAAAACCAGACGACTTTGTTGCCACGAGCTAAAGAAATCTAAAGTTGATAAAAAATAGTAAAATCAAGGCAATATCGAAATGAAATTTAATAATGTTATAGCAAGATTAATTTTTTCCATACAATTCGTAAAGGCTGGATGGATGGATGAATAAATAAATAAATTTTAAGTGGTGGTGGTGGCAAGAAAGACACAAGACTCCATAATTCTGAAAGAATACTTAAAGTAGAGACAATGATGATGACGCCACAATAATTTCAATCTCAGAGTTGTTGCCACACAGCTAATGTTCTTAATCTTTTGCAATAATGTCTACTGCAATTGCAATTACATTGTCTTTGTTTGTGTGTAAAATGATCTTATTGAGGGTTTTGGTGTTTTTAGCCAAATTTTGTATTGTATATTACCAATGTTCTCTTAAGTAACAATGAGCAATAATAATGGCAAACAAAGTAACTTAAGTATGGCCAAGAATTATATGACAAGCAAACAAAAACAACAACAGCATCTTTCTACAACTCGTTCGTCATCATCTTCAGCAGCAATTGAAAATTTGTGGCAAACAAGCACAAAAACTGTTTTCAAAATCATTTTGATTGCAAAATCACAGCAACAATAAAGATTGTCTATTTGCAACAGCAAACAATAACAAAAAAAAAGAAACTGATATAAAACAATGACAACAACCTAAAACAAAGTACAGAGTGCAACAACAGCAAGCAGGCAACCATCCAACCAATAACCACAGATAACAGTGCTGTTGGTGGTGGTGGCATCAGCCAGTTGAAGAAGCATAGTTTGTACTTGTATTGAAATTGCAGTAACTTTTGCAATCAATTGCAACACTCTCTATCTAGCAACAGCCAGCTACAACAACTCCACCAATAATAACAATAAAAACAAATTATGAAGTCTTCTTTTTGTTGTTGTTTGTTGCCCCCGAACAAAGGGAAAGTTTAAAGTGTCAAAATTGCTTTGTCAGAAGGCTAAAAACCTCTAACGAGGGATGTTTGATCAGTAGCAGTTAGAGTTAGACATGTTCTTAAACAGGATTCCCTGGTTCTGCAATCTCCAAATTCCTTCTTCGAAATCAATCCAACTCTATGCTCGATTTCGAAGAAGAAACTTCAACATTGCACAGATGGATGCTCCTCCGAGGGAAATAAGTTATTATAATGTTTTAAAGGAAACTTACAAAGGTATGAGGGAAATCTGTTTAATCTTAACAAGTTCATAAAAGCTTTAAAGAATGCTCTTCAATGTCAAACGTTGTTTAGTTTTGCCCATCATTGTATTTCCTAAAGATTCTTGCAATCAATATTTCGATAGCTTACAATCAAAATAAAAACATTCTGCATGTGATTTACATATACATATAAATAAAATCAATCAACGTCATCAATATTTTAACACCTTGTACTAAAATTAATATATACAGTACCCGTCGCATTAACACATACATACATATAAACAAAATTTAAAGAAAATTAATATCAACTAAATATTTACTAGGAAGTAGGAACCGAAAAAATTGTCTCATACCTATCACTGACGTTTCGAATGAATTAAAAAAATAAAAACAACTAAATCAAAGTGACCATCATTAACAAGGCAACATACAAAAAGGCAGGTGTGCAGATGCAGGGGCACTCGTACATTCAGCCAAGCTAAATCAAAAACAAACTAAAACTAAAAACTACCAAACCCATCGTCATCGATGTTGTCAACGATACCTCTCTCTCTCTCTGAATGCCTGGTTTATTATACATATTTATTTATTTTTCATTTATTTATAAATTTTAAAGGAAGATAGATGATAGTTGCAGCATTTTAAGTGCAGTTAGTTAAAAGATTTCAATCATTAATCATTGAATATGCAAGGTTGTTTAATTAAAGTCGTATAAGTTTGTAATTAATTTCAAAGCTAAATTATTTTGAAGTTAATCCATAAATCAGAAAAGCTTGGATTTCACAGAGATAAAGGACGGGAAATACTACACATTTCTTATCTCATTTTGTTCTCTATATTAAGAGCGACTGCGTCATATATGGTCCGACCTTCAGATGCACGAAACTATTTCAGTAATGTCTGTTCCCGTCTGATGAGGACGGCTATTGAGTCTCTGTCGCATTATCGAACTCTCCAGCATTCGCTCACGGTGTAAAGAGAGGTTGAATAGTCTCTTTAGGTTCCGCCATTCTGAGGATTTATGATGCTCATTTCAGGATACGTTTGACTGCAATATCTGATCACAGATGAATTCAGCAACTTTTGCAATATGATGGAAGTATCTCAAGACCACTGAATTCAGAGAACGTCCGACATTCAGATGCACGAAACTATCTCAGTAATGTCTGTTCCCGTCTGTTGACGACGGCTACTGAGTCTCTGTCGCATTATCGAACTCTCCAGCATTCCCTCACGGTGTAAAATGATGTTGAATAGTCTATTTAGGTTCCGTCATTCTGAGGATTTATGATGCTGATCAGAGAGTTTTTTTTTCGAAAGCTCAAAGCATTGCAGAGAAAAACTCAGCGTGAAAAGATAAAGATAGGAGTCTTCACTTCATATGATCGACTGCCCTGCAGAGCAAAACTCAAGATGTGTAAAAAGGACGAAAGAAAAAAACGCCGGTCCTTGACAGGCAGCACTTAAAAGTTTATGGTTTTGCTCTATGCAAGCTATCAATCGACCTTAACCTTACAGCTCTTCAGAGGAAAGCTTAATATGAAAAGATTAAACATTTTCGAGATTGATGAGAGGGACTGACTTCAGGGAGGAACGACAGCATACTAAATTTAGATAACGTCAAGCTCATAGCCCTGAAGAGGAAAACTTACGATAGATAACGATTGAAAAACGCTATATCACATATGTCCACCTTTGCCACACACTTGGGTCTTTGGCTGCTTGAAAGACTAAAATTTTTCAAAATAGACATGTGTTAACACTGTTAAACCTTTTTTCTATGCCAACGATCAACCAATTGCGATCACCAGAATCAGGCTGCATAATAACAAATATACTGCCTAAAATTTCTACAAATAAACGATCAGTGACAGCTCCAAAAGCCCCGCAAATATCAGGTGATATTTGCACTTGAATCCTCAACTAAAGTACAAGAGAGCTCTATGCGTTTCGCTTGAGTTGACGATCTCGCACGTTGGAAAGATCATTTCATTACTGCAGTTAATAGCACCAAATGGAGGCAATGAGAAGGCCTTAATATTTCTTCAGAGCTACGCCTGAGAAGTGATAATCATTTTTCCTAACGTATACCTAAATAGAAAACGTACTTCCCATGCAAATATCTTTCGGACATTATCAAATTCTAAAGCTACAGAAAAAGTCTTAACATTATACAAAAAACGCACAATGAAGTGGGGCAAAAACTAAAGATTTTGGAATCAAATTCCTTTTGACACCTATGTACCTTTAAGGCTTAAGCTGTTTAGGCCAGAGAAACGTATTGAAACATCATAACGCTGAACTTTATTATTCTTCTGAATTACTATAAGTATAGTTGAAGCGATCTTTCCGGACTTTATAAAAGATTCTGGAATCCCTTCTATTAAGCCGACTAGGTTATCCCAAATTATTATTTAATGATCAAATACCTATCTAATAAATATTAACAAAGAAAATATGAATGAAATCAGTAAAAAGAAAAATCGCTTAAATTTGACACTTTAATTGACACCTTCAAACAAAAAAGAACACAAAACAAACTAAAAGCGCAATAATTGTTATTTAAAATAACGTTTTTTTTTTTTAAATAGAACTTTTAGTTCTCTTCTATTATTTCTTGTGCAGTAAATCTGATCTCTAATTATACAAACAATAAACACTTGTTTCTTCCGTTCTATAAAAAACACAACAACAGCGAAAATATACTACAATAAACAAAGAAAAAACTATTTTTAAGAGGAAAAAAACTACAACAAATCTCTAAACAAAGAAATGGATTAAAAATAACACACAAAAAAAAAACAACTACGAAAGACAAAACAAAGAAACCCTAGAGGCGGCCGGTTATTGAATTGAACACAAAACACAATAAGTTCATCAAACAAGCCCACGAGAAATTCACAAATACAAAATAAGGAGCTTTTTAGATAAAGGAAAAAAAGTACAGAAAAGAATTTTAAGAAAGGGGAGTTTAAAAGAAAAACAACAAAAATTAGAATGCATGTAAAGAAAGAGCAAAGACAACATAAATTGCAGGCGAAAAAAAAAAACAAAAACAAAAGCTAAAAAACTCAGCAAATTGCAGTTTTGTACGAACGAAGTTAACTTCAATAGCTAATCTGGTTAGTATTTAAAAAGAGAGCTCTAAGATACAAAGAGAGAGAGAGAAAGAGAGCCAACATATTTGTGCATAATTAAAATGCATATTACAACACAACATACCAACAACCGGCATTGTTAACATAAACAAAACTGCATACTAACATAAAATAACACCATACCATTACTAAGTAAGTAAGTAACCTGTATAATTGACAGTTACTAAAGAAAACAAAACAAACAAGAGTTTTGAAAATATAAACAAAGAAACTTAAATAACAACAATAACAAACCAATTGTTATGATAGAACATGTTTTTCCTCTCATAAAGAAAACAACATAACGATGATGATGATGATAATGATGATGTTTTTAATGTTGATGAAACCCAAAAAAAAAAAACTTAACAACATTGCAACCAAATCAAAATCAAGCCAAGCAAGTTGTTGTTCTCATACGAAACAAAAAATGAAAACAATAGCATATAGACATTTATAGTTTAACTGCAACAGCAGCAGCAGAGCAAGTCATTCAATAAAACAAGCTTCATTTTACGAGATCAAACGTAAAAGTTCCTAGAACGAATCCGTGACATGAATTGAGTGCAAATTCAGACAGAAAAAATATGCAATCTAATAATGTTGGGGTAATTTCTACTCAGAACTATCTGCCTTTGCCATCGTTCGCCATTTCTCACTTATCATACGAACTTCATTCGACGATTACACTTATGCAGCTAGGTTAAGCAGCTTGCCACAGATATATAAACATTTCCAAGTTTATGCTTCAACATCATCGCTAATCTTCTCCAGATCTAGTTGTATTGTATGCATCTTTAGAACTGGACATAAACTTGCAAAGAGTCCTTATGAAAGTGTCTTCTTTTGATGTTCCTAAACGATTGTGAAAGGGACTGTGGTATGCCTTTGGCATCAGAGATTGTATTTATGCGACTACACCGTCTGCCACATCTAAACTTTTCCAAATTTGTCCTTATACCAACCTACTTCAGCATCATCGGTGATACTCCAAGATTATCTTCTCTAGACTCGTAACTGTACAGAGTAAACCAGTAGAGAGGCCTTGAGAAAATTTCTTTGTTTGATGCCCATAACTTCAAGACTTGTCTCTAGGTCATGAAAACAGTCTCATCTAGCTTGTTAGAGGAAATCATATATTTCGGGAATATCTTTAGACTTGTGTTTGTATGTCCAGATATCGAACTCATTGTCATCTTGACAAAGCCCGTCAATTTGTAACATTTGGAACTTAAAGTCATAATTAATGCCGGATCTCAATTCGCTTAAATAAATTTGCGTTAATAGATCTAAACTGCAATCTCCAGACATGTTAGGAAAGACCAGCAAGGGAAAATGAAGGTATCATAACACAATAACATCTTGACAAAGCTATTACATGAGAAATTATGCAAACTGCAGCATCACTTCGAGACATATCAGGAAAGATCTATGTAGGATCGAATATATCGCAGTTTGCAGAGGTCAGCATTTGACATTTGATATTCGCAATGCCGTACCAGAAGGACGTCAACCCTGTGTAACAACAGTTGTCGGAATGGGGCAACATATGTATATGTTACACAAGTGAATATCCTAAGATTATCTTGTCACGTTGGTAAAGCAATTAGTTTTGGGTTGTCCAAACTATAGCATGATTTGGAGTCCACCTCAATACCCGCTAGAAAAAGTAGTAGGATCGCATCCAATCCAACGATTCCCAGGATTAAAAGCCGAATTATTCATTTGCTATCACGAAATGTTGTTTGGCATAATAACACATTGAGTTACCTTTATCCAAGGACTTACTGTAAACATGGATTGCATCCATCGGCGAAAAATGGTTTACTACGCAGAGAAAGCAGCTACTGATAGATATCTGTAGCTGTATCGCATCAAACGATTTCCGAATATTCACTGTATTTCACTTTTTTCAAAAGAAGGCAATTAGCAACCAAGGATCATTCCCCAATTAGCAACTTCTTCAGTACGAAGTATTAAAAGTTCTTTACGAATCGGTCTCCTGCAATTAAGCTAAAGAACACATTTGCCCAACACTCACACACACAATGAAATGACAGTCTAATATAACTGAGTTTAAGTGGTAGGAGAGGGTGACAAGCAGCAGTACTAGCACCAGCATATTGGAGGTTGCTGACTTGAATGTTTACAAAGCTTGACTTGAACTTGTTTTGATACTATTCTTCATTCTTTTCTTAGCAATTGAAGATAGAATTTCAAGGCATAATAGAAAAAAAAAAACAACAATAAAACAATGCCATAACACCGCTATGAAGTGTTATAATTATAACAGAAATTTGAGATTTAAAATATAATTAAACTATTTAAAACAAATTGAGTTTTCTTTTTCTTTTTCAAGCACAACAACACTGACTCCAACAAACCAGCTGTTTGCCAACTTTAACTGTATGACGTAGGTTGTTCTTTTTTTTTTGTGTGTCTGGCTGGGGCTTGAAACGAATATACTTGAAAAGTACAGCAGTACAAAAAAGGTTTTGCAAAACCCCGTAAATAATATAAAGATAAAAAACATACACGAAGTAAGAAAGCAAAATCAATGTTGATGTTATTTTGTATTATGTTTATGAAAACGTGGCAGCAGAAAAAGGCACACATATAAAACAGACAACACCAAAAAAAAAGCCAAAAATATTAATGAAAACAAAATTTGGAAAAAAGAGTGCATATGTGTAAGCTAAAAGAAAACTAAATATGATTTTTTTGGGGAGTACGTACCACCAGAGGCTATAATATACATACAAAATTTTGACAATTGAGTGAATTGAACTGAGTGGTGAGTTCAAAAAGGTGGGGGAGATATGTGTATGTATACAGAGATACATATAAACGCCAGAGCTTAAGTATAGTTGAGTGTGTAATTGTACATTTTGGTTAAATGAAAAACATTAAATTTGAAAATAAAGTTGCAATAGCAGATGTGTAAAGGAGTTTATTGGAATCTGAAGTGTCTACTAACTAGCAACAACTAAATATTCATGTTTCGAACGTTTAGTTCTCGAATACATTGATATCTAAAGAGATAAATTCTATTCCGATCTTTGTTGCCATCGGTTATTCTAAATTCTCAAATACACTTTAGATTACAGAAGACAATGTTGTATTGTTGTGGGTTGTTAGCATAGTAATCATTCAAACTATAATTATCGATATTTGGAGTCTTCCTTGAGATATTCTAAGGAAATAGCACTTGCACTGATCTTTACCATTTGGGTACCTCCGTAACAGAATTCATCTCTAAGTTGATAAGACGATGGCCTAGATTCTCTTGGACCATTTTATTTGAAATGTAAGTAAGGTGTGCCTCAGGTTGGGTAATGTGCTACCGATAGGTTGAATAATGGGTTCGATTATTTTAGAGACTATGAACCTTCAGAGGAGAAAGTGAGTTTCTTCGGATTTAATGTTACATCCTCCTTCCATACTTGTCAAGATTCTCTTAATAAGCAGATTGCTACTTGAAGGCGTAAACAATGAAACAAAACTATATTTGGAGTCCACTTCGAGATGTAATAGAAAAGTCCTCATTATGATTGGTCACTTTAGCTTTGAAGCAAATTGATAGAGATCCTATAAAGTATGGAAGGAGTATTGCCTGAAACGAGGTCTATCAGTTTTTGGTTTAATGACAGCAAAAGCTTGGACAGTATTAGAAGTTTTCAACCTGTTGGACAGAGATAACACGCCATGCGAGTAGGTTCTTTAGAGAAACGCAAGATATCGGTTACACATTGAAGCACTGAAGGAGTAATGCCCGAAGCAGGGACTCTCTTATACCAACAAGACTTTGGACATTCAGGGAAATACTTTGCTAGTGCTACGGGAAAACCTTGAACCTATATTGAAGTCGATGCTTCTCCAAAATTTCGGAGTAGGAATATAATACATTTTTGCTTTCATGCTATATCGTGTTAGAGGAAAGCAGATATTGGCGTATAATATTTACGACATGGAAATTTCTGAGCAGAAACAGTCTATAAATGCTTGAAGCCCACAGTTTAAGGGACTTATCTATACATTATATTATCTCAAGATAACCACATTTGTTCTGTTTTTAAGAAGAAATTTTGAACTAGTGCCTTCGAATCACACCGAATTATACAATTACCAAGCACATTAGAGGTAAACAGAGATCTTGTTTGAAGAACTTTCATTGAAAACCATCAAAACAAATGTGAGAATTGTCCAATAAAGGGCAAACGATCTTTAGTCCATACATTCTCACTTTACGAAATATCATTACACTCTTTTATTAAGATTGTTGTTTTTGTTTTATTTAGGTTTCATATGTGTTGTAGTACTCATCATGTGTGTATTTTTGTTGTTATTTCTAACATGTGAATTTTTTTTTTGTTGCTGTTTGTGAGTAAAGATTGTGCGAGTACGAGTACAAAACAGTACTTGTTTTTTTTTTTTTGCTTATCTGTAATAGTATTAGTGTTATGTATATGTATATTATGTATATGCGGTGTATGTATATAAAAATTTTGCCGGTTCTGCGCGTTGCAATAATGTATATTTTTTCTTTGCTCAAGTTATACATACAAACGTTTATAAAAGTAAATTTTTAAAATTTTTTTTGCATTTATTTTGATTTTTCATATTTCTAAATGATTTGAATGCTATTTATTAATATAGTTGTTGTTGTTGTTTTTGTTGTTATTTTGTGTGTTATTTTTATTATTACTAATAATGGCGCTTTAATATTGCAGTACTTAGAATTTGAGTATGTATGTGTGTGTGTGTTCGTATATGTGCTTAAATTTCAACTAGAGTACAGTATAGAAATTTGTTTTATTTTTTTGTTATTCTGCTGTTATGTCATACATTCATTATTTTGTTGTTAGAATTTTGTTGTTTTTTTTTTACGTTAATTTTATTTTAGATTTGTTTTATTTTTACGTTTATTTTATTTTTCGAAATTACACTCACTGATGGGTTTCATTTTCTTAAGTACAAACACTTGATATGTTTTTATTTGTGCAACGCTGAACGATTTCAAAAAAAAAAAAAATACGTTTATTTTATTTCTCAAACCTTAAAATGTGTTAATTGTTTTCAACACCTTTTCTGTTTGTAGCACAAAATAAAATGTTTTGGTCAACGATTATTCTCCAAATAATTACTAATTATTTACAATTTAATTTGATTTTTAAGTAAACAGAAAAAAACAGCGTTTTATAAAAGCTGTTGCACTTCACTGACATTTAAAATTTTTCGGAATATATTTTTTGTGATTTATTTGTTTTTTCAATTTTAAATCAGCGTCTCTTAAGGAAGGCCTTTCGACGATCGAAGATCAAATCGATCAAGGTCTAGAAAAAAACTTCAAATCGCGAGAGTTTCTGAGTTAGCTAAAATGGGATTTACAGTCCGACTAACACTTTATCCATTTAATATAGAACGACTCTAATAGAGTCCGCCAAAGATTTTCTGATATTCCTTAAATGGCTGGCTGATCATGAGCGCTGCCATTGTAACCGAATGGTTAGATAATAGATTTGACTTCTTGTATCAGTTCTAACAGAACATATGTAGCTTCATTCGAATGCTTGCTATGAGACTACAGTTCAAAGAATCCAAAACAAGTTGTGTTATCAACGTCAACTCTTGACATCCATACTTGATCAAGATCCTATAAAAAACTTCAAATTGCGACAGTTTCAGAGGATTTACAGTAACAGTTGTGTTATCAATTCTATAGTAGATTCTTTTCCGACATACAGTTTAACCATTTAATAAAGAACGGCTCTAAAAGAGTCTAAAGAGCATAAGTTCTTACAGAACATATGTAGCTTCATTCGAATGCTTGCTATGAGACTACAGTTCAAAGAATCCAAAACCAGTTGTGTTATCAACGTCAACTCTTGACATCTATACTTGATCAAGATCCTGGATAGTCAAGCCCGCTGCCATTATAACTGAATGACTAAAGCTCGAAGTTCACACTACGCCTTTTCGCGTCAAAGCATTGTGAGCTCTTCATACCATCTTCGCATCCAATGCATCAAGTTACATGCAACGCGTAGAATGCAGAAAAGTGTAGAACGTGTGGTGTGGACTTCCAGCTTAACGAATTGATCGGAAGTGAGAGAAAGAGAAGCTTGAATTCCACCATTTGTGTTGGAAATTATGTGCTATTATTTGGTGCTGTAAATCTGCTGAATAACTCATAGGATTCGTTGGAGAGTAGATTTGACTTCATGTATCAGCTATTACAGAACATGGCAGCATTCGAATGCTTGCTATGAGACTACAGTTCAAAGAATCTAAAACAAGTTGTGTTATCAAGGGAAGCTTTTGACATCAAGGAGGAGAGAAGAGTACATTATCTTATGTTGTCTTTTATTGACATCCATATACTTATGTATCATCTGTCATCAAATCAGATTTTTATTATAGAGACGATTTATTAACTTTAAGCATCAGCTTCAAATGAGCTTTTTTTCAAAAAAGCTTTTGAGACAATATGGTCCCAAAATAGCATTTTGAAGACGAAATTAATCAATTTTTAGGGCACCATGATGTGTATACTATGCAACTATTCCCGAATATTTTGTGAGATTATTCATGATATGAGAAAACCATTCAACGATCATGACTAAATTGTTCTTATTGAGGGAAAAGAAGAAATGTCTTCCAATGTCCAGCCTTGATCGAAACTTTAACTTAAGAAGAATCCAGGATCAGGAAACATGCTTCTGTAAAGCATTTTCGATATATTTACGGTAGTTGTAATTCACTTAGGTTCTGAAGAACGATCTTGAACGATCACACAGGACAATATTATGTGGTTGATAGAAATCTTGTTGATTCACCAGGGATACTAGTTGTTTTGACTGAAAATACGACCACTTAGGATCCTTAGGATCGAAATGGGCTGATACTGTTTAAGAAATTTCAAATATGGCCGCTACAGTCATCTTATGTGATTTCAAAAACTGGCCACTCCGTGTTAGCAAATAGAAGAAGAACTACGGTAAAGAATCGGACCAATCGGGAGCGATATTAAACAAATCTATATTGTGAATATACACATTTGAGAGATCAACTCATAAGAATCAGGACAGAGTTGGATAAATTTGTCGAGCGCAACCTCTTCGTTCTCATTCGAAAGTTATTGTTAAAAAGCAGGTTTGATTTTTTGTCATGACCGGTCATAACTTATTCATTTCATTCTTATTTATCCAAGTCATAGCTCCAACTTAACCATTATTCTCAGAATGACTTTTTTTAAGAACGTTTAGAAACATTCACTAAATATTTGTCGATATTAATAAGCGATAAATTATTGAATTTTCTTACAAATCAACACCTTACTTTTTGATCTTATTCCATACAGAATAAGGACAAACAAGAAAGAATAACACACTTTAAACGGATATAAAAAATTAACCACCATATTCCTGACATTATATGGTAGGAAAGAATAAAAAAAGGAAACGCCGATTCTAGTTTAAATATAAAAAGCAATACGGGTGATTTGTAAGACGTTTGTAAAAAGAAAACGAACCCTTAATCCTTTTCTGAAATTACTGCAATAGCAATAAAATAAAAAGAAGAAGAGTGGTAGAAGAAAGAAATACTAGATGAACAGAATAAAAATATAAAATAAATATTAAAGTAGACTAAAGAAACAAAATTTTGCCAACAGCACTCGACGACAATTATATGGTTTTTGGAATGAAAAAAAAAATGGAAAAACCATAAAAACACACCCCTAAGATTGTTGTATTTACAGTCTGGTGTAGTTTACTAGCTAACGTGCGTAGTAATTTATGATGTTGAAGAAGGTTTGTAGTAATGAACAAAAAGATTCTACTTTTAGTCCTTAAAAAACAGGCTAGAGCTAAGAGTTAATATCATTGTTTTTAAATTACAATAAGGAAACCTGTTCGAAAACATCATCATGGCGTTGGTTGGTTATAGGGTAGTATTAAACAGAAAAATGCTAGATATTTTCAGGGTTGGAAAATTTAGTATTTGAATTTGTTTACAATCATTTGTTGACCTATTTAGGGCTAACAAAAGTATTCCCCAAAATAGGTATGATAACTTCATTTTATTTTATTAAAAACCTGATAAGAAATAATTTGTATTCAGTTTTCAAATTCTCTTTGTCACCAGCAAATACCTAATTGAATAGAGAAAAGTAGAGAAGAGACTCTCAGCTAATAGCACAGTTGATTAGAGCAACATTGTTAAAGGTGAATGAAGGTGCTTGCCAATGATGTTGGTGATTATTACTTATACACACTCTGACACTACATTTTAGTTAAAGCTATTTAATTAAAAAAATAATAATCATTTTTAAGTACATACATACTAGCTCACATATACTTAAATAAAATTATTTTGTTTTTAAAAAAATCAAGGTTAACATTTTAAATAAACTAAAATAAGAAAAAAAAAAGAAAGAAATAATTTTGCGTTTTACTTTGTCAAGTAGCTTGAAGAACAAAAAAAACCACGCGTATTTATTTTTGTATTTTATCAAAAATAAATGAAAAAAAAAAAATTAAAAGTATTTAAACAAAAAACATGTTTTCTTTTGGTTTTATATGTTGTACTAAGCGCTTACACAAGAAGCTTGAGGGAAAAGCAACCATCAACAAGACACGGAGCGGGGAGCGTAAAAGAAATACAGTTATATTGTGATAAGAAATTTTTATTTTTTTTAACAGAGAAAAAACCATGTGGTTGCTTTGGTTGATTAACATAAACTTTAGAATATCTGCTGGCAAATAAATATAAAAAAAGAGGGAAGAACTCAAAGAAATTGTACAATAAAAGAGGATAGATAAAAAAAAGTATGGGTTGAAGTTTACTCTATAATTTTACTTTAAAATAAAGTTTTCCAAATCAGAATAACGAATCAGAATTAAGAATAGTAAGCAGATGTGTGATAAGATCACTGAGATTTATTATCTTCAATCCAGATCATTGAGTGTTCAGCATAAAATCATTAGGTGGCACGAATTGAGTGATTTATTGTCGTTATATCTTCTAAAGATCTTTCAGACTGTGTTTGGAGAAGCCCTACATCATTTCGAAATATTTATCTTTGTCTTATCTTCTTTCTTAAGCACTCACACCAGCCAAACTCTAAAATCCTCTTAACACATTGCATTTCTTTAACTGTGGCAATAGGTTACATACCAATAGGTTCCATAACATTACATTTCACATCAGACACCTCGGAAGTCACGTTAAACGACTTGAGAATGTAATTTCCAGAGAAAATCTTCCAAATCAGATAGGTATCTCTTCAGAAGCCAAACACAAAACATGCGCTAGAGAATCACATATGACTAATTAGAATAATGGAAAGATAGTTAGAGACAGCTAAAATCCTATAGTGTCACCCCAACGACAAGAGGGCGAAAAGTTCCCTTAAATAATGGTAGGAATTCTTAGCGGACTCCAAGGTTTACAGGTTCATATAAATTGGATTCAGAAGAATGTAGAGCATTCCGAAATGCTGGAAAACCTAGATCCAAATATCTTGGGAGCAATGTTATTCCAGAGTCTGGAATCCAGACACTATATTCTATGTAATTACTTCTAATGGAATTAGTGTTTGCAGGTTGGACGGCAATTTCTTTTAAATTACACGATTTTTCCAGCTGTATTTTCCGTAAAAAGGAACGCAAAACAAGATCGAAAGACGCCTAAGTGTATATTTTTGGATATGATACATAAGGAACGCAAATCAATTCAAAATAACTGAATAATATCAACCTTCCTTTATTTCATATAAAGAAGCAGTCTTCCTAGTTAACATAAAGTAGAAGCATTGGCAATTAATAATCTTTACTCCTACAAGGGAAAACTATCTAAAATTATTCTTAACATTCATCACTTTTAATTGTGTTCTTAAAATTCGTTAATAATGTTATCCTATAACAATTATCTTTTGCTTTTACTTGGCAACTCTAACTAATTATACCCTACACCACTTTAGTGGGGAGGGTATATTGGATTTGTGCTGATGTTTGTAACATACAAAAATATTCGTCCTAGACCCACCTTAAAGTATACCAATCGGCTTAGAATCGTTTTCTGAGTCGATTAAGCTATGTCCGTCCGTCCGTCTGGCTGGCTGGCTGTCCATGTAAACCTTGTGCGCAAGGTACAGGTCGCAATTTTCAAGATAATTGGATGAAATTTGGCACAAATTTGACCCAAGGACGAAGCCTATTGAAAATGGTTAAAATCGGTCCATTATTTCACCTAGCCCCCATAGAACAGAACCCCCCGAAAAGGGCTTCTGAGCTCATAATTATGTAAAATATACAGATATATCCATAAAATACGGCACAACTAAGTTTCATAGAAGTCTTGATGACCCTGCCAAATTTCATAAAGATCGGGCCCCATTTGACCCTAGCTCCCATACAAAGTCCCCTTCAGAAAATTACTTGAATGTCCCAAATTAACTTATAAACACAAATATCGCGATGAAATTCAGCACAATAAAATATTATGTAAATATAAATATATTCACAAAATTTTATCGGGCTTGGTCCATATTTGCCCTAGCCCCCATATAAAGCCTCTTTCAGAAAATTAGTTTTTCATCCATAAATTGCTTAAATGTATCGGAACAAGGGAATATTGAAGATAAATAATGCTTTATTATAAAAAATAAATCACATTTAATATTCATAACTGGTGTAGGGTATCATATGGTCGGCCACGCCCGACTATACTTTCTTACTTGTTTTCTTTTGTTTACAATTTTTTCATTTCGCAAGATTTTCTTTTCCACTTTTATATTTAAATTTGCTTGTTTTCATACTTACTTTTCACGATGCAATAAACATATACGATCCTTGGCCACTTTTAATTTTTTAGCAATAATTTTCTTGAGATTTTCCACCGTAATCTGAGGATCTACAGACACACTAAAATTGCCACCAGTTGTTGTGCTAATATTAAGATTAATTGGCGCCATTTGTGAGGATGACGATGACGATGACGAAGAGGTGGAAGAAGCTGTAACTGCTGCTGAACCTGATGATGATGCTAAGTTTGATAAAGTAGCAGCATTACTAGTAGAAGTAGAAGTGGTGGTGGTGTTGATTGAAGATTGATGACCCAACAAGGTATTGTTAAGGGACGACGACGACAATGTATTATGGTTGGAGTTTAAATTGCTGCTGCAGCCACCTCTATTATCCAAAGATGTTATTGTTGTTGCTGCTGTTTTTGTTGTTGTTGTTGTTATTGTGGATGTTGATGATGGACCACACCCTAGTGAATTATTAAGTTGATTTTTAGTTGGAGTAGTCGAAGAAGTAGTTTGATGATGATGAGGCTTTTGCAAAATTTGCTGCTCTTGTTGTAGTTGTTGTTGCTGGTGATGATGATTAGCTTCACTAGAGGCTGTTGCTGTATTATTACTACTACTGCCTGCTGCTAATGTTGTTGTTGTCGAGCCTCCAGAGCTCCTACTACTAGAGCTGGATGAGGCAGAGGATGTAGAAGAAGAGGCTGTTGATTTTTCCATTTTTTATAAAATTTTTGTTTAGTTAATTTTTTCACTTTTTCTGTTTGATTTTAAAATTTTTTTTAACAATTTATTTTCTTTTGCCTTTTAACTTTTTTTATTATTATTTCTCAAATTTTCATTTATTCTTTTAAAACAAATTCACTAAAAACAGAAAAGAAAACACTTTATTATTTAATTTTGCATTAATGTTGGAGTTTGGTTTATTAAAATTGTTTTAATTTTTTAGTTTCGGTTTTTTCTATTTTTTTTTGGTACGTAATCAATCGATTTCCCCACACCTTACAAATTGTATTTTTGTTTTTTCTTCTGTTTTTCAATATGTTTTTGTTGCTGTTTTTCTTATTAAGATTTTGTTGAGCGTATGTTTGTTTTGTTGTATGTGTATGTATGTAAAAACGAGATGTTACAAACAATAACAACAACAATAATGTTTTATTTAACAGAGTGCTGCTAGTGGTGGTGGAGAGAGAGTTGCTATAGTTATGAGAAGCTTAGCAGAAGCACACTTTTTTATCTACACACAATCACTAAAATTTAGTATGTGTTTGTTGTTATTTTGTATTTATTTTAGTTTTTTCTTTTCTCTGTCAGAAACAGTGTTGTATTTGTAGTGTTTTTTTTTTTTAATTTTTTAAGTTAACGGTGTTCAATCAATAATAGAAAAGAAATAACAATAAGAAACCGCACAAAATCTTTTATGTTTATCACTGTTGTTGTTGTTTTTCACTACACAATTTTAAAATTTATTTAAAATAAAACAATAACAAAAACCACACTTCTCCTATGTTAAAATTACAGCAAGAGAGAGAGCGTTAGCTAGTCAAAAATCACTGTTAACAAAAAGCCTAAAAAGAGAGAGCAGCGAGTTTTAGAAATTTTTTTTTGATTACGTCTAAGTTTTTTTCTTATTTAATTAAAATCAAAAAAGCAACAAAATTTTATTTAATTTTTTATTGCAAAATCCCACAGTGAAATCACTTTTTTTAAATAATAAATATTTTGTTTAACCAAACACTTGTTTTTCTTATTTAACACTTTTTTTAAAACAAGTTGTTTTTTTTTCTCCGTTAATTAAAAATGGTTGAATTTTTGATGCTTTGTTTTACACTGTTGTTGTTGTAATCCTCTTTAATAGATAAAAAAATTTTAGGGGAAGAGAAAACACACCGGATACTTTTTTTTATCTAATATTTATCTTCTGGTAAGTAGCAACGAGCAAAAATTTACAACCGTACGCACTGACGACCAGCGAGTGACTGATGAAACTTGAATGATGGACGCTGTTTGGACTGTCTTTTTTAGTTGTGTGTGTGTGGTTACTCTGCTTGTTTTATTTGCCGGCGTTCGCGTTGACTGCAAAACATAACGCCAGCAGAGAGAGGTAGATAAACAAACACAACTCTCTCTCTCTTTCCTCTCTCAAACACAATAGTTCACCACAGTGATGGGTAGTTGTTGGCCGCTATTTATTACAAATCAGCACATACTCACTCACTGTTGGTACTTTTTTGGGGGAGAAGGAAACATTAGAAAACAAGTAAGATTGTTATTTATATTCGGCCATGCCGAATCTTTTATATACCCCCACCATCAATCATCCTTATTAAATAATAAACTTTGATATTATCGATCTATGTTGAACATATGTCAATATTAATATGAACATCAGGGAAATATTTGGAAGAGGGCCTTTCTTTAATAAGGCTTAAGCATGGACCGTGCTCTTCCGAATTAAAAATACTAATTTTGTTTGATCCAAATTTATAACCATAAACTGTTTTTTTGTAAGAGTGGGTTATATGGAGGGTAGAGTCGTCAATTAAGGACCTATCTATCCTCGTCGGTTTATGGTTTGTATCTAATTCTCGTATTTTTAATTCATGGGGGTCATTAAAGTAATTTTCTGAAGAAAACCGAAAATGGGGATTTGTTTGATAAGTTATCGCCCGATCCTCATCAAATTCAGTTGAAAAATTTCAGTTCCTATAAAAACTATCGTAATTTGGAAGGACTTTTGAGCCATACATACATACATGAGCGTTAAAGTGATTTTCTGAAGAGTCAAATAGACCGATTTTTATAAACTTTTGTTTATAAAATTATGTTCGTAAGAAGTTGGTTTTTATTCGATCGAATTTCATCGCCTAAGTCGTAATTTTACTAAAGTGGTAATTTTTATCGATCCATCTTCATCAATATGTCGGGAGGAAAATTTCAAGTTCCCATAACATTTTTTTATGTTGAATTAATTGCATATTAATCTACTCGTATTTTATGCAGTATGAGCGTTAAAGGTGCCCCTTATACGCCCCGTATACGTCAATTATGGATCGATACTTCTAAAATTTAGAACGATTTTTGTTCATCAAAAATAATATGTTTATGTCGCATTTTTGAGCCAGTAATGAGCTTTTAACGAGCGTTACAGTCACTATCTTAGGGGGACCTTATATGGAGAGTGGGGTCAGTTATAGGCCGATCCCCATAAAATTTGATAAAGAGTTTTTGGCAAGACAAAACTTGTTTATGTAGAAAGAATTTCACTGCTGTAATCAATCGCATTTTTGAGACAGCAATGAGCGTTAAAGTCATTTTCTGAAGGGGACCTTATAGGGGAGTAGAGGGTCAATTACAGACTGATCCTCATAAAATTTAGTGGGAGATTTTTTAGCTAATACGAAAATTGTTTATGTCGAATTTCATCATTTCAGTAATGAGCTTTACGGAAGGGGACCTCTTACAAGGGGGATAGGGTTAATTAAGGATCGATCCTTATAAAATTTGATAAGAGCTTTTTGGCTCGCACAAAACTTGTTTATGTAGAATTTTACTGCTGTACTCACATTTTTGAGTCAGTAATAAGACTTTATTAATTAAAGTCATTTTCTGAAGGGGACTTTATATGGGGGGTAGGTCCAATTATGGACCGATCCTTATAAAATTCTACGAAGAGATAGATTTATGTTCCCATAAAACATCTTTGTGCCGAATTTCACCTCTATTGATGCTTTTCTTAGCTTGATGAGCATTAAAGTCATTT
The DNA here is from genome assembly GCF_015586225.1 of Lucilia sericata. Lineage (NCBI taxonomy): Eukaryota > Metazoa > Arthropoda > Insecta > Diptera > Calliphoridae > Lucilia > Lucilia sericata. The sequence continues at coordinate 290,548 of NW_023994397.1, read as the reverse complement.
TCTGAAGTAGACCTAATTAATATGGGAGGGGTCAATTTTAAAATTTTACGAAGAGATATATATTTTAGGTTCCCATAAAAATGTTTGTGCCGAATTTCACCGCTATTGATGCTTCTCTTCTTCTTAGCCAGTTATGATGGGCGATAAGTAAGTCATTTTCTGAAGGGCTAGGCGAAATCGTGGACCGATATTGCCCATTTCCAATATCAAACAAACTGCATCAACTAGAAGAGTCAGCTCGCTAGCTACTTCCATTTGGACTCTATCGTGTTTTAAACAGACAGATAGACGGACGGACATGGCTAGATCGTCTTAGAATCTAATAGGGTGATCGATTATTCGACATTTTCCAAAAACCGGTTTTCGAATAGTTCGAATAGTTGACATTTAAAAAAAACCGGTTGATATTTTTCAAATTCAGAAAAAACCGGTTAACCGGTTTTTCATTATAAATAAAAAAATATATTTTAATTTGAAAAAATTAATGTTTATGTTTAAATTTGATTAATAAAACATGGCCTGAAATGATTTTTAACAGTTTAAAAGATTATAACTTTAGATCTAGTCGTCTGATTTATATTTATTTCTTTAATATAAAAAAAAAATAGGAAAAAAGTCCTAGCTTATTATAAAAGCCCAGTTTAGAAAATTTGCATAGTTAGTTAGTTAGTTTGAAAGGAGGATGTATATACATCAAATCCGAAGAAATACACCTAGGCCTCTATCGGGCCTGTTGTGCGCTCCTTAACCAGTGCCTCAGGTGGGAATCGAACCCACCACCTCCGGTCTACCAGACTAGAACACTAACCTACCGGAGGCATAGGCATTCCAACACTTCCATAAAATTTCAGCCGTAAATGAATTATTGTAATTGGAATATAATCTTAAAATTGATAAAATTTTATAAAACAGTTATCAATTTTACAAATAATTTTTTTTAATTAATTAGGAAAATCAAAAAAGTTTAACCAAAGGAGCTTTAGAAAAATATACGATAGTTCCTCAACTCGAATATTTTTAAAATTTAGAGGGCTCTATTATGATTTACTTAAAAATTTCATTTAAATAATCTTTGAATACAAAGCAAATAAAAGTATTCGAAACCGGTTTTTAAAAAGTGAAAAAACCGGGTTATTCGATATTCGAAAAATCAGCATTAAGAAAAAACCGACACTGGTAAAGCAGAAAAAACCGGTTTTAACACCGGTTGAAAAATCGAGTCGATCACCCTAGAATCTAAATAAGGGACCCGAATATATATACTTTTTTATGGGTCTTAGAAGAATATTTCAATCTTTTTTGATGGTGGGGTGGGGTATAAAATATGATTGCGCTAAACAACTTTTTTTCATTCGATTATACTTTATATTAATTATGGATGGAGAGAACGAACGAACCCCAACAATTAAAATATAATAATAATAATTTTTTGAATAAATCGCGCGATTTTTAAGTCGTTAAGGAAGGAGTTCAATTTTCCTAAATTTTATAGATTTTTTCGGAGTAAGAATTTTTTTAAATTAATCTTTTTTTAATTCGTTTTTTATTTTAAAATTTTGCGATTTTTTTTAATTTTCACGATTTTTTTGCGTTTTTTATTATTTTTTTCAGGATTGGGAATTTTTTTTAGTTTTTGGAAGAAAACTGGGAAAAAATCGTTTTTGTCTCTGGTAACCCTAAATTTTCTTAACATGGTAAGTGTTCGCTCTGTTAACTAACAGAACAGGTGGAGGATGGCTCCTGTTAACTCCTAATTTATTTTTTCTCTTTTAATGTTAACGTAGTAGGCAGAGAGAAGGTGTAGTAGTAATAATATTATTTGTACCACATGTGTGTGGTGGGAAAATGTTTTTGGTATGTGTGTGGGTGGTGGGGGTGGAGGAGAGAGTAGTGTTTGTAATTCCTAAACGGTTGTATTTTTTTTAGCATATAACGATGAGGTTCGGTCGTCGGGTTTTTCCAACTTTGGGTCACTTTTGTGTACGACCGAATAAAAAAAGAGGGAGACCGACCGAATAGGTTTTGTGTGTCTGTCTTTTTTAATTTTTGGAAAAAATGGGGCCGGCCGGGGGCGGGTCTGCCCGTCTCTCTCTCCCTCCTCTCCATTTTTTTTTCTATTTAATTTATTTTTTTGTTTCTTGCTTGTTCTCTTAAAAATGGTGTGGTGGATTTCACCTCACTTACTGAAACTCACCACACTTACCATGGTGAGTTTCGGAAACTCACCACACTTACTATGGCGATTTTCGGAAACCCGCCACACTTACTATGGTGAGATTCGGAAACTCACCACAAATCCGTTATTCGGAATGAAACTGCATTATCGACCCAAAAACTCTACATAATAAAAGTACTGTTGTATCAGTAAACTGCCTTACCAGTGGTGAGTTTACAAATAAACTGTATTACCAATGGGGAGTTACTGTGTTACCCAGAAAACTGTAACCACCCTGTAACTTCTTTCTAGCCGGCACCATAACAACCAACAACGCCTTAAATAAGGAATTTTTCCGCCCCAGAACTCTGCCAACAATCAACTCTGTATCTTTTTTTTTTGTGAGTCACAGTGATGCCAAGTGTAGGGATTTTTCTTTTTTTGTGTGCATTTTTTTTTAATTTCACATGGATGGAAGGAAAAAGGACAAAAATTTTTCATATTTTTTAACAATTTTCAAATACAATTAATTGAAAATATTATATAGTAGATACAAAATGTAACAAAACTTACTGAAAATGCGGATGGAAAATTGAAAATCGTAAATTTAAGTTTTTCCTTGAATTTTTTCGAATTGAAGTTTGTTTTATTCATTTCATATGTGATATTTTCTATTTGATTTTTTTGATAATCATACATACCATAATATAACAATTAGATTACAATTACTGGTTGTATCATGATACATACCAATTTAATTTTATTCTGTTTTGGCAGTACGAAATAAAAATCTAACAACTAACGTCTTCTCATAATGTGTAGGCAGCTAGCTTTAGCAATTAAAATTATATTTTTTCCAATTTTTAAACTTATCATTATAATTTGGCCAATTCGGCTTATAATTTACAAAACAATAAATCTTTAAAATTAAAATTTTAGAAATAACAATTAAATTCTTATAAAATTAGGATATAGGGAAAGGGGGATTTTTTCTCATAAGCGTAGAGATTTCTGAAAAAAATCTCCTGGCATCACTGTTTGTGACTACTGACCAGTGTTGCCATATATTTTTTGAAGAAAACTTTTTATTTTTATGAAAAAAACTTTTTTTCAACAAAAAAAACTTTTTTTGTACTAAAATTACAAAATACCCAAGAAAAATGAGTGGAAAAAATGAGCAAATTGAGGAATTTTAAATAGCTTAATGATAATTGGTACAGAACTTTTCCTTAACATCAGTAGCAAGGAATTACTGGATATTGTGGTCTTAGACACCATAAATTTACACTTGCAATGTCATGATGAATCTATGTAGATTCTGTGTACTACAAGAGGAAACCTCTGAACTTTTGTAACTACCCGTCATTGGGAACTCGAAACACGAAGATTTTGTCTTACCCAGACCCAGATGATATCTTCAAACACTCACCGATTAATCCATTTATCTTCATGCGCGAATTTGGCCTAGTATGGTGAACCAATCTCTACAATATGGTCGAAGTGCATTGTGTCCTTAACGTCTATTCTGAGGGATTAAGGTCATCAACACCGGTCAATTTTTTTCAGTTTTTAGGAATATCTCGAATATTAATGGTATAAAATATTATTTTGTTCATGGTAAACATTGTTTTTTATTTTAAACTTATTTATTGATTAAATAAAATAAAAACTGAAAAACAGTATAAATTTTAAAAAAAACTTTTTTTATTGGAATAAAACTTGAAAACTTTTTTGAATCTCAAAAAACTTGCAAAAAAGGGAAAACTTGACATATGGTAACACTGCTACTGACCAGAGACTTGCGCCGATTTGGCTTAAGCCGACTAAGCCTAGCCGCCGAACAAACTGTCAAAGCCGCCGCCGCCGAAAATTTTTCAGCTTAATACGGCTTGAAAATTTCGCCATATTTTGTACAATTTACAGAACGCTTTCGCTAAATTTATGGAATTTTACAATATAAAATTAATTTGTTTTTATTTAAGCAAGTTTTCTTTTATCTAATAATAAGCCGCTCATTGAAATTTGGCCGGTGTAGAACTTTGCTCAACGTTCGATGTATATGCTTCGCCTCAGATATTTTCGTGTTTTACGCGCCAAATTCGTGTCGCTGCTTTTACTTCAAACCAGCTTCGTTGACGTCAACGGAGCTACACCTTTTTACATTGCTGGTATCGAACATGTGTATTTCAAATGGGAAGTGCAGTTGATGTCAATTCTGCCGACTGCGAAAAGAAATTCTGCTAGAATTTTTCGCGCCAAGCTGTTTTCTGCATTTTTTATTTGCCACAAAAAATCTGTTGTTGTGTGTGTGTGCGAAAATCTAAAATGACAGAAATGATATTCTTTAAATAAAAAACTAATTTTTTACTAACAATTGCTATACTACTATACCGAGGGTTTAGTTAAATTGTTAATAACTATGATGAAAATGTTTTTCCAGGCGGGGTTTGTTTTCGTTTAATACCCAAAAGTGTTTATCGAAATCTATATTTGGCATATTTGTGAGATCTAGAAGATTAAAAAATGTAAGTAATGGTGTTAATTAATTATTTATTTGTCTATAAAGAACGTCTTTCTTTCCAAGAAAGAGGAGGCATCATGATGGTCTCCTGGAAGAATGCCCACATATATACCTCCCTAGTCACCTAGGCGGGTGGTGGTCGGTCGGCTAGTGGTGACATGGTATATTATCACCTAGAGGCAATGGACGGAAGCTGATTGCCGTATTCAGGGGGCATCCTTGGGATACATACTTATTATTATACCATTGATCTCAGCAGAATCACTACCATACACCCATAATAGAGCGCGATGTCTGTCTGGTGTGCCTTTCAGTGAAGCTCTTGTTGTCTCCAAACACTATGGTGGCCGAATATTTACAAGAAACAATTGTTAAGCCGCCTTTTATACAAATTTATAGCTTTGTAGAGAATGTCTTCACGGACGTAGAGGATATAACCTGGCTAGGTATGTAGATGTTGTTTGGGCAAAATATTGGTACTAACCATTGTGGGCTTTATGTCGACTTTAGGTCCCTTATAGTTGTCACACTATACCAAATAAGCATTCTTGCTGGAATTAAAGTTTAAAACAAGTTTAATTCCAGTCAAACATTCAAATTTCAAGTGTTGAAATACACTTTAATTCAATAGCATTCTCCAGTGAAAACGAAACTTGAATTCAAGTCGAACATTACAATGTTTTTACAGTATAATTCAATGCACGAAATCTATATACATAATCTGTATATATAAAATTCTAACGTTACTGACTGACTGACTGATTCATCATCGTAGAGCCTAAACGGTTTTAGCTAAAGAGCTGAAATTTAGACAAGAGGTTGGTCTCCCACCAAATAGATCCACTTAGACGGGATTTTTGAAAATTCGAATGATTAGGGGGTTAAAAATGGTAAAAACGGGTAAATTCGGTAACCTCATATCTCCTAAACTATAAAAGATACAAAAACAGTTTAAAGCTTATCGTCGTTCATTTAAAAAAATAAGCGGGCAGGTGTCTGGTACTTTTTTCAATTTCGGCCCCTTTGGGGAATTAACGGGTAGAAACTGTAATTTGGTACTTCTTTTGCACCCCATGTATCTTTTAAACCAGAGAACATTCAAAAAATATTTTTGAATCCTTCATAACTTGACGAACAAATAAAAATATAAATTTAGTACTATTTGGATATTCGGACGTTTAAGGGGTGAAAATTGTACCTATTTTCGATACTTTTTTATAAAACATTGTTTTTGGTTTATTAACTTATACATATGAATACATAATAACGGGCTCCCAATACGATGTTGCAACTGGTACTTTTTTGACTTAGAACTTAGAAACATGTAATTAAGCACTTGAGAATCTATAAAAGTGGACTTTTTGGTACTTTTTCGTTCTTCAAAAGGTACTTTTTGAGTTTTCTATTTTTCGTTCTTCGACTGGTACTTTTTGAATTTTTTATAATATTGAACCTAGAAACATGAATTTAGGAATGTACAGCCCGGATTAAGTAATAACATATAAAAGAGAACTTTTTGCTACTTTTTCGTTCTTCAAAAGGTATTTTTTGAATTTTCTATAATATTGAACATGGAGTAAGTGAGAACATATAAAACGGGATTTTTCGGTACTTTTTCGTTCTTCAACTTGTACTATTTGGATTTTCTTTTATAATGAACATAAAAATATAAAACTAAGCAATCAGGGACTTGAGTGAATGAAAATTTAAACTGGAGTATTTCTGGTAATTTTTCGTTCTTTAACTGGTACTTTTTGAATTTTCTAAAATATTGAATATATAAACATAAAATTAAACACGCAGTATCCTAATTGAACGAAAATTTATCTCGCTTACGTCCATTTTGCAAAAAGGGCTCGATATCAATCGAAATCTCTATAGGCCATAGTTGACCCTGCCCCCTTCAATAATTGATTTTAACGTTTTCTACGTACTTAATAATACCATAATAAAACAATTTTTGTTGGAACGAAAATATGTAATGAAATCTTCTTCAGAAAATGACTTAAACGCACATAAATGGCTTTCAAATGTCGATGTCGACGAAATAAACATTTTTAGGAACCGAAACCCACATTTATGAAAAATAAAATTATGAGGATCGGTCCGCCAATATAACCCTCTTACAGAAAATCAGTTTATAGCTAATACATCATTCCAAAAGTTATCATTATGATAGAATTATGGTAGAATTAAAAAAAAAAAATACTTTAAATTTATATATTATTGATCCAATTCCACATTTAAGTCCCTAATCCGAAAATCACGGTGACGTTCTTATTAATCTAATGATCGGACCACTTCCGAAATTTGCTTTTTTACGACATATGATTTGCCTTACTTATTTTAATCATAAAATACCACTAAAATAGGAATAGTCTTCCTTTAGAGTTGCGAGTTTTCATACATTCTAATAATGTTTTCAAAGTGAAACTTTTGGAATATTTTTCAATCTCTTTGTGATCCCTTTAAATGATGTTGTTCTCCCATATGAATTAAATACAAAAATTCGTTTATCTGGGAAACTAATATAACTAAATTCTTCAAATTTTGCACGAACAACTTTAATATTCATCTGAACATTTTGGAGAAAAAAGGGCGGACTTTCATCTGGGGGGCTTGGAGCTCCCATATGAATTAAATAGAAAAATTCGTATATCTGAGAAACTATTAGAGCTAGAATCTTCAAATTTTACTGAAGAACATTTAGAGAATAACGGGCGGACTTTCAATGGGGGGGCTTGGCACTTAAATACATAATTGTGTATATCTGGAAACTATTAGATTATTCAAATTTTTCATAGATTAAATTAAAATCTTAATTAACGTTCGGAATAATTGGCGAAATTGCAATAATTTGCGTGGAATCTCCTATATGTAACAAATTGTATATCTGGAAAACCATTGTAGTTAGAATCATCAAAATTGTTAAGTAGGTTTCTTATTTATATTGCTTTTAGGGTAGCACGGCACACTGGGTATAGCTAGTAAATAAACAAATAAAATATCTTTGTTTTTACGTCATTGATCATTTTCTTAATGCAAAATTTTTTACAAACTGATTTTCTGCAAGATGTTTTATATGGAAGATAGGGTTAAATATCGGCAGATCCTAGTAAAACTTGGAGAAAGGATTTGTTTTTAATTTTTAAGAATTTTTTATTCATCCCTGCATAATTTCTCATGCAACTTTTGAGTTTGCTCTGTTTTGTTGTTATAAACAATATATTTGCTTCCAAAATCCTACTTTCTGATCTCTCGGATTCCGTTTTTATTTAAAATCGTTTAAAAATTAAAAACTAAACGTGGTTGAAAACTAAGCCGGCTTACAGTCGATTTTAAGCCGCCGCCAACATATTCAGTGTCAGTCGCCGCCGCCGTTAATATTTGTCGGCGCAGGGCTCTGCTACTGACACACACAAAAAACTTGGAACAAATGGTGGTAATTGAAGATTCAACAAAATTCGCCAATTCCTCCTTAGTAGCATCAGTAAAAATGGCAAATTTATTAAATAATTCTGCCAAAAATGATGCCACCAATGCCACCACTAACAGCAGCAGCACAACAACTACGACATTGGAAAACAAACCCATTTTTCCGCGTCTCTATAATAAAATCGTTTTGACTTTGGAAAACAGTTTGATACCCGAAGCGAAATTGGATCAAACACCCTCACATTTGGATGGTTTGGATGCTGAGACAGAAAAGGATTTACGTATACTGGGATGTGAGCTAATACAGACGGCAGGTATTTTGCTGAAACTGCCACAAGTTGCCATGGCCACGGGCCAGGTGATATTTCAGCGTTTCTTCTATTCGAAGAGTTTTGTAAGGCACAATATGGAAACGGTGGCCATGAGTTGCGTTTGCTTGGCCTCGAAGATTGAGGAGGCACCACGTAGGATACGTGATGTTATAAACGTTTTCCATCACATCAAGCAGGTGCGCGGACAAAAGTGAGTAAATTTTGTTGTGTATTTTTTGTAATTTTATTAATTAAAAATATTTATTGTTCCCTTTCTGTTTACGACAGGCAGGGTGGTTTGCTAATCGTAAGTGAATAAATGGGAGAACAAATTTAGTAATTCGTGTGATACCTATTTGAAAACATTCTTCCTGGTAAAAAAAACTAAGTAATCACAAAAATGTGGATATTTTAAAGGACTTTTTGGCACGGTCGGTGTCCGGGTTATGTCGAATACATGATAGATAGATAGATAGATAGATAGATAGATAGATAGATAGATAGATAGATAGATAGATAGATAGATAGATAGATAGATAGATAGATAGATAGATAGATAGATAGATAGATAGATAGATAGATAGATAGATAGATAGATAGATAGATAGATAGATAGATAGATAGATAGATAGATAGATAGATAGATAGATAGATAGATAGATAGATAGATAGATAGATAGATAGATAGATAGATAGATAGATAGATAGATAGATAGATAGATAGATAGATAGATAGATAGATAGATAGATAGATAGATAGATAGATAGATAATTTCTAACATAAGCATCCTATTAAAAATACAAAGAAAGTAGTTTCAGTGAACTTTTTATCGAGTATCGACCTTTAATTGTTGCCCTTAAATAATAGGAATCATTTGTAATCTCTGTAATTAAGCGTCGTAACTAAAATTCATATGGATTCTGTATAAAATATCGTATATTGCTTTATTATGTAAAAATATCTATAACAGTGTACATATTTAAATCTTTGACACCAAATTCAATCTGCAAGTTAAACAATATTTTCGGTGTTTGTGCATTTAATTTAAAGTATTTAATGTCCATACATCAATTTCTTCCCACCTTTATCTTTTGTAGGGAAATCACCGCTATGATTTTGGATCAATACTATACCAACCTTAAAACTCAAGTCATTAAAGCAGAACGTCGTGTCCTTAAAGAGTTGGGCTTTTGTGTACATGTCAAGCATCCCCATAAGTTGATCGTGATGTACCTGCAGGTGCTAAAATATGAAAAACACGAGCAGCTGATGCAAATGTCATGGAATTTTATGAATGATTCATTGCGTACCGATGTTTTTATGCGCTACAATCCTGAGACAATAGCCTGTGCTTGTATTTATCTAAGTGCTCGTAAACTTTCCATACCTTTACCTTCACAACCACATCCCTGGTATGGTATATTCCAGGTGCCCGAAGATGATATAATAGATATTTGTTATCGTGTCATGGAATTGTATACTCGCGGTAAACCTAATGTGGATAAATTAGAAGAAGCGGTAGAGGAGCTTAAGAAACGCTATATGGAATCAAGAAATAAGACCAAGGAAAACAACACTCCCCCGGCCGTGACAGCAGTAGATCGTAATAATGGTTCTCATAATGCTTGGGGTGGTTTTATACAGCGTACTATCCCCTTACCATTGCCCAATGAGAAATCACCTAGTAAAGATTCCCGCTCTAGATCTAGATCCCGTTCTAGAGATTCTAGGAGAACGGCACGCTCTAGATCTCGTTCAAGATCTAGATCTCGTTCTAACTCTGTCAATCGTTATAAGAAATCACGACGTGATCGTGAAAGGGAACGAGATCGTGAACGTTCTAGATCAAGAACACCACCTCCTTCTAAGAATAAGAAAAAATCCAGGCATTATTCGAGATCACCCTCAAGTTCACCACATTCCAAGCATCGTAAAAGGTAACCATAAAATACTGTTTCTTTTTATTTCGATTTATATTTTTTTATATTTCTCTTTAGGAAACCTTCTCGAGATCGCCATACGGACAAATATATGGATAATAGACGTGATAAATACCAGGACAAGTATCAGGACAAACGTCCCATGCATCATCATCATAATTCATCGTCATCCAATAGTAATAAACATTATCGTGGTCATACTTCATCGCATCGCGGTTCTCATCGTGATAATTCTCATGATTCTAGACATCGTAAGCGTTGATTTTTTTAAGAGGAGTGTAAATTGTTCTAAATCAATTTATGTTATTTTACTATATTTTGATCATTTTTCATGTATGTCTGATGTTAAGCTATTTCTTCTACCACTATAAACAAATAAAGAAATTTATAAATATTTACAATAATCCTTTAGAGAGTTTTTACTATTGTAAATTGTAGTCATTTATTGTACATATGTATAATATGGAAGATATGTGCAATACCGGACAAGTATTCCGACTGATAAAAAAAGCTTTGACTAACATTATTAATATTTCTACAAATTCTTTATTGTACATTCTTTATAGTCTTAACATTAAAGTCTTCGGAATATGGCCAAGAAATGTGATCCTTTATTTCTAACAACTTTAGCACCTTCTTCACTGCTCTGATAAAGTTTGGGGGTAATTGGGTCATTGGTCTTAAAACATATAAAAGTGTTAGCAAATTGAAAGTAATCGTAAAAACTATATCCATAACAAACCTCTTCCTCGGGAGATATACGTTCAAATAAAGGATGTTCCTCCATATGTTTAACAATCCATTTATGTAAATCTTCAACATCAGTCATGGTGTAAACAAGGCCCTGGAAAATGTAATAAAATTAAAAATTTCAAAGATAAAATAACACAAAGTTTAAAATCCTTACCCCTTTTCTCAAAACATAAGCATATTCCGATAATAACGCCTGATTAATAATGCGCCACTTATGTTTGGCTTTCTTGAAATGTGGATCGGGATACAAAAAGAACATTTTATCCAATTGATGTTTAACGAAATAATTCGGTAAATATTTCATAGCATTTGTACGTATACAAGCTATATTATTATATTTTCCTACATTTAATGATCTCAAAGCCTTAATACGATCCATAACATAGTCGGAAACTTTAACACGAATTTCCATACCAATGGCCAGACGATCGGGAAACATTTCACCTAAGGTCACAAGGAAACCACCATAACCACAACCGATATCGGCAAATTCTACACATTTTGCTGGGGAATAGGTATCATACTCGGGGTACAATTCTTTCCAATCCACTTCAGCAGGATGAGCGGGACTAGAAATAAGAGATTTTGGCAAAAGTAAATAAAATTATTTGATTTTGTAATTGATTTTTTACTTACTAATCGAAACAATGGTCTGCTATGGGATTGGAGTGGGCTCTCTGTCTGTAATAACGTTTTTGTGGCAGAGACAACGTGTTTTCCTCTTCCTTACTGGGAGCCATGGTGGTCATTGTTTACCTTTTTGACCAATGTGTAAAGAAGTATAAAAAACTTCGTGTCAAAACAAACTATTCACTTTAAAATGATAACAATATTCTGGCAAAGGGTTACCAATCTTCTTACTAGAATATTATTGTTCAGCTTTTTGTTAAATTATTCTTTTAATTACAAACTAAATAACAAATATATAAATTAAAAGTTATGCCTTCAACTATAATTAAACTGGTACATCATTTTTCTTAGTTGTTCAAGAACAATATCATATTTTTGTGATTTTCTTAATCTCCCAAAAATACCCGTTTGTTTACTTGGCTAATAATTCACATTGAGTGAATATAACTTAAAGAAGAAGCATCAAAACAATAACACGTGCGGACGTCGAAATTTAAAATTTAGCATTTGCTTTTCATTTTGTATAGAATTTAAATTAAATTATTGAGAAAAACTTCCAAAAATCATGACTGATAATAATATTTTAGAAGTTTTATTTGTAAGTGATACCAATGATCATCAATTAAGCTGTTCAGTATGGGACTATCGTACGGGTACAAATCTAATGAACTATAAAGGTGGTGGCGGTGGTGCCGCAATGCATTCCCTTAATCTTTTACGTTCCGAATATGTAGTGGCGGCTAATTTAACAAAACCTTTGTTACATGTATGGCCGATTAATAACCAGGAACAAATGACAGCCATACGTTTTGTGGTTCCGGGAGCAGTGACCGCCTTAGCTTTATCGCCTGATGGCTGTTATATAGTGGCTGGTATACAGGAGACCATTTATATATGGCAATTGTCCACCGGACGCATGATGGCCAGTTTGGGCAAACATTATCAAACTGTTACTTGTCTGAAATTCACCGATGATGGTTCTCATTTCGTAAGTGCCGGCAAAGATGGCGCTGTCTTGGTGTGGAATCTAACACAGGTTCTGTGTCGTAATATCGATGGTAGTTCGGAGCCTACTTATACCTTTAACGATCATGGTCTGCCGGTAACGGATGTTCATATTGGTGCCGGTGGCATTAGATCGTATATGTTCACCGTTTCTTTGGATCGTTCTTGCAAAATTTATGATTTAAATAGCGGCACAATGTTGCTGAGTGTAGTATTCGCCGAGGGTTTGCAAAGCGTTATAACAAATGCCATGGAGACTTTGGTGTTTGTGGGTACCAATACAGGGAATATTTTCCAGTTTTATATTAATGATATTCCAAGAGTTAAGGTTAGTTAAAAAATGTGAGAATTGCTATAGTCTAAAGAAAAGTTATAACTTTTCTATAGAAAAGTTATCGATGACTTGACTTTTCTAATGAAAAGTTATCGATAACTTCACTTATCTATAGAAAAGTTATCGATAATTTGACTTTTCAATAGAAAAGTCATATAAAAGTCAACTTTTCTAATGAAAAGTTATCGATAACTTGACTTTTCTATAGAAAAGTTATCGATAACTTCACTTTTCTATAGAAAAGTTAGTGGTAACTTGACATTTCTATTGAAAAGTAATCGATAACTTGGCTTTTCTAAAGAAAAGTTATCGATAACTTGGCTTTTCAATAGAAACAATTACCAATAGCTTGACTTTTCAATAGAAAAGTAATCGATAACTTGGATTTTCTATAGAAAAGTTATCGATAACTTGACTTTTCAAGTAATCGACAACTTGGCTTTTCTATAGAAAAGTTATCGATAACTTGACATTTCAATAGAAAAGTTACCGATAGCCTAACTTTTCAATAGAAAAGTAATCGATAACTTGGCTTTTCTATAGAAAAGTTATCTATAATTTGGCATTTCTATAGAAAAGTTATCGATAATTCGACTTTACTATAAAAAAGTTATCGATAATTCGACTTTACTATAGAAAAGTTATCGATAATTCGACTTTACTATAGAAAAGTTATCGATTATGAAAGTATTATCGATAATTTTACTTTTCCATATTTTGTCTAATCTGTAGAAAAGTTATCTTTCAATAACTTCTCTAATCTATGGGAAGTAAATACGAATAATTAATTTCTAATAGATTATCTTAACTTTAAATATTTATCAAATTTCAAAACTTAATTTGTTCTTCTTTTCAGGAATACCACGTTGAGGAGCAACCAAAATCTTTTCTTGGACATACAAAAGGTAGTTGCGTCAATTGTTTAGCCTTATCTTTAGACGGCCAAACTTTAGTCTCCGGTGCTAGTGATAACCAAGTATTGGTATGGAATATACCAAGTCGTCAATTGGTTAAAACTATGCAATTCAAAGGACCCATAACAAATCTCAAAATAAGATTAACAAATCCAGTAGTTTTCCATCCGGAACATAAACAACCGCAAGTTTTCTGTTCAAATCTTAAACGTATGTTAGACCCAATTGAACAAGATGAAGAGCAGGCCATAGAGGTAATGGTTAGCAACAGCTATGAAGATGAGTATGAAAGTGATGAATACAAGTATGCCAACAGACACTTGGATTATAGTTCCTCTTGTAGTAATATGCTGCCCGCAGTAACAAACAACACGGCCGCAGAAAATAGTGAAGAATTAGAAGCATTGCGTCAAGAGGTACAAAAACTAAGACGTGTTAATAAACGCCTGTTTGAGGTGTCCAGTAAACAGCTATTAAGAATGAAAAAGTAAAAGCTGTATGGCTTTAGTGGATTAATATAAGTTTGTAATACGTTTCTTTGAATTATTGTACTTTATTTCGACGTCTAAGAATAAAACATAAATCACCCAATTTGTAATACTTGTGAAATAAGTTTGATAAACAAAACAAAAAGAGCTTAAGAAATTAAAGCAATTTTTAGTTTTCTGGCTTTTCTAAATCTAAATTTTCCACTGCGTTGGCGGCATTTTCCAAAGCCAATTCTTGACGTATCTCACGATTAGAGTGCAGCAGCTCTTTTAACTGTTCGATAATGTTATCAGTGCGCTGTTCGAAGAAATCCAATACAGTGCTCAGCTCATCAAGGCTGTCATTGACAGCAGCCATTTCTAAAAGCAAACAGCATGTAGAGTTTTTACATTTAATTGTATTAGATTATGTGATTCCATACCTTGCAGATCGGCTTCATCAACATTTTGATTGGAATTCTCGGAAGGATCATGATTGTTATGGGGCGACATGTTTTTCGAGTCACCTGACTTTTCATCCATCGAAATTGAAAACAAAAAACACAACACAAGGCGGATATAATAAGATACAAACAGAGTTCAATTTATTTTTATTTCTTAGTAGAGATTGACATTTCGAGATTAAGTTATATATTTTTTATATGTGTATTATGACATTTTATCGTTCACATTTCATCGATAGCTGTTGTACTGACGGCAGCTTTAATAAATTCTCTTTATCTCAGCTGTTGTAATGTAGTGTTGTGAAGTGTTTTATATTGTGCAATAGTCAATATTAGTGAATGCCTTAAAAACATATGGAACTAATAAGAAGCAGATCATAACATTAAATTACACTCGGAGAAAATTTAATTAATTTTTTGAAAAACAACTCTGTTTTTATTAATTTGTTGCACGCAGGCGCACAGTTTATTTTTTTTTGTATTCTTGCCACATAACCAAGGAAAAAATGCGTCGCTCGCAAGAATATCAAACTATTAAAGATAATAGCACTTGCATTAATGTGGATGTAGGCAGTGAGAGTTATTCTTCGGAAAGTGATTCTGGCAGTGCAGATGATTCCTACTCAGATGGCAGTGATATGGCTAATTGGGAAGAGTTTGTGGCTGAAGATGGCTCTTTGTTCTATGTGGAGTATATGCCCAAAGATTTGAGCAAAATGCAAACAGAGGGTAAAGTGGAATTTATGAGAAACTCTTTAAGAATGGCTAAAAAATCTTCCCGGAGACAACAAACGGGCCTTAAGACTACAGTAACAACTGAAGAGGAAAAAAATAAAAACCCTTTTTTGTTTGCCAATATTGCCACAACTGAGGAGGCTAGCAAATGCTTGGAATTGGTTATAACTGCAGCAGATCGTTTTCGTTTTGGCCGAAGATCAACGGCTGTTGAGTCTATTTTGGGTTTTCATGTTGTGCCCTTTGCCGATCAACCCGAGTGCCTAATGGTGGATAGTTTTGTACACGATATGCCCGCTTTATTTCAACAAGGCAATCTTAAGCCAGTTTCGAGGGGTGACTGGTTTAAAACTTTGGATGACATAGAGATAAGAGCTAGTAACATTGATGACTTGCTGTTGCAATTTGTGGAACCTACTAAGGTATGTTTGAAATTTCAAGGACCTCTTAAAACCGAGCAAAATGCGGATAATAACAATGGTGGTGCCGAGTCCTCCAATGAGGTAAAGAAAATAGAAAATTTTAAGAAATTTTCGGAAATGTTTGAAAAATTACAAAATCTTAACGATCAACCACAAACTTCCCAGTCTACGGAAGCAGGCATGAATTTTGGTTTGTTAATTTTGCCACCAGAATGTTATCAAAATGATGAACATAAAAATTCTTTGTATTTTTATCCCGAGGATCCTTTGAACAATTTTCTATACAAAGCTCGAGGCAGTTTTTTAACTTTGAATGCAGTACTCACAGAAGAAATGAAGACCAAGCCCTCCGCTTCCAAATTGGCTTTTGATAACGTACAATATTTTGTGTATTACCGCAATTTGAATGGTTTCCTGGTTCTATTCTCTTATCCCTGTAATATGGTTAATCTATCTGAGGGTAATTTAAGAGCCGACGAATTATTGTCTTATATAAAATTAATGTTTCCACACATGAATCTGGATAGTTTTAAAAATCTGGATTTTAGACAATTCATGCTAAACTTCTGTGAAATACAAAAAGTACGTTTACTGCTTAAGGTGGAGAAGAAGGGATTTGTTACACCTTTAGAGGATGTTTTAAAAGAATCACGTCATTTGCCTCTTCCCAAAGAGGCTCAACTGCGTATTTTTGATGCCTTAAGTGAAATGGAAGCTATGGACTATCGCAATTGGAATGATGAACCCTTACATACACACAGGGAGTTTTTCATCTATGGCAGTGTCCTGTACTATGATCAATTTATGCTGGCTTCCCAAATGCCTTTGGATATGCGCCATCATATCGAGGTATTTATGAGATGTCGTGGCATATTTGATTTCGTTAGCAAACATAGTACGAAAGAGTTGTACGTATGGGAAGAAATATTATTACCCGATAGTCAAGGGCGTTATTTTTTGGCCATTTGTGGACGTGGTCATTTGATTTTGGCGGTAATTCTAAAAATATTCACCACCCCTGATACGGAGGAAAAAGAAAAGGTGGTTCCCTCTTTATTCTATATAGAAGAGATACAGGAAACTTTGGATCATTTAGTGCAGTGTGGCATCGAGTCTTTGGCCATGTTTTGGTCGGTTTCTAATAAAAGACCGGAGATACTAGAAGCCTCTATAATGGAGGAGGAGGCACAAACAAAAGAAGTGAAAAAAACTGACACGGCGACATTAATCAAACAGAAATTACATGTCTCCTCGAGTCAGACGGGCAATGCAAAGGAATCACACTCCAATAGTAACAACTACACACGCAGCATTTCCTATGATGAAGACAATCAACCTGGTTCTTCATTGGGCGGTTCCTCAGTACACAGTCTAACGCCTAGTGAAGATGACTCAAGTAAAAAACGTCTTATTACCAGCGCCAACAATGAGGCCAGCGATGATAGCGGTTCGGATTGGGAAAATTTCATGGAAGAGAATCTATTACACTGCAGCGGCACCGATGTCCAACTGCAGACTCAAGTCACGGAGTCGTTGTGGAAGGAGATAAGCAATGTGGTGCCTGTTAAGATCTCTGCTGGTTGGAAAAACAACATTTTCTATTATGTCTATGTGGATGGCACTAATAATTCAGTGTTTTGTCCCTTAAAATCCAGTAAAGAAACATTCCCCTTTACCTCGGAAATGTACATGGCTTTTCATACTATACATCAGGTGCTGCAAAAGGCTAAGCACTCTAAACGTGCTGATGCCAGCCGTCAAATAACCGGCAAAGATTTAGTAGTGGTTAAGGAACATGGCATGACAATACGTGTACGTGATGCTAAATCTTCTGAAGGTAAACATTTCTCTTTTGTGGCTGTGGGACGTTTATTTCTATCACCACCCAAAGAGGTTTATATATGTCATCGTCCTGACATCCCACAAAATATGGTGGAAATGGCGTTTAGATTGTCATTTTTCTCATTGGGATAAAATTTTGCATTTAATTTTAGTTTTTAAGTTTTTGATGCGTTTTTTTTTATTTATTTTACAAATTTTGCAATATTTTCTTTAAGCATTTTTAAAATGGGTTGGTGGCAGTGTGTTTCTATTAAAATAAGAATAAAATATTTTTATAAAGAATATTATTAAAATGAATTCTTTTGGTTTTTATACCCTACACCACTTTAGTGGGGAGGGTATATTGGATTTGTGCTGATGTTTGTAACATATAAAAATATTCGTCCTAGACCCACCTTAAAGTATACCAATCGGCTTAGAATCGTTTTCTGAGTCGATTAAGCCATGTCCGTCCGTCCGTCCGTCCGTCTGGCTGGCTGGCTGGCTGGCTGGCTGTCCATGTAAACCTTGTGCGCAAGCTACAGGTCGCAATTTTCAAGATAATTGGATGAAATTTGGCACGCACGGACGAAGCCTATTGAAAATGGTTAAAATCGGTCCATTATTTCACCTAGCCCCCATAGAACAGAACCCCCCGAAAAGGGCTTCTGAGCTCATAATTATGTTAAAAATACAGATATATCGATAAATTATGGCACAACTAAGTTTTATAGAAGTCTTGATAATCCTGCCAAATTTCATAAAGATCGGGCCCCATTTGACCCTAGCTCCCATACAAAGTCCCCTTCAGAAAATTACTTGAATGTCCCAAATTAACTTATAAACACAAATATCCCGATGAAATTCACCACAATAAAATATTATGTAAATATAAATATATTCGCAAAATTTTATCGGGCTTGGTCCATATTTGCCCCTAGCCCCCATATAAAGCCTCTTTCAGAAAATTAGTTTTTCATCAATGAATTGCTTAAATGTATCGGAACAAGGGAATATTGATGATAAATGTTTTATTATGAAAAATAAATCACATTTAATATTCATAACTGGTGTAGGGTATCATATGGTCGGCCACGCCCGACTATACTTTCTTACTTGTTTATTTTACGGAAGTTTCCTTATGAGCGTGGAAAGGTATACACAGAGAAAAAGCGATTAAATATTTGCATCAAGTCTTTTTAACAGAATACAATAACGACTGGGCTATAGACTAGACTATGAGGTAGACTATAGACCAGGCTATAGACTGTCTAGTCAATCGAAAAGATTTTAAACTAGACAAAATACTATAAACAGAACTATTCTGTTGTTGACTTTGTCCTAGACTATAGACTAGACTCCAAACTAGACACAACTCTCTACTTGAGATGCTTTCAATTGTTTCCCTTTTACCCAAGCCAAAATAAAACTTCATTATATTTAATTTTTTTCAATTATTTTTTGTGTAAATTTTTTCATTTCTTTTTTATTTTTATTTCATTTTTTTTTTTTTGGTATTTTTTCATAATTTATTTAATGAAACTAATTTATTTAAATAAATATAATTACACCTAATTTTATGTAGTTATTATTATTTTTTGGGGATTTCAGAATTCATTCTTGTTTTTTTCATTTTTGCATTTTACTTACTTTTCTCAATTGTTTGTTTGTTGGTTTTGCATTTTTTTTAAGTATATAATTTGAATTCGTTTCTTTTCTTCTTCTTCTTCTTTTGGTTTTAAATACAAGTGTTTTATTATTATTTTTTTGTATTTTTGAATTAATTTATGAAGAATAGTAGTAATAATAACCATAACAATTAATTTAACTAATAATTTAAAGTGTTTATTTTAAGTATTCTAGTTTTTTTGTTTTATTTTTTTTTTTTTGGGATTTTTTTGTTCATTAAAAAGTATTTCGAAATGGATCTTCATATAGATTTTGGTTTGTTTTTTTTTTAGCTTATTTAGTTTATTATTATGTATGTGTGAGTATAAATGTTTTAATGTGTGAGTTAAGATATTATTTTAATGAAATAGTTAAATAAATAATATTATTTTTATAAAACAAAGTAGTGATTTTTAAAAATATGTGGAGAGAGAGAGAGAGTAAAAACTTTAACTTGAATTTAATGAAAACTATTGAAATTTGAAATAGACCATCGACTTTACAGTAGATATATAACAGGTAAAGGGTGGTAAAACCACCCATCTGTCACTTTTATATTTTGATATTCCAGAGAATACGTGACATCATTAACCAATCTTGGAATAGTAGAATGGATTTCAAAATATCAAAGGCTTTATGGCCAACACTTGTTGTGAGAGCTAGAAAGATACTTATAGGACTGGAAAAACGCATTCTAAAGATTCTGATAAGAATGCTAACGAGACATTGTTCAATTCGGGTCTTTGTCAGTAGATGGTAAATAAGATGCAGAGGAACTAGAGACAATCGAGTCCCAGCATTTAGAATCTCAGTTTAAAATGACTGGGAAATAGGTTCCATGACGAACTGGGGGAAATTAAGGAAGTTAACCCTTTTAGTCTACTAGCTTTTATCAAGGGAATTAGTCATTTCTTCAAATGGATTTTATAGGGAGACTAAGATTCTCTCACATTTCTTAATTTAAAGGGAATTGACTTGGTAAATCTTCTGAGTTGAAACCCATACTTGTTTTCTGCTAGGGTTTTTGTTTCTCTATCTTTGGATCTGCACTCACTATGAAGGAATGCACAATAGATCTTATAATCTTCAAGTGGAGGTGTACCTTCTTATAGTTCATAAGCCTTCTTAACCTAAACCATACAATAACCTTGACAATAGTGTGGAGCAATGGCGCTAGACTATAAACTAAACGAAAGACTAGACTATAAACTAAACTATAGGCTAGTCTGTGGACTAATTTTTAATCTTGACTATAGAATAGACTATAAACTATACTAAAAAGTAGTATATAGACTAATCTATAGACTATTAAACTATATATTAGACATTAGACTATATTGTAAACTTGACATAGACAAGACAGAAAATCGGTTATTTGGTCTAAAATAAAGAAAACAAAAATACAATTTTTAAGTATCCTTATGATTTAGAGCCAATCTTTAAGAGCGGGTTTTTGAGATGCTAATCAAATGCCAATTAATAATCAGATTAGTTAAGCTAAAAATGAATTTAATCTTATATTAATCCCCTTTGATGTTTTTGAGTGCAAGATTAAACTTCGCAGTGTTGCCAAAACAACAGAAAATGTCACTGTTTGTTATCAAAATAATGCATATTTTATAAAAAAGAAGAAGACAATTGTAAATTTAATATGAAAATTAATGAAAACTTAAATTTAAAACCAAAAAAATGTATTTATACTAATCAATAAATAGAACATTTTAATGTTTATATTTATAACAAGTAAGAAAGTATAGTCGGGCGTGGCCAACCATATGATACCCTACACCAGTTATGAATATTAAATGTGATTTATTTTTCATAATAAAGCATTTATCTTCAATATTCCCTTGTTCCGATACATTTAAGCAATTTATGGATGAAAAACTAATTTTCTGAAAGAGGCTTTATATGGGGGCTAGAGGCAAATATGGACCAAGCCCGATAAAATTTTGTGAATATATTTATATTTACATAATATTTTATTGTGGTGAATTTCATCGGGATATTTGTGTTTATAAGTTAATTTGGGACATTCAAGTAATTTTCTGAAGGGGACTTTGTATGGGAGCTAGGGTCAAATGGGGCCCGATCTTTATGAAATTTGGCAGGGTCATCAAGACTTCTATAAAACTTAGTTGTGCCGTATTTTATCGATATATCTGTATATTTTACATAATTATGAGCTCAGAAGCCCTTTTCGGGGGGTTCTGTTCTATGGGGGCTAGGTGAAATAATGGACCGATTTTAACCATTTTCGTCCTTGGGTCAAATAAAACGTGCGTGCCAAATTTCATCCAATTATCTTGAAAATTGCGACCTGTACCTTGCGCACAAGGTTTACATGCACAGCCAGCCAGACGGACGGACGGACATAGCTTAATCGACTCAGAAAACGATTCTAAGCCGATTGGTATACTTTAAGGTGGGTCTAGGACGAATATTTTTGTATGTTACAAACATCAGCACAAATCCAATATACCCTCCCCACTAAAGTGGTGTAGGGTATAAAAATTGTATTAATTTATTTTGCATCAGCAGTTTACACTTTTCCATTTCATGCTTAAGTTTAAACCACCTCCATTGGGCGCTTAAACTTGCAAACAAAATTAACTAATTGAGTACTCAAAAACATCTTTCGAGGATTAATTTTAATTTAATCGCTAATCTTTCACCTAAAGTTTGGCCCTAAGTGAATTGCGTTTAAATTTAATCCTTGAAAATTATATTCGTTAATTTTCATATTACACGTCTTCTTTAACATTGGATTAAACTTATATTTAGATTAACTAATCTGATTATTAATTGGCATTTAATTGCCAACTCAAAAACTTGCTCTAAGAGGCTAATCTAAGCTAAAAAATGGGGGTAAATGAAAAAAACTTTTATCTCAATTCAAGTTAAAGTTTATTATTAATTATGAAACATGTGCTTTATTTAGAGTTATATGTTGTTGTAGTATGTTGTTGTTGTTCTTGTTTTATATTATTATTTGTTTTGGTTTTTATTTTTTTTTTATAAATCTAATTTTAGCAAATGTAGGCACCCTAATTTTTAAAGCTTTTTGCAAAACACTTTTTTTTAATAATATTTTACTTATTAATTCATCTTTAAATAATAAATAACAATATTTTTTTAGTTTAGTTTTTTTTTTTGGTTTAAAATATACATATTTTTTAATTAATTTTTTTCTTGTTTAGTTTTTAATTTATTAATTTAATATTAACTCAATTATTTTATTTTATAGTAATTTTACTAGTTTAGTTTTTATAATATATTTTTTATTTAGTTTATTTCATTTATGGTTTTATGGTATTTATATTTTTGGGGGATTTGTTTTTAAAATTTATTTAGTAACAGTAGTTTTTAGTTTATGTAGTTAATGTTTATTTTTTAAGTCAGTAGTATTATTAACATTTCTTCTTATGAGTTTTAGTTAATTTAATTTTTTTGGTTTTTAATTAGCTCTCTTTTTTTGGTTAAAACGTACAACTCTATATAAATTGGTCTTTGTTGTCATTTTTTAAATTATTATTTGTTTATACTTTTTTTAAAATGTAAAAAATCTATGAAATACTATACAAATGTTTTTTGTTTAAAAAGTTAACTAGTTGCTTGTCATGTTTTATGTTTAATTTTTTTTTAATTATTATTTTTAGTTGCTGGGGGCTCTGAAATTTTTAGGGTTTTGTTGAAATGAGCAGTAAACTATTGATCTTTTGAATATTATTTTGGTTGTTTCTAAATTCGTTTAAATTAGTAAGATTACAAAAATTAAAAGATAAAGTAACAAATCGAAAAAATATATTTAGTATTTCAAGATCATGAAATTATAAAGAATTTTTAATAAAATTTCGGACTTGTAATATGGAAACTTAGTTACGAATCAGTATCTTTAAGAGAAACGTTTCTCTGCATGGGAGATTAATAATATAAAACTGTTATAGACAAAGGGCTCCTCCTGATCTCTTGTATTCGTTCAAAGTAAATGAAAGGATTAATTTGTTACTCAATGCCGACGCCTGCTCTAAACGAGTATAATACAAGGTATTTTCGAAAGATCTAATTTTACTTTTAATAAAAGCACTATAAGAAAAAGCTTTCTGGATCTCAATTCGTTATCAGCAAAGAACTCCCCCTTACTCTATTGTTTTCGCACAAAACCAATTAGAGAGTCCAGTTGTCACTCTTTAAAAAAATCTTCTGACAGAATTTCATGGACACGGACAGTTCTTTTCTCTGCATGGGAGACTAAGAATATAAGCCAGTTATCGACAAAGAGCTCTCTCCTGCTCTCTTGTTTTCGTTGAAAACACATAAAAGAGTTACTCGTGATCTAAACTATTATATATAATACAACATTTTCCCGAAAGTTGGAACGAAATGCTTTTTGGATCAAAATACTGTTACCTTGAAACTTGTGAAACGGAAACCCTATAACACCATACACAGGAGTCTAAGGTTCTAAACCGGTTATAGACAAAGAGATGTTCTGCAGTAGAAAGTTATAAATGAAGACCTTTTTGATCTGTCATAGATCACCCATAATCTTTTTAATTGGCATAAAAGCAATCAGAGAGTTCATATATTGCTCAATGTCGATACCTGATCTAAACGTTTTATTTTATATGTACCTATATCTCTAAATAGGTATAATTGATCTTTGTTAAGTTAAAACTTTCAACTTAAGACTAAGAGATTCTAAAGCGGCTATGGACAAAGAGTTCTCTCCCATGTAGCTTTCACACAAAACAAATCGGAAAGCTAATTTGTCACTTAATATCGATACCTGCTATAATCGATTATAATACAACATTTTATCGAAATTGGATGAACAAGTTTTTAGGATCTGAATTTGTTGTTTAAAAAACACTTCATAAAAGCATTCCATTTTCAAATTAAATAGTGTGGGGCTGCGGATTTGTAGCCATTTTTTACTATTATTTGTTTTTATACTTTATAATTTATTTTCCCTTCTTCTTCCTTGGCATTTACAGAAAAATATTAAACACATGTTTTTTTGTTTATAGAAAGTATGAATGGCATGGCAACTCTAAATGGAAAAAGGGAGAAAATTCGTAAATAAATTAAAATAAAATTAAATTTGGTGCGGATTTCTTTTACGATTTACATAAGTTGTCAAAACTTAGTCCGCAGCTGTAAGATTACACATATTTTCTTATAAAAATTCTTTATAAAAAATAAACAAAAAAATTTCCAATATTTAATTAAAAAAACAAAAATATAATTAAAATTATACTAATTAGTTTTAAGTTTTCTGTTTATTTTTAAGTAAGTCAAGTATAAGTGTATTATATTTAATACTTAGTTTTGAAACCCAAAGAGTATTGAATCGTTTATTTCAATATAATGAAAATCTCTATTCAGATTTTCTATACAAAGTTAAAGCTGTGTTGTTAATATTTTTTTTATAATTTTTTTTTTAATAAATTCTTTTAAAGCTTTATATTTGTTTAAACTTTAATATTTGTGTTTGTAGACAAACAGTCTTTATTGATTTTTATGTTGATGAATTTTGAATTTCGAAAAAAGTTTTATTAGATGTGATGTTAAAGTTTCTTTAATTACAGAAACAAATTTGTATTGAATAATTTTGTAAAAATGAAAATTTTATTTAGTTTAGTGGGCGGATAGATTTGAAATTTTATATTGTTTTAAAAAATTTGAATTGTTGTTGGTCCTTGAAATAACTTAAGTGTGGTTATGTAAATTTAAAGACACTAGAAATTAATTTGTTTAAACAAATGATCTTCAACTGATTGTTAGAGTAAAAAATGATGTTAAAATTTTATAATTTTGAATTCTCATATAATCGATCTAAAAATGTAATATTCGGCTCTGCAACCAAAGTCATCCGACTGACTAGAGAGGAAAGAGGACAATGAACTCCTGAATGAAGAGCAGCTGATGGGTGCTCGAGATCCGGCATACTAGCACTGCTGTAACGCTCATTGCCAATCATCATGCAATGGCTTTAGGGTTAGCCTGTAATTGGGAGCGATATTCCTATGGATCTAAGAGAGATAGCAGCACCATTAATTAACAAATATGGAAACATAAACATAAATACTGTAAAAGACTATACGTCTTCCATCGTTTTTGCTTAAATCACCGGAAAGACTTTCAAAAAGTTGATCTCCATGTCAGAAATAACCTCAACTCTAACCATCTTCTAGGCCAGAAAATTAGTCAAGTTACCAATGCGCAAAGACAGAATTGTTACTTCTTACCAGGACATATCGAAATCCCAGAATTTCAACCACCTCACCTATTTAGAGTAATCAAAAGAAGACTAAAAATGTAATTTTAGAATCGATTCTCTTGTGAGAACGGGATTCTAAGGCGCAATAAAACTTTCAGAATGTGATGAGGTCCTAAACTTTATATTGTGCGTTGGATGTGCGGAGTAGTCAAAAATGCTATTTTGACCCATGGTTTACTATATACAAGGTACAAATGTTCTATTAGTTGCTAAATAGGTTCTTATCGGTATGGTATTACTTTGCGAATCAGAATGCCAACAAGAAAAGTCAAGCAAACATGGGACAATGCGATCTTGATCTACACTGACTGATCAAAAACTGTTTAGATTATTGGGCTAGGAATTTGTTTGGTCTCGGTTTGTTTGCTCTAATTTTGTACGCTATTGCATCTTTTATGACTCTTATATCGAAAGTGATAAGTCCGAAATGTTTTCACAGTTGCATTCACTACCTGCGCCAATTTAAACGACACTCTCTCGAATTAATTTGCATTGCAGGACACGAAGGGATTTGGGGAATTGAAATTGCCAACAAATGCCCAATTAATGGATCATCATTTGGAAAAACCACTTGCAAAATAACAAAAATCCTCTAAAATACCTTTAAGTCTCTTGGCTCTTGATGGAACTTCGTTAAGGGTTCAACTTACTGGACACTGATTGGTAGGATCAGATCATTTGGGAAATCTTAGAACAAGCATCTACAAGCATTTCTTTAATGTTTTATGTATTACTAACCAAATGGTTGTCGTAGATGATTCAGTTCATGGGACATAGGGAAAATGAATGCTCAATTAATGAATCGTCATTGGACGAAACAGTTTCGTATTCGCTACACTATCGAGGAACGGAGAATATCCAAAATACTTGCAGAATATCCAAAATTCTCTAGCCATGTCTTTCTTTCGGACAAGAAAGTTGAGTTTCTTAGCTCTCTAAAGAAATTTGATAAGGCTTTTTACAGGAAACGTAATGATAGGACTCATAACAGATCATTTGTATTACCCATGTAACAGTTATTGTTTAGACAAAGAAGAGGTCTTGCTTTACATGAGCCGAGAATTACATATACATGTACATATATCTCAATACCAGCACCTTTTACGATCTGGACAGTGTCATTGAAGTGTCACTAACGAATTTAATCAAATTTGTTAGAAGTATGGTAAGCTTCTCCGGATGCTACCATATGAGTAACAATACCATCCAAATTAGGAAGGATTGTTCCCACTAAAATTTCCCATGTACAATGATCCGACAATGACAACGTAATGTGTTTAGACGATTGTCAGATATCTGACAATATAATTGTTTTACAATGTACTGACAATGTTTTTTCTGACAACGTTGCAGGACAAAAATTGTAAGTTCACATTGTCACTAGACGTTTTCTGAACATTTGTCTGACAACACTGTATGATCTGACAACCGTGTATATATCGCTTAAGTTATACTCTTTTCTTAAAAATAACTTTTTTTTTTGGATTACAAATACCAATTTTCCATGCCTGATACATTTGCAACCTATTATGTTGGCATACTTTTAGGCATAAATTTTTAAAGTTTCATTTTAAAGAGTGAGAATAGCAAGAACCTTCTCTTGATTCATTCTCGAATGTTTTAGAAAATTATGAAGGCTTATTATTTTTGTATAAAAAAAACATTTCAAAATATCTGCAGTTTGTTTAAATCTATTAAATTTAGTTTTTAGTAATTTGTATGGGTTTTGCTCTTAGTTTAAACCAAAAATTGTGACATTATTTATGGACTTGATTGATATTGTCTTGTTACTGAAATATATAGACATTTTTGTCTAAGATCTTGTATTTTTTTAACAACAAATAAGAAATTATATTATTAAGGTTTAACAGGTTTATTATTTTGGTTTTGTTGTTAATTTAAGTTCGGTAAGAGTCTAAGTTTTCGATGCCTTCTTCTTTTTTTTGTAATATACTTGACTACTGGTAGTTTTTTTAGTTTGTGTTGTTTTTATTATTACTATTTTTGGTTTAAATAAATTTTTGTTTCTTAGGAGCTCTGTACATTATTAGGTGTATGTGTGTTTTCTTGGTGGAAACTAAACTATTTAACTGAAATTATAAAGAAAATAATAAATAAAACATAATGCAGTTGGTAATAACATCATAATAATATTTATTTATAAATTTTTCTTAATTATTATTTACAGAGCCTTTTTATTTAATTTATTTGAGTTTGCAGTTGTATATAAGTTTATTTAGTTTTTTTTTTGTATATTTCAAGAAGCCTTTTTATTCTTTTGTTTTAATTATTTTTTTTTATTATTATTTTATTGGGTTATGGGTTTTTGTGTAATTTTATTTAATATGGTTTTGTTAAGGTTTTTATCTACTATTATTAAGTTTTATTATAAATTATTTATAATTTTTTTTTAGATTTTTTTTATAAATTATATGTATGCAAGTCTTTTTTTATACATTTTAACTAATTTATAAATAAATATATTTATATTTATATATATTTATAATAATATTTATAATTTATATATAAACAATCATAATTTAACATATAAACTTATAAAATAAATTGCAAAATATTTAACAATTATTTAAAAAAATTTTAATATTAAATAAATTCGAACCATAATTATAAAAATAAAATAAGGTGAAAAAACTAAATAATTATATATATTTAATAATTGTTTAATAATTTTAATTTTAATCATTCACTTAACATTTATAACTTCATAAACATTTAATTGAAAACATTTAGGAAATTAATATTAAAATATTTAAAAAAATAAATAAATATGATGTTTTGTGTGTGTGTGTATAAAGTTATCATTAACTATTTTATTTAAGTTTTTAAATATGTATCGTTATTATTATAGTTGTAATTAGTAGCATATGTTGCGTATGATTAATATTTTATCAATGATACGTTGTGTTAATCATATTTCTAACATTAGTTTTAGCATATGTTGCGTATGATTAATATTTTATTAATCATACGTCATGGTTGTTTATTGTATATCGTAACATATGGTTGCGTATGATTAATAATTTATTGGTCGTTGGTGTAAAACTATTTTCTTTATGAAATTGTTTGTTTTTTTTCGCTGATCTCTGTAAGTCGATTACTTAGCTAAACGAAAGTCGACTTTTTTCATTTGTACTTCGATTGTTTGAAAATAGATTAATGAAGTCTATTAGGCTTCTGATTTAATCTTCAGAATTTATGATTTCTTAGAGGCAACTTTAAGAAGAGTATTTTTATTCTGTTATTAAAGGAAAGTAATGCCCTTTAAAAGTAGATAGAGCAAATTCTTATGATTTTCCTTATCTGCTGATGCTTTTGGTAATTGAACCTGGTCTGGAAGACCACAAACATCAAGATTAGAACAGTTAACAGTTAATTTTGTTTGTATGAGGTTATATACTATTCTATAGATTAGTCTATTGTATAGTTTATGAACTATTGACTAATCCAATCCAAAGACTTTCTTATGGTCTAGTATATTAACTAGTCTTGGTACTAAGCTATGAATTAGTCATTGTAGTCATATTCTATATATTAGTTTATACTCTCAATTGACTAATCTATGGACTAATCTTCTAACTGGTCTATGGACCCAACTATTGATAAGTCTGTTAATTGGTTTATTGAGTAATTCTGCTGTAAAAGTAGCATCTCAGCGAATAGAGTTAGTTGGGTATACAAGTACGATCACTATGGCCTAGAATGGACTAAATTAGTGTATTAATACGCTGATCTTATAAAGGGATCAATATGATGGACCTCCGTGTGGTAAACATATGAACGAGCTGCTAATGTATTAATACGCTGACTCTTCTCTGTTTATAGATTTTACAAAGGGGGTCAATATGATGGACTTAATATAATCTAACTAGCCACTGTAAGTTTGGGAAACATATTGGACTTCCATATATAGTGCCTTCTAAGTTATTTTATTGAAGAAGATTAGGAATACGTTGATTCTTCGCTCTTTATAGATATCTCAAACGGTTCAATATGATGGACCCAAGTATATAACCAGTAATGTTAACACATGTACAATAAGCTTACCTAACCTAAGCTAACTGTTGACCAGTTAACATTTTGGGTAACATGATAGAGCATTGGACATCCATTATACTGAGTTCTGAGTTATCCTAAAGAAGATGAATAGGAGATATTCTTTGTCCTTATCCTGCACTGAAAACGGAACCAAACTAGATATTGGAAGTAATGTTTTATTCTGAACTTGCTGATCTATCTGATGTTCGATTAGAATGACTCTTCGCTCTTTATAGATATCGCAAAGAGATCAATATGATGGACCCCAGAGTTTCCCCAATGATGTAAACACATGGACAACATGCTACCTTACCTAACCAAGCTGGTCACACTTATAGACTAGAACACTACTCAACTATCGGTGGCACCCTAATCTTTATCTATCTCTTTTTGAGAAAATCAATTGCAACTTTAGTGTTCAAGAATAAAGAAAGCAGTTTTTTAACCCACCAGAAGCGTATGGGACATATGTAAATAGTGACTTCTGAGTTATCTTAATGTAGATGAATATAAGATGGTATTCTGAGTCCTTGTCCTGTGATGGAAACGGAACCAAAATAGGTATTGGAAGTAATATTTTATTCTGAGCTTGCTGATCTTTCTGATGTTTGATTAGAATTACTCTTCGTTCTTTAGAGACATCGCAAAGGGATCAATTTGATGGATCCAAGAGTATCCCCAATGATGTAAACACATGGACAACATGTTACCTTACTAAACCAAACTGGTCACTGAAAATTTGTGTAACAAGCTAGCGCATTGGACTTCTATATAGTGACTTCTGAGTTATCATAATAAAGATGAAAAGGAGACGGCATTCTGTGTTCTTGTTTTGAGCTGGAAAGGGAACCAAACTAGATATTGGAAGCATCGAATCTTTCGTTCGATTAGAATGACTTTATGGATGGATGTAGCTTCCGCTGTTGTACTTTTTTCTGTACTCAAGTGTGACAGTTTCACGACAGTGTCCCAACATCCTGAAAAACCTAAGCTTAGTTAAAAAGGACGATGTATGTTTATCTAATTCGAAAAAATGTTATTTTATCAGAGTATATGATTGACCTCCAGACTTATAGACTAGAACTCTACTAACCTATCTCTATCTCTCTCTTTCTGAAAAAATCAGTTGCCACTTTAGTGTTCCAAGCCAATCAATAAAGTAGTTATTTAACCCACCAGAAGTAATCTATCGCTGAGATAATTGTTCATTGAATGATAAAATTAATTCCCAATTAAATTTTAAAATAACCAATATATTTTCAGAACTACAAGCTATACTGCCGAAATAATAACGATAATTTCCTTTAAATTTTGATTACTTTTTAACATTACATCATATTTTTTTTTTTAATTTAAATATTCAAAACAAATCAAAGCTAAATAAATAAATTAAAAATAATCAAGTAATATAATTATTAAAATGTGTTAACTTTTCACTTTATGATTTTTTTTTGCATTTTTTTTATAATTTTATATAAATTCTCTCTAGGGAATGGAGTATTTATTAATTTATGTATAAACAACTAATTTTTTTTTGTTTGGTTTCATTCATTTACTACATTTAGTTTTTAGTTTTACATCATTTCTTTTTTATACAAAATTTGTTTTGTTTAAATTCTCTTTTAAACACATTCACATTCATACAAAATAATTTACATGTTACTTAATTATTTGTTTTTCATAATTGTTTTTGTTGCAATGCAATTATTTGTTTTTATTTTTAAATATAAACATATTTTTTTTTCTTATTATTTGTACAATATTTTTGTTAATTTTATATTTTTAATTATTTTTGCATTTTAACTAAACTAAAATTGTTCTAGGAGGTTTAGGGGGGGGGGGGATGGAGGAAAGGGATTTTCGGGGTTTGAAGAGATTTTTAACAAAATATAACATATTTACAAGTTTGGGAGAGAGGAAGTAACTTTTTTTAAATTCCTAAATTTTTGAAAATTATTTTTTTTTTTTTTATAAATATTTATAAGTTAATTTTTTTTATAACGATTTTCTGTTCACTTAATGCTAAAGTTACTAAATTTACGTGTTTAACTTTTTATATGTGTGTTTTTGTGTTGTTATTTTCTTATTTAATTGTTGTAGTTTATGTTGTAGTTGCTGTTTAAGTCCGAACTATTTCGAAAAGGCTCGACTACAATTCGACAATTTCGAAATAGTGGTATTTGAGTTGCTAGTTGAGTTACAGACACGTTCTCGTTTTCTAGTGTATTTATTGTTGGTACTTGAGGTATTTGACGATGCAGCCGATACCGAAGTGGGCACCGAGGCGGATGCCGTCATGAAGGAGGTGTTAGTGTTGGTGGCGTCAGTGGTCAAGGTGCTGGAGGGTGAGAATGAGAACGATTGTGGTAAGGCGGTATTATAAATAGATAACGACGATGATGTGGATGAAGCTGCCATTATGTTGGCAGCACTCTGATGCTGCAGTTGCTGTATCAGATGCATTGATGAGTTCGTAGTGGTTGTGGTGGTGGTGTCGGTTTGTGATTCCGGTGTATTGGCATTCGTTTCGGCATCTTCGGCTATAACCGTTTCGATAATACGCAATGATTCGGGCAGACCACACTGAGGATGGGCGTGTGGCACGATGTAGTTTTTCAAGAATTTCTCTTTATGATGCATATGTTGCAGCTGTTGTAGAAATTGTTGTTGCTGCTGCTGCTGTTGGTGGTTGTGGTGGTAGTCATGGTTGGTATTGTTGTTGTCCGCTGAGGCTGAAATACTTTTGGTTATCGAGGCGGGTCTGGTAAACGTATTGTTGTATTTATTCGCTGACGTACCCAAGGTGAACATTTCAATGTCCACTATGGCCGTCGCTGAGGATCTACGATTGACATTGTTCTTGCTGGTGTTGTTGGTGGTGGAGGTCATGGCGTTAATGGTGTTACTAGTGTCATATTTACTAATGCTGTTGCTTTTACTGGTGATCATGGTCGTGGTGTTTGTCGTGCTGGCAATGGCGGCTGTGTTCATGATGTTCATGGCGGAGGAGAAGGAGCGGTTATCTTCTATTATTCAGCTGCCATACTTATTGGAAGATGTGTAATTATTAACTGCATTAGATCCATTAGATGACATTAGATGAGTGTCAGGCACTAAATGTGGTGTTCTACTTGAAATAGGTGGCAATATAGGACTTGTTGGCCAATGGTATGTAGTAGCAGCAACATTATTGGATGAGGGAACACTTCTATGCAAAAAGCAGTTTGGTCTTGATTTAGTTTCATTTGCAATTTGTCAATTAACGCATACATAGACAGTTACACACACACACACATACACACATTCACACAGGTTTAAATTGTTTTTGTACAAAAGACGCAGTACGCAGGTGCGCATTTACACATACATACAGATACACACACACACAGGGACAAAGTGTTAAAACGAAAAGATTAGAATTTTGAGACAAAAAAGGAAACGAAAAAAAGAAAAAGTTTTGTTTTAGTTAAATTACAAATACAAATTTCGTCTGGTCTGGTTATTAACACTGACTTTAAGCATGATTTTTTTTTTAAATACAAAACAAATTATAAATGAAAGATGATCTGTTGTCGAAGCGAAAAAAGTTGTAGTAGAAGAGACAGTATGAATACAGATAGAGATTTATTTAGAATTGTTGTTTTGCAGTAGTTGTTGTTTTTATTTTCATTTAGTTAGTTAAGCGATTTGTAGTAATCAGTTGCCAATTTAGTTCGTATTAAATTTAATTTGCTATCAATATTACAATTCTATTAACTAGTTTACCACCTGGACTATGGATTAATCTGTAAACTAGTCCATGGACTAGTATATTGGTTAGTATGTGGACTATTGACTAGTCTGCGGATTATTCAAATTCCAATCTACGGACTAGTCTATTGTCTAGTTTATGGACTACCCTATTAAATACTCTATGTACCAGAGATACAAACCGATGCAATATGCGCGGCGGCTCAGTATTTTTGGTTAGTGGCAGCACATTAGTTTTTAAGTCGGTGGCTGCGCGGCTTGCCAAAACTTGGCCGGCTACCAGTCGCCGACGATTTGAGTAGAGTCGGTTTATAGCTCTGCTGTGAACTTTACGGATTAGCCTATTGATTGTTCTGTGAAATAGTCTACTGACTAACTTCTGAAATAGTAAGTTGACTAATATGGACTAGAACTAGTCTGTGAATAATAGCCAATAGATCTGTCTATAAACTAGGAGTTTGATATAATAAGCCGTGATGGAACTACAGTATTTTTCGATGTCACTTTCGTAAGTGGTTCTGTGGAGGCGTTATGAAGTCAAAACTTATGCTATGAATCGATTCTTGAACCAATATTATATAAACAAAAGTTTCACATACAAAATTAAATGACTAAATTGGCAACACTTGATATACATATGTATAAAAGACAAATCGGTAACTTGAAGTTCGACGAAGGGGATGTGATCAATTTGGTTGTAAATTGAGAATATAAATAACTTTTACTTAATATAATTCTGGCGTCAAATTTAAAAATTGCCGAATCGTTTAAAAATATTGTTTTTCTCAGTATCAGCAGATTTCCAGTATTGAGTCAAAAATTAGTCAGAAGAACAGAAAAAGTATTATAAATCAGGTTACCGGAAGGTTTCTGTGAAACTAGAATCATTTTGATATGACAACACTTTAGTCGTCGATATATTCTAATTCTATAGTTTAGACTTTAATTCAGAATATAGTCCAGACTCTATATAAGATTATAGTTCGGAATATAGTCCAGGCTATAGTTTACACTATAGTGTAGTTCATACAACAGATCTGCATCTAGGCTATAGTATAGGCTATACTTCAGGCTATAGTTCACATTATAGTTCATACTACAGTTTAGACTATTGTTCAGAATATAGTTCAGAATATAGTTTAGACTATAGTTCAGACTATAGTTCAGACTATAGTTCAGACTATAGTTCAGAGTATACTTCAGACTATAGTTCGGACTATAGTTCAGACTATGGTTCAGATTTTAGTTCAGACTATAGTTTAAATTATAGTTCAGACTACAGTTTAGGTTATAGTTCAGACTATAGTTCAGAGTATACTTCAGACTATAGTTCGGACTATAGTTCAGATTATAGTTCAGACTTTAGTTTAGACAATAGTTTAGAGTTTAGTCCGGACTATTGTTTAAACTATAATTCTGGATGTAGTTCAGACTATAATTCAGACTTTAGATCAGACTATAGTTCAGACTATAGTTCAGAGTATACTTCAGACTATAGTTCGGACTATAGTTTATATTATAGTTCAGACTTTAGTTCAAAATGTAGTTTAGACAATAGTTTAGAATTTAGTCCGGACTATTGTTTGGGCTATAGTTCAGACTATAGTCGGAACTATTAACCAGTCACACTATAATTTATTCTATAGTTTAGGCAAAAGTTCGGACGATAGTGCGGACAATAGTTCAGAATATATTCCAGACAACACAAGACTAATAATTAACACTATAGTCCAGGCTACAGTTCAAACTAGTTCAGATTATAGTTCAGCCTATAGTTCAGTGTATACTTCAAACTATAATTCTGAACTATAGATCAGACTACATTCAAGACTATAGTTTTGACTAGAATCTTGGATATAGTTCAGATTATAGTCCTGGTTATTTTTGAGACTATAGTTTCGGCTATAGTTCAGACTATATCCCGGGTTTTTGCTGAGACTATAGTTCTAGATATAGTCTAGACTATAGTCCAGAATATACTTTAGATTTTAGTCCAGAATATGGATCCAGACTATTTCAGACTGTAAATGAAACTATAGACTAGACTATATTTTAAATAAAGTTCAGAGTATAGTTCCGTTCATTCAGATCTAGGCTATATTTTCCCTATTCTAATTATGAATATCAAAATTTTTTGATTAGCTTGACAGCTGAAGTTATGTATAATTAAACGTCAAAAACATCTCAAAATCTAAATATGAAACTTTCTATTATGGCTTTTCTTTAAAAAAAAAACAACAAAATTAATTTACAACCAAATGTTGACCACATTTGGACAAATTGGCTCATGTCGGTTTTGTAATATTAGTTGTTCTTGTTGCTGTTGGTTGGTTTCTTTTTAATTCTTCTGTTAATTTGCTACATTTGCATTAAAGTGTCGTGGTGGCGGTATAGGTGGCGTTGTTTTTGTTGTTGTTGAAGGTGGCATTGGTGGTAGTGGTGGTGATTGTGGTAACATGGATTTATTGAAAGGAGGAATCAATGGCAATGTTTCAGAAGGATAATGATGATGATATTCATGGTTAAAATAGTTTTGTGAATGATTGTGATGATGATGGTCTTGATATTGAGTTTGTGTTTGATTCTGATTCTGATATTGATGTTGCTGCTGAATTTGTTGATTTGTTGATGTTGCAGATGTGGTTGTTGTTGTTGTATTTTTTGTATTAAAAGGATTAAATACCAACCTTGAG
This sequence comes from Lucilia sericata, assembly GCF_015586225.1. NCBI lineage: Eukaryota > Metazoa > Arthropoda > Insecta > Diptera > Calliphoridae > Lucilia > Lucilia sericata. Next base: position 254,190 of record NW_023994397.1, on the reverse strand, counting down.
TGTGGAAATTGCATTGATGGTGTATTGAACATGGGTGTTGGTGTGTGTGGCGGTTGCAACGCTTGCGCTGCCGTATCTGGATGTAAAAAGTTTTTTCGTTGTTCTACCCGCTCTTGATGTTGACTCAGACAACGTGTTATTATATCTGGCAGACTCTCCATATGATCCTGTTTGTTTTGGGGATAAAATATTTTAAATAAAAAAAAGAAATCAATTTAGTATAGAGTTTTAGATGAAAATGAAAATTATAAAATTAAATAAAAAATATTTCTGTACTTGTAGAGCTTGTAATTTATCTTCTAAATTTGTTAAACGTTCCTCTATGGCATCTTGTCTACTTGACATGTCTGATATTATTTCATACACTGTATTTTGTGTCTGGAAATTTAAGAAAACAAATGATTATGAGTAAAACGAAACTTTTTTTCGGAGTTGAGTATGTGAACGATGTACCGCAAAATTCTTATGGAGAATTTGTTATTTGATAGAAGTGGTGAACTATAAAGATGATTTTATATTTGAACTAAATATGTACTTGTATAAGGATATCAAACGTTCAGAAGCTAACCCAGCGGATTTTTAAAATATTATCGGCTGAAAAAATTACCTAAAGAGTATATTTGTGTTTCGACTATTTTTCGAGATATCAGGAGGAATTTGAAAATATGAATCGCTCAATTGCTGAGAGATTAGGAATAGCGCATAGTAATGGAAGAGAAGAAATGAAACAACTGGTAAGGCTCCAACGGAGCTATTATTTAACCGTGTAATTCGGTACAAAATACCTTCAATTCTAGATATCAGCGAGAACATTTTGCATAAGGATGCTAGAGACACAGATACCTTTAATAAGGAGAAAAAAGAGAAAGGACAAAGAAGAAACATTGGTCACAGAGTCAAAGTCAACAATATGAAAAATTAACACCAACACTTGGGCAGAAAAATTCGAAGTTTTTGTGCGAAAGAAAAACGATGTTACTATCCGCAAAAGTTATTTAAAACAAATTGACAAAACCGCCGGAATCCAGTGACAGTGAGCATGCAAAACTCGATTCGTTAGCAAAGTACATAGGGACACACATTGAACTGCAATCCTCTAACTCAAGGCTGACGCAGAAGTTGAAAAACATTTGACGGATGTGGAGATCTGTCACCTGCAAAAAAGTAGATAGCAGGTATGGAAAATTCTAGTCTATAGTCTAGTCTAGGTTAGTCTAGTCTGGTCTAGTCTAGTCTAGTCTAGTCTAGTCTAGTCTAGTCTAGTCTAGTCTAGTCTAGTCTAGTCTAGTCTAGTCTAGTCTAGTCTAGTCTAGTCTAGTCTAGTCTAGTCTAGTCTAGTCTAGTCTAGTCTAGTCTAGTCTAGTCTAGTCTAGTCTAGTCTAGTCTAGTCTAGTCTAGTCTAGTCTAGTCTAGTCTAGTCTAGTCTAGCTAGTCTAGTCTAGTCTAGTCTAGTCTAGTCTAGTCTAGTCTAGTCTAGTCTAGTCTAGTCTAGGTTAGTCTAGTCTGGTCTAGTCTAGTCCAGTCTAGTCTAGTCTAGACTATAGTCTAGTCTATAGTCTAGTCTATAGTCTAGTCTATAGTCTAGTCTATAGTCTAGTCTATAGTCTAGTCTATAGTCTAGTCTATAGTCTAGTCTATAGTCTAGTCTATAGTCTAGTCTATAGTCTAGTCTATAGTCTAGTCTATAGTCTAGTCTATAGTCTAGTCTATAGTCTAGTCTATAGTCTAGTCTATAGTCTAGTCTATAGTCTAGTCTATAGTCTAGTCTATAGTCTAGTCTATAGTCTAGTCTATAGTCCAGTCTATAGTCTAGTCTATAGTCTAGTCTATAGTCTAGTCTATAGTCTAGTCTATAGTCTAGTCTATAGGTCTAGTCTATAGTCTAGTCTATAGTCTAGTCTATAGTCTAGTCTATAGTCTAGTCTATAGTCTAGTCTATAGTCTAGTCTATAGTCTAGTCTATAGTCTAGTCTATAGTCTAGTCTATAGTCTAGTCTATAGTCTAGTCTATAGTCTAGTCTATTGTCTAGTCTAGTCTAGTCTATAGTCTAGTCTATGTCTAGTCTATAGTCTAGTCTATTGTCCTAGTCTATAGTCTAGTCTATAGTCTAGTCTATAGTCTAGTCTATAGTCTAGTCTATAGTCTAGTCTATAGTCTAGTCTATAGTCTAGTCTATAGTCTAGTCTATAGTCCTAGTCTATAGTCTAGTCTATAGTCTAGTCTATAGTCTAGTCTATAGTCTAGTCTATAGTCTAGTCTATAGTCCTAGTCTATAGTCTAGTCTATAGTCTAGTCTATAGTCTATAAGTCTAGTCTATAGTCTAGTCTATAGTCCGGTCTATTAGTTAGTCTATAGTCTAGTCTATAGTTCTAGTCTATAGTCTAGTCTATAATCTAGTCTATAGTCTAGTCTATAGTCTAGTCTATAGTCTAGTCTATAGTCTAGTCTATAGTCTAGTCTGTAGTCTAGTCTATAGTCTAGTCTATAGTCTAGTTTATTGTCTAGTCATATAGTCTAGTCTATAGTCTAGTGTTATAGTCTAGTCTATAGTCTAGTCTATAGTCAGTCTATAGTATAGTCTATAGTCTAGTCTATAGTCTAGTCTTAGTCTGGTATAGTCTAGTCTATAGTCAGTCTATGTCTAGTCTAGTCATAGTCTATAGTCTGTCTAGTCTAGTCTAGTCTAGTCTAGTCTAGTCTAGTCTAGCTATAGTCTAGTTTAGTCTAGTCTATAGTCTAGTCTAGTCTAGTCTAGTCTAGTCTAGTCTAGTCTAGTAGTCTAGTCTAGTCTAGTCTAGTCTAGTCTAGTCTAGTCTAGTCTAGTCTAGTCTAGTCTAGTCTAGTCTAGTCTAGTCTAGTCTAGTCTAGTCCTAGTCTAGTCTAGTCTAGTCTGTCTAGTCTAGTCTAGTCTAGTCTAGTCTAGTCTAGTCTAGTCTAGTCTAGTCTAGTCTAGTCTAGTCTAGTCTAGTCTAGTCTAGTCTATAGTCTAGTCTAGTCTAGTCTAGTCTAGTCTAGTCTAGTCTAGTCTAGTCTAGTCTATAGTCTAGTCTAGTCTAGTGTGGTCTAGTCTAGTCTAGTCTAGTCTAGTCTAGTCTAGTCTGTAGGTCTAGTCTAGTCTAGTCTAGTCTATAGTCTATGTCTATTAGTCTAGTTGTCTAGTCTAGTCTAGTCTAGTCTAGTCTAGTCTAGTCTAGTCTATAGTCTAGTCTATAGTCTAGTAGTCTAGTCTATAGTCTAGTCTATAGTCTAGTCTATAGTCTAGTCTATAGTCTAGTCTATAGTCTAGTCTATAGTCTAGTCTATAGTTATAGTCTAGTCTATAGTCTAGTCTATAGTCTAGTCTATAGTCTAGTCTAGTCTAGTCTATAGTCTAGTCTATAGTCTAGTCTATAGTCTAGTCTATAGTCTAGTCTATAGTCTAGTCTATAGTCTAGTCTAGTCTAGTCTATAGTCTAGTCTATAGTCTAGTCTATAGTCTAGTCTATAGTCTAGTCTATAGTCTAGTCGATAGTCTAGTCTATAGTCTAGTCTATAGTCTAGTCTATAGTCTAGTCTGTAGTCTAGACTATAGTCTAGTCTATAGTCTAGTCTATAGTCTAGTCTATAGTCTAGTCTATAGTCTAGTCTATAGTCTAGTCTATACTCTAGTCTATAGTCTAAAGTCTAGTCGATAGTCTAGTCTATAAACTAGTCTGTAGTGTAGTCTATAGTGTAGTCTATAAACTAGTCTATAGTCTAGTCTATAGTCTAGTCTATAGTCTATTCTATAGTCTAGTCTATAGTCTAGTCTATAGTCTAGTCTATAGTCTATTCTATAGTCTAGTCTATAGTCTAGTCTAGTCTGTAGTCTAGTCTATAGTCTAGTCTAGTCTAGTCTATAGACTAATCTATAGTCTAGTCTACAGTTTAGTCTATAGTCTAATCTATAGTCTGGTCTACAGTCAAGTCTATAGTCTAGTCTATAGTCTAGTCTATAGTCTAGTCTACAGTCTAGTATATAGTCTAGTTTATATTCATCCCTAGTCTCTTATGTAGTAAATAGTCTAGTTTGTAGTCTAGGGGAAAATTAGTTATGAGTAAGTAGTTTTTCAAAATTTCAATTTTCCATTCCATGATTTTTGACGATATAGTGGTATTATTAAGGGGGGGCTTATAGGTTTTTAAGAATAATTATGGACCTATTTATAACATTTGTTATTTATTATTTATTTCTTGATTAGAGTTTTTCATAGCAATACTGGGTATTTGTGCGGGTATTTTTGGCTTAATTCTAGAAGAAATGATTTCAAGGTAGATATGTTTTAATTGGTGAGTGATGTTTGTGTCAATGATTCCCAAAAAAAATAACAAAAAAACTATCAAATAAGGAACGCAGAAGGTTTACAACCCAACTAAATTGTGTTACGTGTAAAAAGTTGGATGAAAAAAAAAACGAAAAATGATAAAGTATGATTTTGGAACATATTAACTCAATAGTTTATCGAACTGCAGATAAAAATATTTCTTATATGGAAACTGTTACCGTTACGATAAAGTATAAACAGGCATAGACAAGTTGGAGGAATGGCACATAAACCTAAGTATTTCGAATGATCAGATGTTGACACCTCGTAATGGAAAAATCGTTTTCACAATATGAGAAAAACACCTCTCGATTACGAGATATCAAGATCTGAACGAATATATAAATTATTTGTAATCTTAACCACAAAACGCACTGTCAAAATATACATATGTAGTTGATTAGAAGATGCAATATTGGTATTCTCAAATTATTGATAAAAAATAATTTCAAGAATGAATATAAGAAGAAATTACTTACAAATTTTTTTTTATTAAGATTTTTTAATAAATACTTAATAATTTTCTTGTTTATTAGACTTTAGATGTAATATTTCAAAAAAATATTCTGAAATATATAGAAAAAAAAAAGCATTAAGTAAATGATATTTATACGTTTTTGGTATATTTTGTTTCTTTTGTTTTTTGTTTTGGTATATAATAAAAATACATATTTTTTGTTTATAATAACAAAATCATCTAAATAATACTCACAGCTTTTCAAATATAACAAATTCTTCATTTTAACTTTGTTTAAATTTTGCAAATGAAATGGCACGTCTAAAACTTACCTTGGCCATATCTGTTATCGTATTGGCATTATCCATCAGTTTACGCTGATCCATTTTAACTTTTCGTAACCTAATTATTTGGTTTTTGGTTTTTTTGGTATATTTGTTACGATTTTCAAAAAGTATTTTGTTTTTTTTTTTTTTTGTTGAGAAATAATAAAAAAATAAAGAAAAAGAAGCCATAATGAATAATAAAATTATGTAAATGTGTTTTTGGGTTAGTAGTTATTGGTGATTTTATTATTAATTTATTATTAGTTTTTAAGAGTTATTAATATTATTTAAGTTATATAGTCTTTTAAGAAATTATTTTAATTTATTATTAATTTTTTTATTGTTTATTAATTATTTAAAATTTTATTTATAAATTTTTATTGTATTATTTTCTTTTTTTTTGTTATTAATTTTTTATTTATTTAATTTGTTTTTATACAAATCTAATAATAATGTTAGTAAAATATTCTAATTAAAAATAAAAATAATATTTTTATAATAAATATGTAATTATAATAATTATAATATTATATTGAAAAATACTTAGCGATGAAAATTTAGAATTTCGTCGTTAAGATTGCAGAAAATCGTATCTCAAAATAAACCTAAAAAAGAAATATATAGCAAGTCTGTCTTTTACACACACTCTCTCTCTCACTCTCGCACTTTGAAATCAAAACCTCCACCATTTTGTTTTTCTCCTTTGTAAAAATTAACATAATAAATAAATGAAAAAAAAAATAAAAACTAAATAATTCTAAAAACAAAAAACTGAAAATGTTTTAAAAAGGAAATAATCTAATGGTAGGGTTTCTGCAATCTTAACTGTAACGAAATTGTCTTAAGAAACTAATATTCAAAGTGAAAATTGGAGTTTACATTCAAATGTGTAAGTCCACCACTTGTTCTGTTCTATAATCAGCTGCCTATAAAAACTCCTCATCATAAGATAAAAACTTTCCTAAAATATCTCTTTCTTTCCTATTTCGAGAAAAAAAAACCTTTACTCATCAAAAGGGTTGGAAAAACTGTTCGGTTTAAGCATGTAGTTTGTATGTACGAGTATGTTTGTTTTTTTTTTTAACGCATATTTGTAGTTTTTAATGAATATTTTGAGATACGAATTTCTAAAAAATTAACGACATGTCTAGTGAAATATTGAAATAAAGCAAATGCATGTTTTTTTGTCTTTTTAGTTTAAAAGTTGTTAATCGGTTTAGATGAAAAAAACACTTTGCAAATTTGGCTTTACAACCTAGTTACAGGCTAGTAAAACGAGTTGTTAATTGTTTTTCTGTTAAGTTGTTTTCGAAATAATGAGTTGGCGGTTTAGTTTTCTTTGCGGTTGGGAAAAGTAGGCGATGAAGGCAAGACAAGATACAAAAAAAATATTTAGAAATAACTGTACAAAACAAACACTGGTTACTTCTTTTTGTGGTAGTTTTATGTGTTTGTTTGTTAGATGAAGACAGTTACACCGATAAGCAGTTAGTAGCAGTGCTTTTTTTAAGAGAATGCATTCATTTAGATATTTATTTCTTTAACAAATCTAGTTCTGTAATTTAAAATTCTACAGTTGTCTAGTGTAGTCTATAATGTAGTTTATAGTCTAGTTTATAGTCTAGTCTCTAGTATAGCTTATAGTCTTGTCTATAATGTAGTTTATAGTCTAGTCTCTAGTATAGCTTATAGTCTTGTCTATAGTGTAGTCAATAGCCTAGTCTTTAGTCTGGTCTATAGTCTAGTTTATAATCTAGTTTATAACCTATTTTATATTCTAGTCTATAGTCAAGTTTATAGTATAGTCAATGGTCCTGTCTATAGTCTAGTCTATGGTCTAGTCTATAGTCTAGTCTCTAGTATAGCTTATAGTCTGGTCTATAGCCTAGTCAATAGTCTAATCTTTAGTCTGGTCTATAGTATAGTTTACAATATAGTCCATAACCTAGTTTATAGTCCAGTTTATACTCTAGTCCTATAGTCTACTTTATATCTAGTCTATGGGCCAGTCTATAGTCTAGTCTCTAGTATAGTTTATAGTCCAAGTCAATAGTCTAGTCTCTAGTATGTTTTAGCAGTCTGGTCTATAGTCTAGTCTTTAGTTGGGTCTATAGTCTAGTTTATAATCTAAGCTATAACCTAGTTTATAATCTAGTCTATATCTAGTCTGTAGTCTAGTCTTGTAGTCTAGTTCTGTATTCTGTCTATGTTCTAGTCTATATCTATTCTATAGTCTAGTCTATAGTCTAGTCCTATTAGTCTAGTCTATAGTCGAGTCTATAGTCTAGTCTATACCTAGTCCTATAGTCGAGTCGATATTCTAGTCTATAGTCTAGTCTATAGTCTTTCTATAGTCCTAGTCTATAGTCATAGTCTATAGTCTAGTCTATAGTCTAGTCTATAGTCTAGTCTATAGTCTAGTCTATAGTCTAGTCTATAGTCTAGTCTATAGTCTAGTCTATAGTCTAGTCTATAGTCTAGTCTATAGTCGTCTATAGTCTAGTCTATAGTCTAGTCTATAGTCTAGTCTATAGTCTAGTCTATAGTCTAGTCTATAGTCTAGTCTATAATCTAGTCTATAGTCTAGTCTATAGTCTAGTCTATAGTCTAGTCTATAGTCTAGTCTAGTCTATAGTCTAGTCTATATTCTAGTCTATAGTCTAGTCTATAGTCTAGTCTATAGTCTAGTCTATAGTCTAGTCTATAGTCTAGTCTATAGTCTAGTCTATAGTCTAGTCTATAGTCTAGTCTATAGTCTAGTCTATAGTCTAGTCTATAGTCTAGTCTATAGTCTAGTCTATAGTCTAGTCTATAGTCTAGTCTATAGTCTAGTCTATAGTCTAGTCTATAGTCTAGTCTATAGTCTAGTCTATAGTCTAGTCTATAGTCTAGTCTATAGTCTAGTCTATTGTCTAGTCTATAGTCTAGTCTATAGTCTAGTCTATAGTCTAGTCTATAGTCTAGTCTATAGTCTAGTCTATAGTCTAGTCTATAGTCTAGTCTATAGTCTAGTCTATAGTCTAGTCTATAGTCTAGTCTATAGTCTAGTCTATAGCTAGTCTATAGTCTAGTCTATAGTCTAGTCTATAGTCTAGTCTATAGTCTAGTCTATAGTCTAGTCTATAGTCTAGTCTATAGTCTAGTCTATAGTCTAGTCTATAGTCTAGTCTATAGTCTAGTCTATAGTCTAGTCTATAGTCTAGTCTAGTCTATAGTCTAGTCTATAGTCTAGTCTATAGTCTAGTCTATAGTCTAGTCTATAGTCTAGTCTATAGTCTAGTCTATAGTCTAGTCTATAGTCTAGTCTATGTCTAGTCTATAGTCTAGTCTATAGTCTAGTCTATAGTCTAGTCTATAGTCTAGTCTATAGTCTAGTCTATAGTCTAGTAGTCTAGTCTATAGTCTAGTCTATAGTCTAGTCTATAGTCTAGTCTATAGTCTAGTCTATAGTCTAGTCTATAGTCTAGTCTATAATCTAGTATATAGTCTGGTAGAAAGTTCGAAGCAATTCTGGTAGTTACATGGTCGATCTTAGCTTTTCGTGTATATAGATCTATAGGTTTTAATAGAAGTCGGAAAAATTTTCTTCAATTTAAAAAGTTCGGAGCAAACGTATTAATTATATAGTCCATCTTAGCCTTTTTCTTAAACATATATAGAGCAATACGTTCTAACTCGGGAAATTAATTATAAAATGTTATCGAATATCAAAGATAAGTTATAACGAAATCGGAAAAGTATAAATTTCACTTTCGAGGTCAAAGTTGAAAATGTTCAATATTAAGTATTCTGAATCAATATTTTTGGCTTCTTAAAATTTTATCCATCTTTTCGGAGGTGCAAAATTAAACCTTAAGCAGTACTTAGTTAATAAGAAATAATAACAATTTTTAAAAATGAATACATTCTTTTAATTAACTGCTTAGTATAGACTAACCCAATGTAACTATATGAAAAGAAGTTGAAGTTTATAATCTAGTAGTCTTTTTTTTAATGAATTTTTCTATAAGCTTTTGCTGTTATGGCAAGGTTATGGTTAGATTAACACATTTATGGTTGGAGTAAAGAAAAACAAAATTGTTTAGAGAAAAGTTAATTGTGCTGCTTATTGCTACTATTGTTATTGTTTTGCTACTATTTCTCTAATACATATAAGTACTACTTATGCTAGTAACCGAGACAGTATTCTATTGTAGGGTCGGAGGCCGTTTAAAAAAGTGGTTTAAGAATAGAAAAAAAAAACTATAAAGTGTTAATAAATTATTGTACACAACTGTAGTTTAAGAACAAGAAAGTTTAAAGAATATAAGGCTTTACTCTAGTCATAGAGAGCAATGGTCAGGACGTGATACACACACACACAGGACTATAATACACATACATTTACATATATACACAAAAAAACAAACACAAAATTGTAATGTTAAAAAGAAGCAAATTGTAAGTACTGTTGTAACTATAAAAAGTACATACAGATGTAATATTGTTAGCTGTGTTGAAAGGATATAAAGCGAGGGCGCATAAAGAACGCTCTAATGGAAAGCTATCTCTAAAAAAAAGGAGCAATAGTAGACAACAACAAGGACAAGCTAAAAATGTTCTGTTTGTTTGCTTAGCAGTTGAAATTGGTTGCTGGCTTCAGTGTCCTTGCTGTGTTTTTTTACGGATGGAAAAAGAAGGTACACATGTATGTATGTGTGTCTGTGTGCGTGTTGGTATATGTGTACATAGAATAAATATGGCAAGCAGTTTCCTGTTTTCCCTATGGGCTTCTGCTTGCCAACACACAAAAATAAAAGAAAGTGCTGTTTATTGAAACATAGAATATTTAGTGATTTTTCTTGTTTTGCTTGTTCATTCTTTTGTTTGGTTAGTTATCCTATCGATTTGCTTTGCTTTTTGTTAAAGACAACATATACTTTAAAATATACTACTATATCTTCTAACTTGGTTTTTCTTGTTTGTTTGCTTTTCTTTATTTATTTTTTTTTTGATTTTAGTAAATATTTTTGGTTTAGTTGCTGTTAACACAAAAAAATTGTTTTTTTCTTTTTTTTGCAGTTTTTTTTGGTGTTGCTTGTTTAGAATTTTTTTGGTTTTTGTTTGAATACTCACGCATAAATTGCTAGAAGGAACTTTCTTTGGTGGGTTCTTACACGTCCGGGATTAACCCGTTTTACTAGTCTTGTATGTTTGTAAATGAGCCAAGTTTCACGAAGAACATTCGCCGCAGCATTTTTCAGCTAAAAAAAGTATATATTGGTTGTTTTTTTGTTTTTTGTTTTGATTTTTTTTTGGTTAATTTTTTTGTATGTTATTTTTTTTATATAGAAGAAAAAAAGGGAATAATACATATACATGTTAGCGCTTTTTTGTTTTTTCTTGTTTTTTTTTTAATAAGCCATAAAAAACTTAAGATGTTAGAAAAAAATAAATTATAAAATATATAAAAATAATATATAAAGTGCAAAGTAAATTACAAATAAACAGAAAGGGCGATGAAGAGTAAATTAAAAATAAAACAAATATTGGAAAAGTAATAAATTTTTATAAAATAGATAAGATGTTGACATAAGTTGAAAATCTGGCAGAGTGTCTTCTTGTATATGTACTGTGGCCTTTGGATTAGGTTCTGCTCATCTGTCATCTAACAACCATCTACCTTCCTTAACTTTTAAAAGTATTGATCCCAATGGATATACTGCTTCTAACAGACGAAGAAGATGCGTTACTGGAATCCATGCCAAAAGTACAAGACTCCTAACTCTTAAGAGTATTGACCCAAATTGACGTATTGGTTCTAACAGACGATGAAGATGTGTTAACGAAATCTATGCCAAACGTACAAGTCTTAATTGCCGTAAATCTAGATCTAGAATAGACATCAGTCACTACATATCCGGTTTGCGCGGAAATGCTTAAAATCATGAACATCGTAAAGGCACTTAAATTGTACCTCAAACTGATAAAGGATGTTACGAGTAAAATGCTTAAAATCATACATCGAGCCCGGTATGAAATCGTAAAGGCACTTAAATTTTATCTGAAACAGAGGACTACAAATAGCTAGCACAACAGACTCTAAAAAGTCCATTAACCTCGGTTGGATACTATTAATATGCAAAGTCGTGGAATCGACTACAAATGTTGTAGTATAATGTTCTTTAATAAAGGTCATGGTTTGGTATAAAATTGATAATTCTATCCAAAGAGTAAGTTATCAGGGCAAAATTTTATATCAAATCCTTTTCAGAAAGGACCACTGGAGTTAACAGAAGAGGAAATCCAAATTCACTTGATTTATAAAGTTAAGACTGCAGTGATATTTGAAATCTTAAAGAGACCAACTCCAAACCTATCCGTTCGAGGAAAAGTACAACCATTTCGGCGATAATTCATACCACGAGATGGATGTCTAAGAATGGTGTCTTCTAATTAGCAAAGGAAACATCCCTCAAAGGTGATCTGGTAAACAATACGGTAAATAGTCCATAAAAACAATTGTTCTATGACATATCAAGTTCCACTAGCCGAGTTACCACGTTCAGCCTATGACGTATTTTACCATGAACCTTTGTGTAGGGGCTATGGTCAAATTCATGAGAGTCATCTTGCTTTTTGTCGAGATATTATTATATTAAACATAATTATGAACTTGAAAGCCCTATTCGTCAGGTTCAGTTGTATGGGGACTAGCTGAAATCATTGACCGATGTTAACCAATTTCAATAGACTTCGTCTCCGGTACCATAGAAGATCATGTGCCAAATTTCATTGAATTATCTTCAAAATTGCGACCTGTAGTTTGATTACAAGGTTTACATGGACGGACGGACAGACGCACGGACACAGCTAAATCGACTCAGAAAATTATTCTAAGCCGATTGGTTACTTAAAGGTGGGTATAGGACCAATATTATTGCGCGTTACAAACATCAGCACAAACCCAATATACATAATATACCTCCCCACTAAAGTGGTGTAGGGTATAATTAGTAAGAAAACTCAATTATTACTCTCTTGCCTATACCAGTTTTAATCATATCTTTTAGTTTATTTCATATAATTGAGCATTTTTCTGCACTAGAAGCAAGAGAGCTCATGAACATTATCTCGTTTTCACGCGTATATACAAAAATTAAATCAGTTAGAAAACTCAACTGTTACTCTCTTGCCTATAACTATTTTCAGTTTCATTTTTATAATTGAGCTTTTTTTCAACACTGGGAAAGTTATCGGCGAAGAGAGTATTATAGCTCATAAGCTCTCTCTCTTGTTTTCACATGTATGTATTAGAAAACGAAACATTGAGCATTTTTCTACACTAGGGATGTAATTGGCATAGAGAGTATTGTATTCACCTCATAAACTCTCTCTTGTTTTCGAATATGTGTATTAAAAAACGAAAGCTCAATTGTAACTCCCTGCATATGCCTGTTTTCAAATATATTGGTCCTACACCCACCTTAATGTATACCAATATGCTCAGTGTCACTTTCTGAGTCGACTAAGCCATGTCCGTCCGTCTGTCCGCTGTCTGTCTATCCCTCTGTGCGGTCATGTAAATCTTGAGCTCACGCTACAATTTTCAAGATAAGTTCATAAAATTTGGCATATACTTTTCTCTTGACCCAAGGACAAAGCCTTGGGTTCATTATTTCACCGACTAAGCCATGTCCATCCGTCCGTCCGTCTGTATGTCTGTCCGTCTGTCCATCTGGCGGTCATGTAAACCTTGAGCTCACGCTACAATTTTCAAGAAAAGTTGATGAAATTTGGCACATACTTTTCTCTTGGCCCAAGGACAAAGCCTTGGGTTCATTATTTTACCGACTAAGCCATGTCCATCCGTCCGTCTGTCTGTCTGTCAGTATGTCTTTCTGTCTGTCCGTCTGTCCATCTGTGCGGTCATGTAAACCTTGAGCGCACGCTACAATTTTCAAGATAAGTTGATAAAATTTGGCACATACTTTTCTCTTGGCCCAAGGACAAAGCCTTGGGTTTATTATTTCACCGTCTAAGCCATGTCCATCCGTCCGTCTGCCTGTCTATCCGTCTGTGCGGTCATGTAAACCTTGATCGCACGCTACAATTTTCAATATAAGTTGATGAAATTTGGCACATACTTTTTTCTTGGCCCAAGACGAAGCCTTGGGTTCATTATTTCGGCCAGCCACCATACAACCATACCCCTCGAATAGGGCTCTTGAGCTCATAATAATGTTAAATGTTTTACTATTTCTACATAAATCGTCACAGAATAGTACTTTAAAGTCAATAATTCACTTATAATCTCTAGTATCACCACAAAATTCTGTGGTGGTTTCTCTATAAATTTCTTTCCTGTCATTTTAAAATATCCTTAGCTAGATAACCTCAAATCCTAATAATTTACAACCATTAAAAATAAATCTTTTAACAAAACAAACATTGACAATTTGTCTGCCATTATCTCAACACAGTGTCAACATTAACCTTTAGATTTTTTATAGAAAACTTGCTACCAATACACATAAATTAAAATAAACCAAACAATTAATTTTCCAATATTGATTAACAAAAAAATCGAAAAACAACATGAGAGAGAAATAAAACTGTAAAACACAATAAAAACCACAAATCCAATAATTTAAAATTAAATCTCAGAAAGCAACAGTTAAACGTAAAATTAAACATGCACAGGAGGAGATAGGAAAAAAAGAAATTAAAAAAATATAAAAAATATAAACTAAACTTAATAAAGAAAAACGAGAGACAATTAAAATGTGAAGGCAAATAAAATAAAATAGTTAAAATAACAAATTAAAATAGTAGTAGTAGTAGTTAAATACTTATATAAAAAAAAAGTTTTTATAGTAATTGAAACTCAAACAGCTACAGCAGCTTAAAGTTAATACAAGGCAAATAAATACTATATGACAAAAGACTACTACTGGCGACTACTGCTACTTGTATACACATTCAATTACTTCTGTAGCCTGTTACACTACTGCACAATGGCAAGGTTACAGAATACATGATATTTTTTTTTTTTTTTAATTTTTTTCATTTAAAATAACACAACTACTACAATTAAAAATAAATTAAGTTTTATTTAATTGAACAAAATGGTTTTAACTATTTTTTTTTTTTTATAAATTTCCTTATTAAGCTGGTTACTTAGTTTATTTTTTTTTAAACAAAATTAAACAGTTTGTATAGAATTGTTTATCAAAAAGTGTATGGTAAAGTGGGTGGTTTGTTAAGTCTTTTTTATAGCAGATTATTTTTTTAAAAAGGCAAGCAATTAATTTTAATTGTTTACACAATAAACACAATTATATAATTTATATAAATATAGTAATTTTAAAAACAGTAAAACTTAGGTTTACACATACAGAAAAACAAAACACAAAACACAAACAAATTGTAGTTAAATAAAACAAAAAAAAAATAAAATGAAAATAATTTAAAAACCCAAAAGATTCAACAAAAAAAGAAAGTTATTAATTAATTAAATCAGAAAACATAAACATTTTTAAAACACAAACAAACATTAAACGATTTAAATACCCTTTTTGTTAACTGTGTGTCCATCATAAAATTGTGCACATGTTTTTCCGCTCTTGTCAATTCCAGTTTTCTGGAGACAACCGCTACCAGTAGAGCCGTACAACCGGCGCCCTGTAAAGAAATTATGATTTTTTTTGTTTGGTTTGAGAGGGGGAAAAAAGAATAAAGAAATTAAGTTTTTAGTTTAAGATTATTTTTATTTAATTTTATAAATATTTTCTTTAATAAATATAGTCTGGGTCTAAAAAGTTCTAAAGGTCGTTGCACAGTCAAAAGTCGCAAAATATGTTGCAATTAAAATTTGCAATAATTTTTGTTATAAGATTTTTGTTATAATAATTTGTAATGTTTGTAATTAAAAAGTTTTTCATAGATTTCTTAATATAAGGAAATAAAGCTTAATTTCAAGGAGAGTATAAAAAGCTTTAAAAATCAAGAGAGAGCTACACTTGCTCTCTAATTTCATTAACAGTTTTCATTTCTTTAAACCAGTGTGAAAGGCAGAGAGTAGAAAATAGACTATAGTCTATCCTATAGCCTAGTTATAATCTAGTCTATAGTCTAGTCTAGTCTATAGTCTAGGCAGAGAGTAGAAAATAGACTATAGTCTATCCTATAGCCTAGTTTATAATCTAGTCTATAGTCTAATCTATTAGTTTAGTCTATAGTCTAGTCTATAGTCTAGTCTATAGTCTAGTCTATAGTCTAGTCTATAGTCTAGTCTATAGTCTAGTCTATAGTAGTCTATAGTCTAGTCTATAGTCTAGTCTATAGTCTAGTCTATAGTCTAGTCTATAGTCTAGACTATAGTCTAGTCTATAGTCTAGTCAATAGTCTAGTCTATAGTCTAGTCTATAGTCTAGTCTATAGTCTAGTCTATAGTCTAGTCTATAGTCTAGTCTATAGTCTAGTCTATAGTCTAGTCTATAGTCTAGTCTATAGTCTAGTCTATAGTCTAGTCTATAGTCTAGTCTATAGTCTAGTCTATAGTCTAGTCTATAGTCTAGTCTATAGTCTAGTCTATAGTCTAGTCTATAGTCTAGTCTATAGTCTAGTCTATAGTCTAGTCTATAGTCTAGTCTATAGTCTAGTCTATAGTTCTAGTCTATAGTCTAGTCTATAGTCTAGTCTATAGTCTAGTCTATAGTCTAGTATAGTCTAGTCTATAGTCTAGTCTATAGTCTAGTCTATAGTCTAGTCTTAGTCTAGTCTATAGTCTAGTCTATAGTCTAGTCTATAGTCTAGTCTATAGTCTAGTCTATAGTCTAGTCTATAGTCTAGGCTATCGTTATAGTCTATAGTCTAGTCTATAGTCTAGTCTATAGTATAGTCTAGTAGTCTAGTCTATAGTCTAGTCTATAGTCTAGTCTATAGTCTAGTCTATAGTCTAGTCTATAGTCTAGTCTATAGTCTAGTCTATAGTCTAGTCTATAGTCTAGTCTATAGTCTAGTCTATAGTCTAGTTATAGTCTAGTCTATAGTCTAGTCTATAGTCTAGTCTATAGTCTAGTCTATAGTCTAGTCTATAGTCTAGTCTATAGTCTAGTCTATAGTCTAGTCTATAGTCTAGTCTATAGTCTAGTCTATAGTCTAGTCTATAGTCTAGTCTATAGTCTAGTCTATAGTCTAGTCTATAGTCTAGTCTATAGTCTAGTCTATAGTCTAGTCTATAGTCTAGTCTATAGTCTAGTCTATAGTTAGTCTATAGTCTAGTCTATAGTCTAGTCTATAGTCTAGTCTAGTCATAGTCTAGTCTATAGTCTAGTCTATAGTCTAGTCTATAGTCTAGTCTATAGTCTAGTCTAGTCTAGTTATAGTCTAGTCTATAGTCTAGTCTATAGTCTAGTGCTATAGTCTAGTCTATAGTCTAGTCTATAGTCTAGTCTATAGTCTAGTCTATAGTCTAGTCTATAGTCTAGTCTATAGTCTAGTCTATAGTCTAGTCTATAGTCTAGTCTGATAGTCTAGTCTATAGTCTAGTCTATAGTCTAGTCCTATAGTCTAGTCTATAGTCTAGTCTATAGTCTAGTCTATAGTCTAGTCTATAGTTCTAGTCTATAGTCTAGTCTATAGTTAGTCTTAGTCTAGTCTATAGTTCTAGTCTATAGTCTAGTCTATAGTCTAGTCTATAGTCTAGTCTATAGTCTATGTCTATATGTCTATAGTCTATAGTCTAGTCTATAGTCTAGTCTATAGTCTAGTCTATAGTCTAGTCTATAGTGTCTATAGTCTAGTCTATAGTCTAGTCTATAGTCTAGTCTATAGTCTAGTCTATAGTCTAGTCTATAGTCTAGTCTATAGTCTAGTCTATAGTCTAGTCTATAGTCTAGTCTATAGTCTAGTCTATAGTCTAGTCTATAGTCTAGTCTATAGTCTAGTCTATAGTCTAGTCTATAGTCTAGTCTATAGTCTAGTCTATAGTCTAGTCTATAGTCTAGTCTATAGTCTAGTCTATAGTCTAGTCTATAGTCTAGTCTATAGTCTAGTCTATAGTCTAGTCTATAGTCTGGTCTATAGTCTAGTCTATAGTCTAGTCTATAGTCTAGTCTATAGTCTAGTCTATAGTCTAGTCTATAGTCTAGTCTATAGTCTAGTCTATAGTCTAGTCTATAGTCTAGTCTATAGTCTAGTCTATAGTCTAGTCTATAGTCTAGTCTATAGTCTAGTCTATAGTCTAGTCTATAGTCTAGTCTATAGTCTAGTCTATAGTCTAGTCTATAGTCTAGTCTATAGTCTAGTCTATAGTCTAGTCTATAGTCTAGTCTATAGTCTAGTCTATAGTCTAGTCTATAGTCTAGTCTATAGTCTAGTCTATAGTCTAGTCTATAGTCTAGTCTATAGTCTAGTCTATAGTCTAGTCTATAGTCTAGTCTATAGTCTAGTCTATAGTCTAGTCTATAGTCTAGTCTATAGTCTAGTCTATAGTCTAGTCTATAGTCTAGTCTATAGTCTAGTCTATAGTCTAGTCTATAGTCTAGTCTATAGTCTAGTCTATAGTCTAGTCTATAGTCTAGTCCTATAGTCTAGTCTATAGTCTAGTCTATAGTCTAGTCTATAGTCTAGTCTATAGTCTAGTCTATAGTCTAGTCTATAGTCTAGTCTATAGTCTAGTCTATAGTCTAGTCTATAGTCTAGTCTATAGTCTAGTCTATAGTCTAGTCTAGTCTATAGTCTAGTCTATAGTCTAGTCTATAGTCTAGTCTATAGTCTAGTCTATAGTCTAGTCTATAGTCTAGTCTATAGTCTAGTCTATAGTCTAGTCTATAGTCTAGTCTATAGTCTAGTCTATAGTCTAGTCTATAGTCTAGTCTATAGTCTAGTCTATAGTCTAGTCTATAGTCTAGTCTATAGTCTAGTCTATAGTCTAGTCTATAGTCTAGTCTATAGTCTAGTCTATAGTCTAGTCTATAGTCTAGTCTATAGTCTAGTCTATAGTCTAGTCTATAGTCTAGTCTATAGTCTAGTCTATAGTCTAGTCTATAGTCTAGTCTATAGTCTAGTCTATAGTCTAGTCTATAGTCTAGTCTATAGTCTAGTCTATAGTCTAGTCTATAGTCTAGTCTATAGTCTAGTCTATAGTCTAGTCTGTAGTCTAGTCTATAGTCTAGTCTATAGTCTAGTCTATAGTCTAGTCTATAGTCTAGTCTATAGTCTAGTCTATAGTCTAGTCTGTAGTCTAGTCTATAGTCTAGTCTATAGTCTAGTCTATAGTCTAGTCTATAGTCTAGTCTATAGTCTAGTCTATAGTCTAGTCTATAGTCTAGTCTATAGTCTAGTCTATAGTCTAGGCTATAGACTAGTCTAGGCTATAGACTAGTCTAGGCTATATTTTAGTCTACAGTCGATAGAACGATCAAAAAAATTAGGTTTCTTCAATTAATTGTGAATAAATTAAACAATTTATGAACATTTTTGGAATTTATGATTTTTCCAAAAGAAATATGTTGCTGCCGATTCTCCTAGAGAAATTGCCTGCAATATTAAACAATCAAAGAGATAATTTTTTTTTTACAATTTAATAAGTTCTTCAAACCATTAATTATATTTAAAACGATTATCTGCTGCCATTAAATAATAACTATAACAAAAATAATTCTGCCCTTTTTAAACCTTCATCCCACATTTTTCCCTTTATATTAAAACCTTTATTGCATTAAAGGATTCATTAGTATTACTTTTACTGTATGTGCCGTAAAAGTAACGATTACGTTAATACGTTTAATTTAAGTTGATTTTATTTAAATTTTTATCGCCTGCCTTTAATTTCAATACAATGAATACAATGAACACTTGTATATGTAAGATCACATACCTATATATTTTTATAGGTTTGAATGTATGAAACAAAGATTTAATTTTGCTTTTTAAGTCTTTTTAACAATGCAACCATAGAAATGTATTTACACGTAGTATGTTACGACGTAATCATTGTCAAATACAATTTAAATGTCATGACATTACTACAGCAAACAATAGTGTTCAAACTGAAATTATTAGCCCAGCAAACACGAATAATTTAAACAGAAATTGGGAATAATTTGGAACTAAAGTTTGGTCTCAAATGTAAATTTTTAAAAAATTACATTTTCTTTAACTAGAAATCAACATTTTAATAAAAATAAGAAGTTTTCCCACAAATTTTTAAAAATTCTTTTATTAACATTTTAAAATAATAAATATCACAACAATTTCTCAAACTTGTTTAAAAAAATTTAAACCAGTTCACTGGGTATTGTCACATTTATTCAATCTCTTATTGTTTTTATATTAAAAAAAACTCATACATATGAAAATAATGCATTTCCTACGATAACGTATAAGTAACGGTTTCTTTGTTTGTTTACACTATTCTTATGTGCATATTAGTGAGAACACTATAGAAAAATGGCGTGTGTGTATGAGAGCCAGATACTGAGTTTACGGTTAAGTGGTTGTATAGTTTTTTACAACCGGATGTGTTTGTTTGTCTCTCTTTCTTCTCATATATGTACATATAAATGTATGTGTGTAAGTATGTTAAAGTATTTTCATGTGTCTTGTTGATTTTATCTAGTTAATTCAGTCAATTTTCATTATGTCTGTGCATGTATGTATGCCTCTGCTTAAAAATCAACATTAAAATTTTAACACTTCCTTTACGGGTATAGTTGCAAATATATGTATGTACAGTGTACACATATAAATTTGTGTTTTTGTTGGTTATCCATACATATATACCGGAAAGTGTGTTTGTAATTAAGAGTTCATTATAGCATTTTTGCACATAAACTTGAATTGGATATGTCGATATGTTTGTACGTATACCTGTGTGTGGTATGTGGGTGCTTGGTTATTAAGTAGTAAGTTTGTGATAGAGAGAAAGAGAGAGTATAAATGACACTAATTATGTTTATAGGCCAATATAGATATATGCAGGTCTGGAAAATTAAAATCTTTAAATAGTAAAAACATTTCCCTAAGGTATTAATTACTAGACAATACTATGAACTAGTACTACATATATTTATATTAACCAATTTATTTATATTAACTATTGACTAGATTATTGGGTAGTCTATTGACTGGACTATTTACTAGACTATTGGCTAGGCTATTGAATAGCTTATTGGTAAGACTATTGACTAGACTATTGGCTAGGCTATTGACTTGACTATTGCCTGGTCTATTAAGTGGACTATCCATTGGCTAATATATTGAGTAGACTATTGACAAGACTGTTAAGTAGTCTATTGACTAGTCTATTAACTAGACTATTGTCTAGTTCACTAAATTATTAATTACTCCATTGCCTAGACTATTGACTAGTCTTTTGTTTAGGCTATTAGGTGTAATTACTCGTCTATTAAGAAGATTGTTAACTATTGACTAGTCCGTTGACTATGTAGACTATTGACTAGACTATTGCCTAGACTTTTGAATAGTTTATTGTCAAGACTATTGATTGATTAGGCTATTGATCAAACTATTGAATATTCTATTCACTAGACTATTGACAACACTATTGACTAGACTATTAACTACTCTATAGACTGGACTATTCACTAGATTATTTTCTAGGCTATTGACTATTCATTATTCACTAGTCTTTCGACTAGTCTTGTGACAAGGCTGTTGACTAGACTATTTATTTTTGCCTAGACTATTAAGTAGTCTGTTGACTAGGTTATTAACTAGACTATTGACTAGTCTATTCACTAAATTATTGATTACTCTATTGACTATTGACTAGGTTATTAACTAGTCTATTGACTGTACTATTCAATAGACTAGGCTATTGACTACATAGGCAATTGACTAGTCTATTAAGTAAACTATACATTGACTACTCTATTGACTAGTCTTTTGACTAGACTATTAAGTAGTCTATTGACTAGTCTATTATCTAGACTATTGACTAGTCTATTCACTTAATTATTGATTACTCTATTGACTACACTATTGACTAGACTATTAACTAGACTATTTACTATTGCCTATACCATTGACTATGATATTAAGTAATCTATTGATTAGACTATTGATTATTCTATTAACTAGACTATTGAGTAGTCTATTGACTAGACTATTGACTAGTCTATTGACTAGACTATTGACTAGTCTATTAAGTAGACTATGCATTGGGTATTCCATGGACTAGTCTTTTGACTAGTTACTTGACTATGTAGGCTATTGACTAGACTATTTACTATTGCCTATCCTATTGACTAGACTATAAAGTAGACTATTGATTATACTATTGACTATTCTATTAACTAGACTATTTAGTAGTCTATTGACTAGACTATTGACTAGTCTATTAAGTAGACTATGCATTGGGTATTCCATGGACTAGTCTTTTGACTAGTCACTTGACTAAGTAGGCTATTGACTAGACTAGTTACTATTGTCTATCCTATTGACTAGTCTATTAAGTAGTCTATTGCTTAGACTATTGACTATTCTGTTGACTAGAATATTGGCAAGTCTATTGACTAGACTATTAACTAGACTATTGGACTATTAATTAATACTATTTTACTTACCAGACTATTAGCTGGACTACTTAATATACTATTGACAATACTATTAGCTAGATTATTGTCTACTCTATTGGCTATACTTTTAGTACTATACTATTGACTAGATTATCGACTAGAATATTGACTATACAATCGACTAGACTATTGACTAAATTATTGATTAAACTTTTGACTAGACTATTGAATATACTATTGACTAGACTATTGTTTGGACTATTTACTAAGCTATTGGCTGGACTATTCACTAGACTATTAACTACAATATTTACTAGTCTATTGACTAGTCTATTAACTAGCCTATTGAGTAGTATATTGATGAGACTATTGACTAGTCAATGAACTACTCAATAATCTATTGACCAGTATATAGATTTAATATATCGTAAGGAATGACATTTTTTGATGCCAAAATGTAATGAAGTTTCCATTTCTGATAGTGTTGTTATTGTTTGAATTTGCTTTATAGTCATCATAAGTAGAGGGTACGAGGACAATTTAAAAAGTTTATATAAGTTTATGTAGCTTTGAAAAGCTTCTACATGTTAAGTTCAGGTCTTTTAGTACTTTCCTCTGTATACAAATTTTGAAGCTTAAACTTTGGATATGATACTATTGTCTCTACATGAGCATGATCCCAAGATTCTGAGAAAAATGCATATGTAAACCACTACTGGTTTAAATAGAATTTAAGTAGTAGTAAAGTCATATTGTAAAAAAACTACTTATGTAAGCAAAAAATCTTTACAAAATCCAATGTCTAGCTCTGGCTATATAATGACAAATTTAGTCATTCTCTATTTGTTTTAAAAAATTCATAATTTTCCTCATTTTCATATGAAATACAACAAAACTACATTAGAAAATAATTTGAAAAGAAAGCAGACAGAGTAAGAAAGATTAACACTTAAATAATAGAAATAAAAGAAAAGTTTTAGAGAAAACAACAAAGATTTAGACTAGAGTACAACATTATTAACAGAAACTAAGTAGAAACACCATAATAGTAGTTTTAAAAGGATACATAAATATTAAAGAAGATAGAGGAAAATGAAGCAAAAAAAGATAAACAAGTTAAAGTTCAGAAGTTAAATAGTTGTTACAATTTGTAAAGGAGACAATTTTATATTTAACATTTTATTTTTCATAAACATTCTGTTGTTTTTGAAACAATAAAAAAAGTTGCTGCTGCTGAGCTGCAAACAATCATACAAACACATAAATAGACATTATGCAATGGATGAATGATTCAGTCTGAGATTTTTTCTCTAGTTATTTCCTATTACCAGCAATTGTTGACAACATTTTATTTGTGACCTTTTTCCATTTTCATCATATTACCATTCTTAGGGGAATTTTCTTACAACACCTGTTGCTTTAATAGTTATTCTACTATACCTATACCTACATGAATGTATGTATGTATGTGTTTGTATGTATGTATGAATGCTTGTTTTTCTCTATAGGTTTTGCCAAACACCAATATTTATGTTAATTTTACTTTATAGAGCCTCATGACTATTTTATATAAGCATTTTAGCCTTAAGTCATTGTCTTACCATAAATACTTTACTAACAAATTGAAAATGTTGCTATTGGGAGCATAAACGAAATTTTATTTATGTTTGTGTATAATTTTTAGCGTTAAAGCATTTTTCTTGCCTCGAGTTGTGCTGGAATATAATTGAAAATATTTTTTTTTATTATAAATATTGTTTAAAGGGGGAAATAATTTATAATGGCGAGTTAATTATAAAGGAAAATTATAGTTTTTTTGTTTTCATGGAGGAATTGCCTTGGCTAACCGAACGGGTTTTTCGAGATCTAATAAAACCAGAAATTTTAGTAAAATTCTAGAATGATAATACGAAAATTTTGAGGTCAAAAGTTTGAAATAGTGGCCCTTTTCGTCTAGTCTGTGGACTAGCTTATAGACAAGTCTGTGGAATAGTTTGGTATGTTTAATATATTGGATAGTTTATTGATTATATTATGGACCAGTCTATTGCTGAATTTATGGACTAGACAGTTGACCATTCTATTGGTTGATCTATGGACTAATGTATTGATTAATCTATGTGCAAGTCTATGGACTATTCTATTGGCTGATCTATGGAATAGTCTATGAACTAGTCTACTAATTTTCCTATAAACTAGTTTTAGGACTATTCCATTGGCAGTATTGACTAGCCTATACACTATTCTATTGACTGATATATGGACTAGTCCATGGAGAATCCTATTGATGATTGACGAAGTTTTAGCGCTTGTCCATTAACTAGCATATGAACTAGTCAATTGACTAGTTAGTAGATTTATCTGTAGACTTATCTATTTTCTGATCTAGGGATTAGTTTTAGAACTATTCAATGAACTAGTCTATTGACTATTCTATGGACTATTCTCTGGAGTAGTCAATAGACTAGGCTGTGGGCTATTCTACTGCCTGATTGACTACTCTAGTTTATGGACTAGTCTGTGGAATAGTCTTTGGACTAATTTATTGATTAGTCTAGACTATAGAATAGACTATAGAATAGACTATAGAATAGACTATAGAATAGACTATAGACTGGACTATAGACTGGACTATAGACTGGACTATAGACTGGACTATAGGCTAGACTATAGACTAGACTATAGACTAGACTATAGACTAGACTATAGACTAGACTATAGACTAGACTATAGACTAGATTATAGACTAGACTATAGACTAGACTATAGACTAGACTATAGACTCGACTATAGACTAGACTATAGACTAGACTATAGACTGGACTATAGACTAGACTATAGACTAGACTATAGACTAGACTATAGACTAGACTATAGACTAGACTATAGACTAGACTATAGACTAGACTATAGACTTGACTATAGACTATAGTCTAGTATATAGTCTAGTCTATAGTCTAGTGTATAGTCTAGTCTATAGTCTAGTCTATAGTCTAGTGTATAGTCTAGTCTATAGTCTAGTCTATAGTCTAGTCTATAGTCTAGTCTATAGTCTAGTGTATAGTCTAGTCTATAGTCCAGTCTATAGTCTAGTCTATATTCTAGTCTATAGTCTGGTCTATAGTCTAGTCTATAGTCTAGTCTATGGTCTAGTCTATAGTCTGGTCTATAGTCTAGTCTATAGTCTAGTCTATAGTATGGTCTATAGTCAAGTCTATAGTCTAGTCTATAGTCTAGTCTATAGTCTAGTCTATAGTCTAGTCTATAGTCTAGTCTAGTCTATAGTCTAGTCTATAGTCTAGTCTATAGTCTAGTCTATAGTCTAGTCTATAGTCTAGTCTATAGTCTAGTCTATAGTCTAGTCTATAGTCTAGTCTATAGTCTAGCCTATAGTCTAGTCTATAGTCTAGTCTATAGTCTAGTCTATAGTCTAGTCTATAGTCTAGTCTATAGTCTAGTCTATAGTCTAGTCTATAGTCTAGTCTATAGTCTAGTCTATAGTCTAGTCTATAGTCTAGTCTAGTCTATAGTCTAGTCTATAGTCTAGTCTATAGTCTAGTCTATAGTCTAGTCTATAGTCTAGTCTATAGTCTAGTCTATAGTCTAGTCTATAGTCTAGTCTATAGTCTAGTCTATAGTCTAGTCTATAGTCTAGTCTATAGTCTAGTCTATAGTCTAGTCTATAGTCTAGTCTATAGTCTAGTCTATAGTCTAGTCTATAGTCTAGTCTATAGTCTAGTCTATAGTCTAGTCTATAGTCTAGTCTAGTCTATAGTCTAGTCTATAGTCTAGTCTATAGTCTAGTCTATAGTCTAGTCTATAGTCTAGTCTATAGTCTAGTCTATAGTCTAGTCTATAGTCTAGTCTATAGTCTAGTCTATAGTCTAGTCTATAGTCTAGTCTATAGTCTAGTCTATAGTCTAGTCTATAGTCTAGTCTATAGTCTAGTCTATAGTCTAGTCTATAGTCTAGTCTATAGTCTAGTCTATAGTCTAGTCTATAGTCTAGTCTATAGTCTAGTCTATAGTCTAGTCTATAGTCTAGTCTATAGTCTAGTCTATAGTCTAGTCTATAGTCTAGTCTATAGTCTAGTCTATAGTCTAGTCTATAGTCTAGTCTATAGTCTAGTCTATAGTCTAGTCTATAGTCTAGTCTATAGTCTAGTCTATAGTCTAGTCTATAGTCTAGTCTATAGTCTAGTCTATAGTCTAGTCTATAGTCTAGTCTATAGTCTAGTCTATAGTCTAGTCTATAGTCTAGTCTATAGTCTAGTCTATAGTCTAGTCTATAGTCTAGTCTATAGTCTAGTCTATAGTCTAGTCTATAGTCTAGTCTAGTCTAGTCTATAGTCTAGTCTATAGTCTAGTTTATAGTCTAGTCTATAGTCTAGTCTATAGTGTAGTCTATATTCGGGAAAAACATCAAATTGGTAACAGTGATAATGGGGAATGATTGAGAGAGTTTATATAATGTCGATAGAATATAGAATCTATAAAATTGTCGGGAGATTATAGAATAGCCGAGATAAAAACTATGGAGACTTGGAATACTCGGGAGCTAATAGAATAGTAGATGCTCTATGGAATAATCGACTGTAGAATAGTATAGAATAGATTAGTCAAAAGACTGTTCTTAAATTTTGCAACTCAAGCTGAATAATTTTACATTTGTTGTGGTAAAATTCCATAACTACAGCAAATGTTTTTCAATTTTACCATTAAATTTATAATTGAACCCACTGTAACGTAGTGTAGATAATTTAAAAGAATTATCAAACAAACCATTGCCATTGTGCAAAAATTTCATAATACTTTTTCAATCCACTTTTTGCTGCTAAATAGCTTTAGGCGTTTTTTTAAACAGACAAATGAACATTTTGTTAGAAAACTACAAGCACATTAAACAATATCTGTCTGTATCCTTTTGAGAAAAGTGTTGCATCGTAAACCGTTTCAACGTCAAACGCCTTAATGTATCTGTGTCCGTTTCTGTATTAATGTTAAAGTGTTGTCGTTGGTCTTTCTTCTCTCAGTCGTATTGTAAGTAGTTATTTGTATTTGTAGGCATTATAACAATTTGTCTTGTTTTATGCCTTGGCCATTTTTGTTTTTTTTTTTTTTAAAGTGCTAAAAGGCAAAATAGCTTTTGAGTATATCTTTTTGAGATTTTTGTCTTTGCTGAACAAGTTAATTTACAAATAAAGCAAATCCTAAGTGGGTAAAATAGAACAAAAAGATGAAAATGATTATGGCGAGCACTTGTAGAATAAATACATTGGTCTTAAAATATATGTTTCTGAAAACATTTTTATGTATTTAATGGATTAAAGAGATTTTGTGCTTTTCGTTTATAGCAAATATACATATTGCTTCATTTCCAATTTATTAGAAAAAAAAAAAATATATAAAAATAAATATTGTAAAAAGAGAAAAAATCAAATGTTAATATTTATTTAAGCTGTCCTTCTAAGCGTCAAAGCGTATGCAATACAAATACAAGTAGGAGAAAAGTGATGACAATTGAAAAATTCTGTATTTTTCTTTTGCTGCTGCCACCACATTTCATTATGATGGAAAATTGTGTTCTTCAACAGTCTGTTTGACTGTCTGTCCTTCCATCGGTACTAGTAACATAATATGTGTTTGTATGTTGATTTAGTTTTCTATACTTTTTGTATTGCTCTCACTTTGGTTTTGTTTAGTTTTTGTTTTTTTTTTTCCTTTTGTATTGCATTTTGACAATTTCTCATGGGACATCAATCATATGTAAACAACAACAGCAGCGGCAGCAACCCAGTTTAACAATGACTACAAGGAAAACTATTCATAAAGGAACAAAACAGTAAAATAAATGTACATATGTATATAAACCACAACCAATTGGAAAATTCATATCATATGATGAATGAAGTGAAGTACCAGTGTGAGAGTACACTACAGCGGAAATGTAGTGGCAAGCAAAACGCGACCTTAAGAATAATGGCAGTGGGAAAAGAACAGATTAAATGACAAATAAAAATCCATAAACTACAGAGACGACATTTTGGAAATTGTGGAAAATTTTCAATTTGTCTTTTCTTATGGTTTGGATGTCTGGCTCTGTGAACCATATACATATGTGGTTAATACGAATATGACTAATAATTGTTGGGTTGATTGTTGTTTTTTTTTTGGGGTTTACAAATATTTTTAATCTTCTCTTTTTTTCATTATGACAGAAGTTTTGAAGAGTTAGTTTGATTAGACATGAAGACAGTGGGTCATTGAGTTAAGGCTAAACTTTGTTTGCCCACGCATGGGTCAGATATTTTGTCTTTATAATGAGAAAGGTATGAGCAAAGAACGTCACAAAAATTTTTTTAATACAAAAGCTTTTTTTTAGAAAATTAAGTTTAAAACCTTTTTACTAAAAATTATTTTTACCAAAAAAGCTTTCATAAAAAAGATTTTTACTAAAACTTTATCAAAAATCTTTTTCTAAAAATTAAATTTTCATTAAAAAAGTTTTCCCCTAAAAAAATATATTTTCTGACGAAACATTTTTAAAAGCTTTTTTATACTTTTTATTTAACAGAAATTTTATGAAAAGCATTTAGCAAAGGTTTTATTTTTACCAAAAAAGCTTTAATGAAAAGCTTTTTACTAAAAAAAGCTTTTTACAAACTCTTTATCAAAAAAGCATTTCATAAAAATTCATTAAAATAATCCTTTAAAAAAGTTTTATGAAAAGCTTCTTACAAACTCTTCATCAAAACAACATTTCTTAAAAATTAAAGGGTTTTTCAAAAATGATGTAATGAAAAGCTTTTTACTAGAAGAGCTAAACTTTTTATCAAAAAAGCTTTTTCTTAAAAATAACATTTTTATACAAAATTATTAAAATACTTTTCCCATAAAATATCTTTTCTGAAAAAACAATTTTTATAATAAAGCTTTTTTACCAGAATACTTTTTACTTAACACAAAAAATGTTTTATTAAAGCTTTAACTAATGTTTGTTTTTTACCAAAAACTCTCTTATAAGAACGCTTTTTACAAAAATCACTTTCTACCATAAAAGCTTTTTCTCAAAAATAACATTTTCATAAAAAAATTTATTAAAATATTTGTTTTCATAAAGTAGATATTTTCTGACAAAACATATTTTATCATAAAGCTTTTTTTCCCTTCAGTATTATTTATTTATTTGAATAAATCCTTTTAAAACCATTCATGAAGGTTTTTTTTTATCAAAAAAGCTTTTTTAAAAAATTTCATTTCATAAAAAATTTACAAAAATAAGTCTTTCATAAAGAAGATATTTTCTGACAAAACATTTTTTATAATAAAGCTTTTTCCCTAGAATACTTTTTATTTAAGAGAAACACTTTTCAGAGAGTATTTAGAAAATCTTTCTTTACATAAAGTTTATCAAAAAAGCTTTTTCATAAAAATAACATTTTCTTAAAAAAATTCATTAAAATATTTTTCCCACAAAGAAGATATTTTCCAAGAAAACTTTTTTTAATAAAGCTTTACTTCAAGGAATACATTTTACTTAACAGAAAGCTTTTTTTATTGAAAATGTTTGCCTTAAAATCGTTTTCTTAAAACTAATTGTTTCATACAAAAATATTTTTTTTTTAAATATTTTTAAATATTTTTTTAACAGATAAAAGCCTTTTCACAGAATGAGTTTTTGATCAAAGCAGGAAGTAGTTTCTTTATAAGAGCTGAAAAAAGCTTTCTTAGTAAAACCATTTTTTTATTGAAAAAGCTGTTTTTAATGAAAAGCTTTTTTTGCATTAGAACTGAAAAAGCTTTTTTTCAGCAAATTCTTTTGTAACAACATTATAATATCAATTTGTTATAAAAAATTGTTTTTTTTATATAAAGAGCTTTTTATAAAAACTGAAAAAGCTTTTGTTAATCAAATTATTTTGTAACAACATTATAATATAATTTTATGTTAAAAATAGAAAAATCAGGTTGAATAAAAACCCTTTTTAAAGGAAAAAGCTCTATTTAGTAAAAAATTATACCAAATGATTTTTTGTAAGCTTTTTTCATTAGAGTCCTTTTTTAATAAAATATTTTTAATGTAAAAAGCTCATTTTAGCAAAAAACTTTTTATATGAAAATATTTTTGTATAAGACTTTTTTTATTAGAAATGAAAGGGCTTTTTTCTTAATAAAATACTTTTATAAGGGAAAAAGCTATTTTCTATGAGAAGCTTAGCCTTTTTCATAAAAATTATGTACTAACAGAAAAATGCTTTATTCTTAAAAAGGGATATAAAACTTTTATCATTAAAACAGAAGAACGAATTTTTTTACTCGAAA
The DNA here is from genome assembly GCF_015586225.1 of Lucilia sericata. Classification (NCBI taxonomy): domain Eukaryota; kingdom Metazoa; phylum Arthropoda; class Insecta; order Diptera; family Calliphoridae; genus Lucilia; species Lucilia sericata. Next base: position 224,215 of record NW_023994397.1, on the reverse strand, counting down.
AAAAACTTCTCCATGAAAAGCTTTTATCATAAAAACCTAATTACGAGGAAAAAAACTGTTTTTAATAAACAGTAACAGCTTTTTAACAGAAATACAGGAAATTATTATTATTTCACGAAAATTCTTGTTCTAGTAGAAAAGCTTTTTCCACAAAAGATTGTTTTTCTATAAGAAAACTGTTTTAAGAAAAAGTTATATTTTTTAACAGAAATATCCTTACTTCCTTTTAAATGGAAAAAGCCTTTTTTCGTAAAAAAAGTTTTCCAAGAAAAGCTTTTATTGATAAAAGTTAATTCTAAGGACAAAAGCTTTCTTTCATAAATAGAAACAGTTTTGCTTTTACAAAAAAGGAGTTTTTTTTAAAAGAAATATTTTTTCTAGAAAAAAGCTTTTTTCACAAAAGAATGTTTTTCTGTAAAATATTGGAAAAAAGGCGTTTTCTTGGAGCTTTTTTTACAAAAATCCATCTTGTGGCAGAAAAAAAGCTTTTTCATAGAGTTATTTTTTTTTGTAGCAGAAAAATCTTTTTCTTACTGAAAGACTTTTCTCACTCCTGAGAAACTTTCAATCCCACTGTTTAAGAAGAGACCTTGATATTTTATATCTTGATTTTCTCATTTCTAATGTTAAACACTCATAATGTTGCGTTATAGAAAATGAAAGATAAATAAATATTTAAACATATTTACTGCAGAGATTTTAAATATGCATTTTTTTGTTTAGATTTAATTTCTTCTCATAATTTAAAGAAAAAATTTAAATATTTTGTTTTTTTTTTCTTGTGTAAAACACAACTAAATAAACTAAAAGCTTTTGTTTTTTTTTTAAAGGCAACTCACCATTATTCCTGTACTAACAGCGATACCACGTCCACAATACGTATTTGGAACAATATCACCAAAACCAACACTGAGAAATGTTATTGCTATCAGCCACATTGCATTCAAAAGATTTGCATGTTCTTCATCATGAAATCTAAACAATTGCGAATTTTTTTCCAAAAATTTTATTTTTTTGTTTTTTTTTTTTTTTTTGGTAAAAGTATTTTTGATTTTATGCGTTTTGCACCAAGACCAGAAAAAAGGTTGATTGTTGGTCGGTTGGTTGATTGTTTAATAGATTTTTTTTTTTGGTTTGATGGGTTGTTTAAGTTGTATTTCAGAGATTGATTGATAGATTGGTTGGTTGGTAGGTTGTTTGATTTGTTCGTTTTGGTTGATATTTTTGTAGCAGTAGAGATACAAAACAGAGATACACACACGGTTGGAGTTGTTTTTTTTATTATTTTTGTTTTAACGATTTTTGCATTTTGGTTATTTTGTTTATTATTTTTGATTTTTGTAACATATTTGAGAGAAAAAATGAAATAAAAGAAAAAAAATAATAAAAAAGTGATAATAAATTAAATTATAATGAAATAGTTATTTTTAAATAAATATGATTTACTACTTTAAAGTTTTATAGAGTTTTTATTTTTTTTGTAAATATAGAGAAAAAAAAAAAAAAAAAAAAAACAAAACCATAAAAAGGAGGTAGAGTAGAGAGAGAAATCATAAATACAATCATATTTCTAAAAGCGCTACTTTACTAATCTTATTGATACTTAAATTTAATTTTATTGTACGTAATTTACTAACTATAATGATTTGTTATGAATTATTTATAATGTTTTTATAACAATATCGATCGATCGGATTCGATTATATTCGATTAGATCCCAGTTTGTAAAATTGTATGTTAAGCGATTATTTTTATTTCTTAATTTATTTGTCCATTACAATACAATTACAAATTATATTCTAACCTAATTTACCGAGCAGGTTGGCGATGACCATAAGCCCTTTGTAGTGTAGCAGATCAGAGTCTCTCACCCGAATACTGCTCTAGATATATGCAAAAATCTCTTTTATTAAATATTTTGCTCTCTTTGCCTATTACTGCTTTATATAAGATATACGCAAAGAGCTCTCTTATTAGTTCTTTTGCTCTCTTACATTCACTCGTAAGAAAACTAACACCTTTCCATTATAAAACAAAACCAGTTGGAGAGTTCATTTATAAATATTTGCCTAAGACTGTTTTATGTAGTCTTAGAGAAATTTGTGATCTACCAGATCATAGGAAAAATCTAATTGTATTTAAACTTTCGTCATTGCAATTTTCAAAACGAAACCAAATTTTGAAACATTTTAAAACTTCGGCTGTACCCATTATAGTGGGGGTTTCAGGAGCTCTAACGGTTGAATTTTTAATGATATTTTAATGAAATTTTATATACAAATGTTCTCACCGAGAGGGGACACCAAAGAAAATAATTTAAGCATGGACTGGAATAGAGGCCTTTTTCTTCTTTTTTTTACATATAATGTAGGAAGAAGCCCCAGTAAAAAATTCTACTCGGAAACGGTTATTATTCCATACATAACAATGTTTTTTTATTGTTGATAATGTGATTATATAAAATAATTCATTAAATGGTCAATTATAATTACTTGTAGTGCCTAATTGAGCATCAAATTACTTGTAATGTGTAAGAGAACAATAACTAATTACAAGAATTTTTACCAATTACTAATTAACCAATAGCGAATTACAATTACTTACTTGTAATGAGTTATTGAACAATAGAAAATTACAATTACATGGAATTTTGCCAATTACAATAACGAATTACAATTACTTACTTGTAATGTGTAATTGAACAATAGAAAATTACAATTGCATGGAATTTTGCCAATTACAATTACTTAATAATGAGTAACTGATATCAATAATGAATTACATTTACCTACTTGTAATGTGTAATTGCCCAATAATAATTACTTGTAATGTGTTATTGATCAATGACGAAATACAATTACATAATTTAAGCCAATTACAATAACTTAATATTGTGTAATTGACCAATAACTAATTACTTTATATTGTGTAATTGAGTATTAACTAATTATTACTTACTTGTAATGTGTAATTGAACAATAGCAAATTACAATTACAAGAAGTTTTGCCAATTACAATCACTTAATAATGTGTAATTGAGTAATAAAAATCACCTACTTGTAATGTGTAATTGAGTAATAACCAATTAGAATTACATTAAGTTTTGTCTATTATTTCTAATTGTAGTTTAGATATTACCAATTTTTACATGTATTATAAGTAACAAATTCAAAATTACAAGTAATTGTAATTAGTGTAAAAAGTAATTGTAATTGAAAATGGTAAAACTAAGGGGTAATGATTAATTTAGTTTTAACAATTACTAATTCACGAATAACGAATTACAATTATCTACTTGTAATGTGTAATTGATCAATTACAATTGCTTATGATATAAATAATGTTTTATAAACTTATTAAAGTTTTATTTCGTTAAAAGTTTTAAGAAACATCTAATATGTAATGTCCTTGATAATTTTTAAAGGACTAAGAACTAAAATATTAATTTAATTTATTTTCTAATGAATTGATATAAATGGATCTGTAAAAAATTTGTTCGGATCGGTTCATATTGATTGATTAACAAATCTCATAAAAAATTGTCGTATGGAACTTCATAATTGAATCTGAACGTTCGATCGAACTACTAATAAGAAATACCAAAAACATGAAGCGAGTTCTTATTATGAAAATTTTTAAAAAATCATTCAGTATTTAATAGGTTTTTGGAAAAACTCGAAATCGCCTTAATATAACTGCTCTACATCATGCGATAAACTTGTATATTGTATATTGCTTGTTTAAATGATTAAGAAAATCCCTCCCAAAGAAGAATTTTTATCAATTTGATGTAAACTTTTAATCGACTTCTGGCTGATAGTTACTTAAGTTTATGTACGTTTAAGTCACTTCTAAATGATAGTTGATTGAACATATTAAAAAATGGATGTCCGCTAGTAGTCGCGGTCACGATTAATAATGATACTTAGTAGATAAGAAACTTGATACTTTGGCGATTAAATGCTCAATCAATTGGAGAACTTGCGTGTTAAAATTCTGGAACTAATGATTGAATAGAATATGTTGGGATAAATGTGATTGTACATTAAAATATTTCTATATAGAGGTAGGATCCAGATTTTTGATACCAATTATTCATTAGTTCCACCCGTTAGTTCTACTTCTGGATGATATTTGGAAGAGAAAAGATATTTTACAAAAGCAAAATATATGGCCTTCGAATTTTTAGCTTCTTATTATATCCGCTTAAGTCGCTTCTGGGTGTCTTGTAGAAGTTACCTCCACTTATTTCATAGAGCGTGCTACCAGACGTAGTAATAAAATAGCGATATTTCGGCGATTTAATTTGGAAGATTCACTTCTGCGATATAAACATGTTGTCAAACTTCAAGCATTTGAAAAAGACAAAACTATTGCAGACCTTTTCGCATGACACATCATAAACACTTCGGGTTAATAGTTGAACTAGTGTAAGAGATTTTATTAAAAGAAAAAATCCGTTGCGAAATAATTTCGATCATCCAGATGTTTACGTTTAAGCCACTTCTAGTTGATAGTTGGAAAATTGTATATATATCATAAAATTTGCAAAGTTAACGTTTATTTAACGTTTGGATGATAGTTTTTAACTAAAAATTTTACAAGAACAAACTGAGTTTCTTCAGAATTTTCAGCTTCTTTTTATATACATTTTATCATTTCTGTTAAACTTCTAGAAGTCACTTTCATTGTAAGACAAGATACATTTATGTGACTTTGGCAATAAAAAATGTTGAAAAGTATGATTGAGTAAGTTCTCTTAAACGTTATTGTTAATCTAATGCCATATATACACGGTTGTCAGATCTTACAACGTTGGCAGAAAAATGTTTAACAACTGTGTGAATTTACAATTTTTTCTGTAACGTTGTCAGAAAAAGCATTGCCTGTTTAGTGTAAAACAATAATATTGTCAGACGTTGCCATTGTCAGATAGTTGTCTGACAATTTTTATTGTCAGATGTGTCAGATTTTATGCATCTGAGAATTGACCATTATCACAGAAATGTTTTCTATGGGCAACATGGTGAATTAAAAGATTATATGCAGCTAAAAGATCTGGCCACTTTTGCCACATACAGCAATCAGAGATACAAGCCGATGCAAAATGATCGGCGGCGGCGACGCAACCATTTTAGGTCGGCGGCGGCGGCTTATTAAAGAAAATATCGGCTGCGGCTAAATTGTCGGCTCAATTTAACTTTTTCTTCAGAAATTGACCTTATAAGCGTTTATTATATTGAAAAATCTCTGTATAATAGTCTGTTATATAGAAAATGGACATTTATAGTAGTTTTCACTCTTTTAATATTAGCGCAATATTGTGTGGCAACTCTTTTCAATTTGCTATAAGAATTTAAAATAGTGGCAACTCCGTTCAAATTGGTGAAATTATTTTCTGAAATACATGTGCGATTCCAATCTTTATCAGAGGCTACGTTTAAGCCGGTTTAGCATTTGAGCCGAAAAAAGTTGGCGGCGGCGCGGCTTGCAAAATATTACCAGCTGCCAGCCGCCGCCGATTTGAGCCGTTTGGCTTGTATCTCTGACAGCAATCTGACAATGTGAACTTTGTTGGCAGATAAATCTGACAATTGTCTGACAATGAAATTGTAAGGTTTTCCTACAATCGTCTGAAGTGACAATTTACCTGTTGCTAAGAATTTTTCATTGTCAGTATATTTCCATCATATTGCTAGATCTGCCAACGTTGTAAGATCTGACAACAGTGTTTACATAGCTTAAGTATTTCTAAAGAAGGAACTAGTTATAAAAAAACAGTTTTTCTTTAATTTTAGAATTTATTTTAATATTTTGACATGTTTATTGAGATTTGTAAAGGATTTCAGAAAGTCTCTGAATACTATCTTAAACATTTTAAAACAAAGAAAAGTTTTTTTCTATTAAAGGGATTTGCAGGAAACGACAGTTTAACTTTAAAATGTGGAAATAAATTGGATAAATGCTAGGAAAGGGGGACTTGGATATATTGATTAAATATTTTTAAGAAGATTATTATAATAAAGTTTTATAAGAGCAATAATACCTTAATATTTTTTTATATAATTATGAAGTTAAAATATTATTATAAGGTGCTTAATTAGTACCCTTGCCTTAGAAAATTTTAAAAAATTTAAAAAAATTTTTGTAAATATTTTTTATAAAATATTAAAATGTAAAATATTTTTGATATAAAAAATCATTGAACAAACTTTTGTAGTAGTGCACTTAAATATATGATTGTATTTGTTTTTAAATATTGCAAGCTAAATTCTTAGAAATTTTTTATAAGAAAATAGATATTTATTAGAGTTAAATAAAATATTATATGAAGTGAAGAAAAGTTATATAAAATTACTTAAAAGTAAAAAGTAAAAGAAAACGAGCCATTTATAAACTAGAATAAAATAAATTATATATAAAAATTAGTTATAATAAAAAAAGAAAGAAAGACAGACATAATAAAAATAATAAGAAGATAAATGTTAATTGAAACATTAAAGGAGTTACGGAAAAGTATTTTAAAAATGGGGAATTTTGTTATACAAAACACACACATTGAAACACACACACGCACACTAAAATACAACAGAAAATGTAAATTAAAAAAATATTTAAAATAAAATAAATTAAAAGAAATTAATTTATTTATAAATAAAATAAAATTATATATAATACTTAATTTATAATTAGTTTGTTTTAGTAAAAAATACCTAAATAATTAAATAAAAAAATTTTATTTTAACTAAAATATGGATTGAACTAAAACTCTTTGTTTTTTTACTTTTTTATATTTAAAAAAAAAGTTTTTTTTTTATTTTTTTTAAATTTTATATTAAACAGTGAAAAAAAAAATAAATGGAAAAAACCAACCGTTTTTGAACTCTGTTTTACATATCTTACCACAAAAACCATTTAGTTTTATTCATTATTATTATTATTTAAATACTGGTTATGACAATGTGGTTTGGTGGTCGTGGTTAGTGGTCATTGGAAGTGGTGTTGGTTGTTTGGTGACGCGCTGGTGTTGGTTATTTCCTAATTAAATAGCTACAAGTTAGAGTTTACAAGAAACGTACTTTACGCTGATTACCCGTGGAATGTTGAAAAAAAAAAAACAACATGTGTTACACAAATTTTGTGGTCGCAGGAAATGAGTTATACACACACAAACAATTTAATAATACAAAAATGTCACAAAAAAAAAAGTGTTGATTTATTTGTCGTCAGTTAGATTATTGTGGTTTCCATCACTCACACATTTACTCTCATTTATTGTAAAAGTCTGTGTGGTCTGTCGGTCAGTTTGTTTTGTTCAGTCAAATAAACACATTTTCAAAATTATGATGATTTGTTTGCTTGTTATTGTTTTATGGTTTAGCTTCGTTTCATTAGATTTCGTTTGTTGTTGTTAGCTGTTTCCGGCTGCTTCCGGTTGGTGTTTGGTATGATTTTAATAATCTTCACCGTTATCATATAACAGTGTTTAACTTACACATACATACTATGCTTGTTTTGTACCCTCTCTCTCTCTTTCTCTTCTTTAACCCCCATTCTACCGCATATAATAAGGTAAAAACACACACACACATTAACGGTTTAATTTGCACTCTCTCAAATCCCTGCAAACATTTGGAAGATAAAACTGTGTACTTTTATGACACATCAACGGTTTAATTTGCACTCTCTCAAATCCCTGCAAACATTTGGTAGATAAAACTGTGTACTTTTTAGGCACTTCTGGAAGATAGTTTAGAAGATTTTACACATTTTTACAAATTGTGAATGAAATCTTATCATCTTCAAGTATAAGTTTAGCGAACTTCTGGAATTCAATATATCTCATAGATCTCACTTCCAGTCGTAGGAACAGAATAACGATACTTTGGCGATATAGATTGGATGCTATTTCTGGGTGCTTGTACATTTGAGGCACTTTGAGGAAGATAGTTTAGAAGATTTTACACGTTTTATCAAATTGTGAATGAAATCTTATCATCTTGAAGTATAAGTTTAGCGAACTTCTGGATGATAGTTAGAAGAGACTAGATATGTTAAAAAATACTTTGCTTTAGACTTTGTATCTTCTTATTGTGTATATTTAAGTCACTTCTAAATGTCTTGTAGAAGTTACTTTAATATATCTCATAGAGCTCGCTTCCAGACGTATGAGTAGTAGTAATAACGATACTTTGGCGATATAGATTCGAAGCTATTTCTGGGTGCATTTGCAATAAAAATATTTCAAAGTTTAAAAAATTTGGCCGACTTTTTCTGATGGCTACTCATAAACACTTCTGGATGATAGTTAGAAGAGACTAGATATTTTACAAAAACTAAATACATTGCTTTCGAATTTTCATCTTATTATTGTGTGAGTTAAAGTCAGGCATTGGAGTCTTGTAGAAGTTACTTCCATATAGAGTACATTTCCAGACATAGTAACATAATACTGATACCTTTGCGATAGACTTTGGAAGATACTTTTGGGTGATTTTGCGATAAAATATGTGGTTAAACTTCAAGCATTTGAAAGACAAAACTGTAGCAGACTTTTTCAGGTGACACGTCATAAGCACTTCTGGGTGATAGTTGAACGAGTCTAGGAGATTTTATAAAGACATTGCGAATTAATTTTGATCATCTAGATTAAAATATTTAAGTCACTTCTGGCTGATAGTTAGAGGATTCTACAAATTTTATTAAAATTGCGAAGTTTGCGTTTATTCGTTGTCTGGATGATAGTTGGAAGAGAATACACACTTCTGGACGATAGTTAGAAGATTTTACACATTGCGTGACATGTCACTTCTGGATGATAGGTGGACGAGTTTAAGAGGTTTTACAAAAACAAAATATATTGCGACATCATTTTGATCATCCAGATGTATACATTAAAGTCACGTCTGGCTGATAGTTGGAAGATTGTAAACATTTTATTAAAAATTGCGAAGTTAACGTTTGTTCCATGCCTGAATGATAGTTAGAATTGAAAACAAAATAGTTTCTTTCAGAACTTTTAGCTTTGTGTTATGTATTTTTAATCACTTTTGGGTCTCTTCTAGAAGTCACTTTCACAAGCCTAATAGATAATACATTTACGATGAACAGTTCATTCTTCTAGAAGATCAGAATAATGATACTTCGGCGATTAAATGCTCTATGAATTTAAATGACATATCATAAGAAAGCTACTCCTGAGTGACTTCTCTCTCTCTTTAAACTTTTAGGTGATACAAATATTTGGGATTTGTTGCAAACGCAAAGTTTTAAACACTTCTGGATGATAGTTACACTAGTATTAGATATCGAATAAATATACGTTTAAGTCACATCTAGATGATAGTTGGAAGATGATAGTTGCAGAAGTTACTACCAGGAGTCTTATAGCGAACGTAATTTCGTGATCTATTTGATCCCCTTAACGTATGAAAGATTCTTCTGGGTGAGTTAAGCGATAAAATTGTTTGTAGGGATTGAATTGTTACAACTTCTAGGTGATAGTTGTAGTTACAAAAATAAAATTCAATTCAATCTGTTCTTTAAAGTCACTTTTGAGTGTCTTGTAGAAGTTACTATCAGCAGTCTTATAGCGAACGTGTTTTCGTGATCGTCACAACGCATGGAAGATACTTTTGGTTGACTTTTTCTTTCAAATTGTTTGCTGGGATTGAATTGTTACTGTTTACTTGCGGTTCAATGTGTGAGTGTGTGAGTTATGGTGCAGGGTGGAGAGATAGAGATAGCGAGCGCAAGCAGTATCGTTCGTATTGTCCTGTACTGTTTCCTTTCTTTTTTTGGAATGATTTTTTTTGAGTTGTTGTTTATTTTTTTTGTTTTTTTTTTTTTGAAAAGTAAAATACTTACCACCATACCGCATGTTAAGGTAATACCACGTCCGCAATATGTATTTGGCACTATGTCACCATAGCCAACACATAAAAATGTTATGGCTGTTAGCCACATGGAGTTTAGCAAATTCGCGTGCTCCTCATCATGAAACCTGTATTAGTTATCAAACAGTTTTGTTTTTGTTTTTTTCATTGTAGGGTTTTGTTTTACGAGTTTGTTTTTGGTTTTTTTTAGCATAAATTAAGAAAAAAGAGTTTTTTTATTTAAAATTTGAATTTAAACATTCACAACACATTTATTTTAAATTTTTATTTAATGATTTTGTTAAGAGTTTTTTTTGATTGGTTTGTTTATTTTTGTAGGTTTGATTGATTGTTTCGGTTATCAGATTTTGGATTTTGTTTTCGAATTATAGTTGTTTTTGTTTTCGGATTGCAGTTGTTTTACAAGTAGTAGTAGTAGAGGTAGTAGAGTAGTTGGTAGGAGTAGTAGTAGTAGAAATGTTTTTTTTTTTGGAAAAAATTTGAAAAAAAAAACAAAAATAAATACAAATAAATAATATAGACATGATATTGTTGTTTTTGGTTTTGTTGCATAATGAATTTTGTTTATAATTTATATTCAATTAAATACTAGATATTAGTTAGAGTTTTGTTTTTTTTAATTTAGTTTTTCATTTAAATTTTTTACAGTTAATTTAAATAACAAAAATTATAATAAATAAATAAAAAATAATTAAAAAAAACTAATAATTTAATTTTTTTAATTTTATTAAAAGTTTTATTAACAAAACACAGTAAAATTCCAATTTTATATTTTATTTAAACAATAATGTTTTAATATTTATATTTCAAATTAAAAACATTTAAGGTGCAGAATTTCAAAATAACGACAAACTCTACTACACTTAACTTGTGCTTTATTTAAATATTTAAAATAACATCTAAAGTATATAGTCTATATTATCTACACATACATATGTATATTATATAATATTGAAATCACAATTATATTAAGTAAATATATGTGAAATAATTGCTTTATAATAAAATCTATATATTTTATATATATAGTATGTATGTTCATAGTATAGTTGAACTAAAAAGGATGGGAATCTTGTGATAGGTCTTGCTGTGCTACAACCTTAATTTAATAATATTCGATCTCTATGCTAAGAGTGATTTGCCGGAAGTTTTTTCCCAAAATTTCACATGATTTTAAGAAGATTTTACAGATTTTACCAAATTGTGAATTAAATCTTATTATCTTGAAGTAAATGTTTAGCTAACTTCTGGATGATAGTTAGAAGAGACTAGATATGTTAAAAAAGTACTTTGCTTTCGACTTTGTATATTCTTATTGTGTACATTTAAGTCACTTCTGGATGTCTTGTAGAAGCTTATTCATAGAGCTCGCTTTCAGAACAAAACAGGAACAGAATAACGATAATTTGGCGATATATATGGGAAGATACTTTAGCTAACTTCCGGATGATAGTTGGAAGAGACTGGATATGTTAAAAAATACATTACTTTTGACTTTGTATATTCTTATTTAAGTCACTTCTGGATGTCTTTTAGTAGATACTTCAATATATTTCATAGAGCTTCAGATGTAGGAACAGAATAACGATACCTTGGCGATATAGATTGTAACATACTTTAGCTAACTTCTGGATGATAGTTAGAGGAGACTAGATATGTTAAAAAATACTTTGCTATCGACTTTGTACATTCTTATTGTGTACATTTAAGTCACTTCTGGCTGTCTTGTAGTAGACACTTTAATATATCTCAAAGAGCTCGCTTTCAGACGTAGGAACAGAATAACGATACTTTGGCGATATAGATTGGAAGATACTTTAGCTAACTTCTATATGATAGTTAGAAGAGACTAGATATATTAAAAAATAATTTGCTTTCGACTTTGTACATTCTTATTGTGTTCATTTAAGTAACTTCTGGATGTATTGTAGAAGTTAATTCAATATATTTCATAAAGCTCTCTTTCAGACGTAGGAACAGAATAACGATACTTTGGCGATATAGATTGGATGATACTTCTGGGTGCTTTTGCGACGAAAAACGTCAAAGATCAAGAATTTTAAGGACAAAGCTGTTGCCGACTTTTCATCACTATCACTTCAGGATGATAGTTAGAAGAGATTAGATATTTTACAACAACAAAATACATTGCGTTGGAATTTTCATCTCTTTATTGTGTATGTTAGCTCTAGCTCTAAAATTTTCCAAGATATAAGCATGTTTGTATTAAATTCATTTGAGAGATATCACGCCCCCTATTGCTAGTCCGCCAATTTATTACCCAAATGTTTACATAGATGTCAGCGTTGTTTGGGCAAAATTTGAGGATTCTAGCTCTAATGGTTTCCCAGATAAACAAATTTTTGTATTTAATTTATATGGGAGGTGCCACTCCCCCTAGTCCATGTTCCTCAATCTATTACCCAAATGTTCAAAAAGTTGTTCGTGATAAATTTTAGGTTTTAAGCTATAATACGAATATACGAATTTTGGTATTTAATTCATATGGAGGGTTCCAGTTCTCTACAATGAAAGTCCGATCATTTCGCCCCCCAAAAAAGTTTAAAGTTAAAATTTTGAAATTCTAGTTTTAATAGTTTCCCAGCTAAACGTATTCGTATATTTCATTCATATGGGAGGTGCCACGCCCTCTAGTCCTTGTTCACCAATCTATTACCCAAATGTTCACATCGATGCCAGAGTTGTTCGTGCAAAATTAGATGTAATAGTTTCCCAGATAAACGAATTCTTATATTTAATTCACATGGAAGGTACCACGCCCTCTAGACCTTGTTCGCCAATCTATTACCCATATGTTCACATAGATGTTTATATTGTTCGTGCAAAATTTGAAGATTCTAGATTTAATAGCTTCTCAGACAAAAGAATTTTTGTCTTCAATTCATATAGGAGGTGACACGCCCTTGTTCGTCAATCTATTACCCAAATGTTAAAGTTGGATTCTAGGTCTCCATAATGAAACTCTCAAATGTTAACATGAATGGTAAAATTTAAAGATTTTAGTTCTAAATGGTTAACAGATAAACGAATTTTTGTTCATATATGAAGGGCCACGTCTACTATTGTTAGTCCGCCCATTTTTTATTTTTTTCTAGATATTCATATTAATACTAATGTGGCTAAAAAATAGAGGACTCTAGCTGCTATATTCTCAGTTTTCCTCGTATGGGAGGTGCCACGCCCACTATAGCTTGACCCCCATATGTCAAAGTGGGGCACTCTTCGACGTAATAAGGTCTAAATTATAAAAATGGGCAAGAGAATACCATGTATCCACTACAAATAATGGAATGATGGGTTGAACCACCAAAATCCTATGGGATGTAGTTAAGTGGAGAAGATAGTGAAACTCTGGAACAGTTTATCATGTCATTGCAAAGCTTTTGAAATTAGGAAACGAAATTGTTCTGGAGTAGTACTAAACAACTAGAGAATCGTATACCTATGACTTTATATAGAGATACCTTTCGATTATAATTTTCTTATTTATTTAAAGTTAATGTTTTTAATTTCAAGATTTGTATGGAATTTTACTGTTTTTTAACAAAAATATTTTTCATACAAAATGTTAAAAAAATTAAGTAAATATTTAAAATGAAAATAAAAAAATATTATTACAATTAAAATAAAAAATACTGACACAAAAACAAAATAAATTGAACAATGATGAGTTTTTATAAAACTTATTTATTTTGTTTAATTAATGTTAATTCTTATTTTTTTGAAACGACCTGGCGTGATATATAAATTTTTACAATTCCTATTTGGAGTTAAAATATTTACAAATATTATTTTAGTTTTTTCTTTTATGTTTTATTTAAAAGCATAAATTTTTAATAATTACATTTGTAGGTGACAAAAAAAAAAAAACTAAAATAATTGTTTTAAAAATTTTTGTTTGGCAAATTGAAAAAATAAAGCTTTTGCTAATTTGTTTTATTGTTTTAGTATTTTGATTGAATTTGTTTAGATATTTTTTTCAGTTGTCTATTCTTTTTTATTTCAAAATTAGTATTTAAATTTATATACAGTTTTATGATTAAAATTTACATGCTGGTTGTTAATGATTTTGAAAAATGAAAAAAAAAAACAAATGTAGAAATGTTTGAAGATGATGTAAAAAAAGCCAATACTTTTATACATTGAGATATTTGGTTAAAAACTAATACATTGATATTTAAAATAAAATAATTAGATATTTTCTTAAATAATTTAATTTTAAACATTTATAGCTTTAAGAAATTAAAATAAAAACTTTTTTAATATGTACAGAAAATTAAAAACATTTAGTTTTATTTAAATTTGAAAATAATAACAAAAATTATATTTTAAAACAATCCATATTTGTTAAAAATTTATTGATTTTTCAAGTCATTAAGTTATTAAAACTGTTAGTTGTTTAGTGCCAGTTGGTAAAAGTTAAAAATCTTCTTAACACTAAAGTTTCTTTAAATCTGTTCTGGTAGCTTGATTTTAAGCTTAAAGCAGATCAGTCGAGTGATTCAGAGCAATGACAATATTGATGGAAATTGTTTTAATATGTTCTTCTCTATTTAAGCTTCTAAACAGAAGTCTGTACATAAAATTGAGAATAAGTATGATTCCAACTGAGACTAACATAGTTGCCGAGAGATAGAAGACTATCAGGAAGAATTCGCAAGATACATCTATCTATCTATCTATCTATCTATCTATCTATCTATCTATCTATCTATCTATCTATCTATCTATCTATCTATCTATCTATCTATCTATCTATCTATCTATCTATCTATCTATCTATCTATCTATCTATCTATCTATCTATCTATCTATCTATCTATCTATCTATCTATCTATCTATCTATCTATCTATCTATCTATCTATCTATCTATCTATCTATCTATCTATCTATCTATCTATCTATCTATCTATCTATCTATCTATCTATCTATCTATCTATCTATCTATCTATCTATCTATCTATCTATCTATCTATCTATCTATCTATCTATCTATCTATCTATCTATCTATCTATCTATCTATCTATCTATCTATCTTATCTATCTATCTATCTATCTATCTATCTATCTATCTATCTATCTATCTATCTATCTATCTATCTATCTATCTATCTATCTATCTATCTATCTATCTATCTATCTATCTATCTATCTATCTATCTATCTATCTATCTATCTATCTATCTATCTATCTATCTATCTATCTATCTATCTATCTATCTACACGCAGAGAAAAAACATGGTTGTGGTAACCATGTTCTAAGAGCAACATATTATGGTTAAAATTATGATTGTAGTCTTAACATAATATCGTTATTGTAAAAAATTTTAATTATCATATTATGATTATATACCGTTAAAATATTTCATCATAATATTTTTCTATTTATCATAATAATATTGTTATACATGATCATATTATGATCCAATGTGTTCAAAATTTCGTTTAAAAATAAGTATCGAAATCAAAATAAATTTTACTGAATCAGTTTATAAAAAAAGTAAAAAAATGTACATATATATATATAAATAAAGATAACATACTTACAATACTTAACACACCTCGCAAATTTCAATTTGATTCACAAAATCATAACTACATTATCCTACGCAAACTGAAATATTTATACATTTAATGCTATAAACCAAATGAGAATTATTTCAACTCATTTTATTGCCGCGTAAAAAACACACACGAAAAAGTAATCTGTGTGTGCAAAAGTTGTTTTGTTGTTGTAGTAATTTGTTGATGTATCAGTAGACATATAACAACATAACATATAATGGTTATTTATAACAACATAACATACAATGGTTATATAACATAACATATTATGGTTATTTGCAAGTTTAAATGGTTGTTAATAACAGAATATGTTTTCCTTTTTATCAGTATTTAGTTGTTGTAAAAATAATTATGATTCAGTGAATTATACTCAAATTTATAATTGCCTGGAACATGAAAATGTTTACAGTAACTAAAATATTGTTAAAATCTAATTAAAATAACAATTATATGTTTTTGAAAACAATATATTGTTACAGTAAGCATGGGATAGTTGCAGTAACCATTTTGAACCATGTTTTTTCTCTGCGTGTATCTATCTATCTATCTATCTATCTATCTATCTATCTATCTATCTATCTATCTATCTATCTATCTATCTATCTATCTATCTATCTATCTATCTATCTATCTATCTATCTATCCATCTATCTATCTATCTATCTATCTATCTATCTATCTATCTATCTATCTATCTATCTATCTATCTTCTATCTATCTATCTATCTATCTATCTATCTATCTATCTATCTATCTATCTATCTATCTATCTATCTATCTATCTATCTATCTATCTATCTATCTATCTATCTATCTATCTATCTATCTATCTATCTATCTATCTATCTATCTATCTATCTATCTATCTATCTATCTATCTATCTATCTATCTATCTATCTATCTATCTATCTATCTATCTATCTATCTATCTATCTATCTATCTATCTATCTATCTATCTATCTATCTATCTATCTATCTATCTATCTATCTATCTATCTATCTATCTATCTATCTATCTATCTATCTATCTATCTATCTATCTATCTATCTATCTATCTATCTATCTATCTATCTATCTATCTATCTATCTATCTATCTATCTATCTATCTATCTATCTATCTATCTATCTATCTATCTATCTATCTATCTATCTATCTATCTATCTATCTATCTATCTATCTATCTATCTATCTATCTATCTATCTATCTATCTATCTATCTATCTATCTATCTATCTATCTATCTATCTATCTATCTATCTATCTATCTATCTATCTATCTATCTATCTATCTATCTATCTATCTATCTATCTATCTATCTATCTATCTATCTATCTATCTATCTATCTATCTATCTATCTATCTATCTATCTATCTATCTATCTATCTATCTATCTATCTATCTATCTATCTATCTATCTATCTATCTATCTATCTATCTACTATCTATCTATCTATCTATCTATCTATCTATCTATCTATCTATCTATCTATCTATCTATCTATCTATCTATCTATCTTATCTATCTATCTATCTATCTATCTATCTATCTATCTATCTATCTATCTATCTATCTATCTATCTATCTATCTATCTATCTATCTATCTATCTATCTATCTATCTATCTATCTATCTATCTATCTATCTATCTATCTATCTATCTATCTATCTATCTATCTATCTATCTATCTATCTATCTATCTATCTATCTATCTATCTATCTATCTATCTATCTATCTATCTATCTATCTATCTATCTATCTATCTATCTATCTATCTATCTATCTATCTATCTATCTATCTATCTATCTATCTATCTATCTATCTATCTATCTATCTATCTATCTATCTATCTATCTATCTATCTATCTATCTATCTATCTATCTATCTATCTATCTATCTATCTATCTATCTATCTATCTATCTATCTATCTATCTATCTATCTATCTATCTATCTATCTATCTATCTATCTATCTATCTATCTATCTATCTATCTATCTATCTATCTATCTATCTATCTATCTATCTATCTATCTATCTATCTATCTATCTATCTATCTATCTATCTATCTATCTATCTATCTATCTATCTATCTATCTATCTATCTATCTATCTATCTATCTATCTATCTATCTATCTATCTATCTATCTATCTATCTATCTATCTATCTATCTATCTATCTATCTATCTATCTATCTATCTATCTATCTATCTATCTATCTATCTATCTATCTATCTATCTTCTATCTATCTATCTATCTATCTATCTATCTATCTATCTATCTATCTATCTATCTATCTATCTATCTATCTATCTATCTATCTATCTATCTATCTATCTATCTATCTATCTATCTATCTATCTATCTATCTATCTATCTATCTATCTATCTATCTATCTATCTATCTATCTATCTATCTATCTATCTATCTATCTATCTATCTATCTATCTATCTATCTATCTATCTATCTATCTGATCTATCTATCTATCTATCTATCTATCTATCTATCTATCTATCTATCTATCTATCTATCTATCTATCTATCTATCTATCTATCTATCTATCTATCTATCTATCTATCTATCTACTATCTATCTATCTATCTATCTATCTATCTATCTATCTATCTATCTATCTATCTATCTATCTATCTATCTATCTATCTATCTATCTATCTATCTATCTATCTATCTATCTATCTATCTATCTATCTATCTATCTAGCTATCTATCTATCTATCTATCTATCTATCTATCTATCTATCTATCTATCTATCATATCTATCTATCTATCTATCTATCTATCTATCTATCTATCTATCTATCTATCTATCTTATCTATCTATCTATCTATCTATTCTATCTATCTATCTATCTATCTATCTATCTATCTATCTATCTATCTATCTATCTATCTATCTATCTATCTATCTATCTATCTATCTATCTATCTATCTATATGACCCGATTGGTATACTCGTCTCAAAACTTCAAATCTAAACCTAAATTCATTATGTTATGAAGAAATTTTATGTCCATCGAACTGAATACTCAGCATTTAAAACAGGTTTTCAGGGTAAATGGCGCAGAGTTTCAACGTTAATCAACACACAACACAGCCTGTAGTGGCCTAGGTATATTTCTTAAGATTTGATGCATTGCTCAATAACTCTCCAACCTAACCTTAATTTACCCAATATGAATTGCATTTAAAATGAAAAAAATTTAATTCAAGTTAAAACACATTTAATTAAATTAAAGTAAAATAAATTAAATTAAAAATACTAATACTGGTTAGATTATCTAACATGATAATTATAGACATAAAAAATGTTCATAAATATTAGTTTAATTTATTTAGTTTAGTTTTCTTTTGTTTAACAGTTTTATTATTATTATTTAAGATTATTTCAATTCACACAAAACAAAAATGTATAAATGAATGTTACAAGAAAATGTCATTTAAAATTTTAAATAAAATTTAAAAAAATACTGATAATACTTCATAAAATGTTTTGTTTGTATGTATGATTTCTATATGAAATACATAGACATTAATAAATGCAAAATATATGTATAGAAATTTAAATAATTAAATAGATTGGAAATAAATTGTAAGAAAAAAATAAATAAATAGAAAAGTAGAATGTTAAAAAAAAGTTGACATAAAGGAAAAATTTCAATTCAAAATTAGTTTAAGGAGAAAATTGTTTTAAATAAAACACAATTAGATTTGAAAATTTGTTTAAATGTAGAAGGCATTTCAGTTAAAAAATAAGTTAATTATTTTAAAATTTTAACTTGCATTGTTTTTTACGTAGGAATCTCTTAAAGAAGATTGAATATCTGTTTAAAGTAGGACTAACGGAATCAAACTAATGTAGTGCAAGCAGAGAAGACAGTGGGAGCGATGTTATTCTCAATAACACATTTCTTTTCCATGAATGTACTTTTTTTCGATAATTTTTTGAAATTTAAAATTATTGAGTCTAGAGTTATGTAATTGCACAATAAAAAGTCTATCAAGTTTCTTGACTCTGTATTTATGCTTTTAAATTATGTAATTAAAGCTTTAACTCTTTGGTATTATTTATATGATTAGATACATTTTAATTTTTTTTAATTTAAAATTTGTTTCTTTTTGCTTCACAAAAGCATTTATTTTTAATAAAGCTTCACTCGACTATTTTAGCTTTCTCATTAAAATATGTGGTACATTTAATGAAGTAAGTCGTGGTTGAAGAGGTTTTTAAAATTTTAGTAACAGTAAAAGCTTTACAACTTATTTAGCTTAAAAGCTTCGAAACTGTAAAAAGCTCTTTTATAATTTAATATACATCGTTTCACTGGCCTGGAATTTCAAACATTTCGAATTATTTAAAAGCTTTAATATCTTTAGGATTTCAGTTTTGAAAAGCTTTGTATATATTTGAAGCTTTATTCGACTATTTTAGCTTTCTGTTGAAAATATGACGTACATTTAATGAAGTAAGTTGTGGTTGAAGAGGTATTTAAAAGTTTAGTAACAAAAGCTTTACAACTTATTTAGCTTAAAAGCTTCGAAACTATAAAAAACTCTTTTTTAATTTAATTTATATCGTTTCACTGGCTTGGAATTTCAAAAAATTCGAATTATTTAAAAGCTTTAATATCTTTAGGATTTTAGATTTTAAAAGCTTTGTATATATTTGAAGCTTTACTCGACTATTTTAGCTTTCTGCTTACAATATGAGGTACATTTATTGAAGTAAGTTATGGTTGAAGAGGTATTTAAAAGTTTAATAACAGTAAAAGCTTTACAACTTATTTAGCTTTAAAGCTTCGAAACTATAAAAAGCTCTTTTTTTATTTAATTTATATCATTTCACTGGCTTGGAATTTCAAAAAATTCAAAGCTTTAATATCTTTATTATTTTAGATTGTAAAAGCTTTGGATATTAGAAGACTTAAAACCTTTACTATTTAAGCTTTTAAATTTCATTATTAAAGCTTTTGATGCAAGATTTTAAAGCTTTAAGCTTTTTAATAGAGGAAAAGCTTTTTAATTGAGAAAATTTATGAATTTTAAAAATAATTTAACGAAAAATTTGTAAAACTTTTAAATCAGAAGAAAACTGTATAAGTTTGTTGTTCTAGAAGCTGTTTTAGAAGTTGTTTGTGTAGGCCAAACTTTGGTCTGTTTTACCTTTAACTAAAGAGCTTATGAGCTTTTCTTCGTTGTTTGAGAAATTAGTTTGGAATATAATATGTATTGCAAATCATTTGAAAAGCTTTAGTATAGATATTTTTGGAACTAATGAAGCTGTAAACTTTATTAAGACATTTTGAAGAAATTAAGCTTTTTACTAAGGAGCTTTTCTTCGTTGTTTGATAAATTAGTTTGGAATATAATATATATTGCCAACAACTTGGAAAGCTTTAGAATTGATATTTTATTGAAATGTAATGAAGCTGAAAACTTTATTAAGACATTTTGAAGAAATTAAGTTTTAAAGTTTTTTTTATAGCAGAAGCTTTAATGCTTTTATTTAGCTTTTTAGTTTGTAGTTAATAAAACTTATTAGGTAAGCTTTTTCTTAACAAAAAGGAACTGCAAAAGCTTTTATATTTATAAAAGAGAATTGAAATAATAAAATCCTTTAAATGCTTTCTAAATAGTTAAGCTTTTGCTAAACAATTTGATGACTTAATTAGTTTCAAAGATTTTAGTATTTAAAAACTATTTTTCAAAAGAAATGCCCTTACACTTAAAATAACATAAATTAAAGTATTTTTTAAATAGTTTTAAGATTAAGACATAAACTTGTTTAAAAAAAAAATAACTTTATAGGACTAAAAATTATCAGTTATTTGGAGCACGTGTTTTTGGCTAAACTCCATAAAAAATGTATTTAGTTTTTCTCTTGTATACATGTATATTGGCCTCCTCTCTAGCACACAGATTAAAATGTAAATATACATATTTATTTGGGAAATTGTTTTATAAAACACATAGACGAAGATACATATAAAATAAATAAAATATTTAAAAAAAAAGAAAGACATAAAATTATACAATATTTATTTAGACGAAAAAAAAAACTTGGAAATACACAACTATTGGTAAAATATTCATACACACATTTAATAAAAATCATACCAGAGTAACACTTTTGTTTTTAGTTTTGTTTTAGACTCTTATATATTTGTTGTACGTTTCTTTTTTTTAAGTTTTTTTCTTTCTCAGTATTTTAGGTTGGTTGTTGGAACTATTGTGGTAGTACTTTTTGTTTGAGACTTTCTGGGTTCTTACGATATTGTAGTAGCATTTTAAATATGGTTTATTTATTCACAAGAAAAAATATGATAATAATGGTTTAATATTCCATTTATTTTCTTTTTTTTTGTTTATCTAAAACGTTACAGGCTTTTAGTTCAATCCATAAAACATAAAAGATTATAATAATAAAAAAAAATATCCAAATAAAAACGGTGTCACTTTTAGTAAAGACCTTATTTAAAAACTTAAAATTTTAATAAATAAATAAAAAACTTTATTTTAAAAACCAAATCTTATAATAAAATTAAAGTTATGGGAAAAATTAATATAAAATAATAATAAATGAAATCTTAAAAATGTAAATAAAAACTTAAGAATTTCAAAAAATATGTTTTAAAACACTTTTTTATTATACAACAGTTGAAATAGCTTAAAATCAACAAAACAGAAAGGAAATACTTGTTTACAAATACATATAAAAAGTTATTAAAATTCATGAGAAAAAAAAAGGTAGCAAAGAGGAGTTAAAAAAGAGCTTAAACAGGAAATAGAAAACAATATATAGTTGTTGGCTTTTTCTTTATGTAGTTAACGACAACAGTATTAGTAATACTTATAGCTGTAGTAGTAAAAGTGAAAATACGCATAAGAGCAAAAAACAACGTAGCAGCAATAGTTTTCTTTTTTTAAATATAGTTTTTGCGTTTTTTGTTTATACTAGCTTTTTTTTGCTTACAACAATTTCAACAGTTATTTTTTATTATACAATATTATTATTACTTATAGTTTTTTTTATATATGATTATGTTTTACTCAAGCTTACTTTTATACAAATTATATAATATTTTGCTTTTTTTTTTTGTTAGTATGTAAAAAAATATCCTACACCTACAAGCGAATGGTTATAAGTTAGACAAGGGAACTCGCATAAAATTTAGATTACAGTTTTAAGTTTTTCTATAAAACTTTGCTCTATATTAGATAAAGTTTTTCTATAGAACTTTGCACTAGATTAGAGCAAGTTTTTCTATTAAACTTTGCAAGTTTTTCTATAAAAGTTTGCTCTAGATTAGAGAAAGTTTTTCTATAAAACTTTATTTTAGACTAGAGCAAGTTTTACTATAAAACTTTCTCTAGATTAGAGAAAGCTCTTCTATAAAACTTTGCTCTAGACTAGGGCAAGTTTTTCTATAATACTTTGCTCTAAACTAGAGCAAGCTTTTCTATAAAACTTTTCTATGGACTAGAACAAGTTTTCCTATAAAACTTTGCTGTGGAATACAGAAAGTTTTCCTATAACACTTTGCTCTAGACGAGAGCAAGTTTTCCTATAAATCTTTGTTCTAGACGAGAGCAAGTTTTTCAATAAAACTTTGCTCTAGACTAGGGCCAGTTTTTCTATAAAACTTTGCCCTACACTAGAGCAAGTTTCCCTCTTTGCTCTAGATTAGAGCAAGTTTTTCTATAAAACTTTGTTTTTCTATAAAACTTTGTACTAGAGTAGAGCAAGATTTTCTATAAAACTTTGCTCTCTATTAGAGAAAGTTTTTCTATAGAACTTTGTTCTAGACTAGGGCAAGTTTTTCTATAAAACATTGCCACAGATTAAGCAAGTTTTTCTATAAAAGTTTGCTCTAGACTAGAGAAAGTTTTTCTATAAAACAAGTTTTTCTAGAAAACTTTCTCCAGATTATAGCAAGCTCTTCTATAAAACTCTTCTCTTGATTAGAGCAAGCTTTTCTATAAAACTTTTCCCTAGGCTAGAACAAGTTTTTCTATAAAACCTTGCTTTAGACTCGAGCAAGGTTTCCTATAAAACTTTGTTCTAGACTAGAGCATGTTTTTCTATAAAATTTTGTTCTAGACTAGAGCAAGTTTTTCTATAAAACTTTGTTCTAGAATAGAACAAGTTTTTCTATAAAACTTTGTTCTAGACTAGAGCAAATTTTTCTATAAAATTTGTTCTAGACTAGAGCAAGTTTTTCTATAAAACTTTGCTTTAGATTAGAGCATGGTTTGCTATAAAACTTTGCTCTAAACTAGAGCAAGTTTTCCTATAAAAGTTTGCTCTAGATTAGAGCAAGCTTTGCTTTAAAACTTGGTCTAGATTATAGCAAGTTTTTCTAAAAAACTTTGCTCTAGAATAGGGCTAGTTTTTCTATAAGTTTAGTGCAAGTTTTCTATAATTTTACTCTAGGCTAAAACAACTTTTTCTATAAAACTTGGCTCTAGACTAGAGCAAACTTTTTTCTAAAATTTTGCTCTAAGCTAGTGCAAGTTATTCTATAAAATTTTCTCTAGACTAGAAAAAGCTTTTCTATAAAGTTCGCTCTAAACTAGAGTAAGTTCTTCTATAAAACTTTGCTCTATACTAGAGAAAGCTTTTCTATAAAATTTTGCTCTTAACTAGAGCAAGTTCTTCTGTAAAACTTTGCTCTAGACTAGAGCAAGTTTTAGATAAATCTTTGTTCTACACTAGAGCATGTTCTTCTATAAAACTTTGCTTTATAGTTGAGTAAGTTTTTCTATAAAACATTGCTTTAGATTAGACAAGTTTTTCTATAAAACTTTGCTCTAGATTAGAGCAAGTTTTCCTATAAAACTATGCTCTAAACTAGAGCAAGTTTTTCTTTGCTCTTGACTAGAGCAAAGTTTTATAGAAAAATTAGAGCAAATTTTTCTATAAAACTTTGCTCTAGACTAGAATTTAGCGTTTAATTTGTAACTATATATCAAGATAATAGTTTTGGTAAAGACGTAATTTGTTTCATTAGTGCTGGATAGTGACTGATAGTCTAAAGTGATTCATACATTCCTTTACTCCTAAATTTTTACTTTATTTATTCATTTTGAGCTAGACAAATAAAGGGACATGGTTCATTTATTTTAAAACTTTTGATGTGCCATTGGCAGACGGTTTAGAAATAGTAATAAACATTGTTAGAGAGAGAGAGAAAGATTTAGATAAAGATTATAAAATATATTTTGTGGCATTAGAAAAATCAAAAAGGTGACTCAAGGCTGTAACCATTATTAAGGTGTAGGGTAAAGCAAAATATTATATATAATAACAGACTCTTTAGATATAAAAAAATATGTAATATAAAATACATATAGAAAAATAAACGTTATGTTATTTATATAAGAGTAAGTGTAAGTACAATGTACATGTACATGTGTGTGTGTAGGAGTAAATAAGTAAATGTGGGTTTTATATGCATATGTAGTTATGTGTTGTTAATATGAGTGCAAAAAGTTTACTTTTTTTACTTGTGTTTGGTTTTTATAGTTATATTAAAGTATATTTTTGTTTATAAATGTTTTTAATAATAAATACAAAAGGAAAAAAGAAAATAAACAATATTTTTATTTAAATATTTAAATAAATTGTTTGTTTATGTAAGAAAAAAAATATTAGAAAAAAGAGCAGTTTTTTTGTTATGTAAGGAAGAAAATAGTTATAAAGAAATAAAAGACAGTTTTAAGAGTTATAGTAGAAAAAACAAACC
Organism: Lucilia sericata; assembly: GCF_015586225.1. NCBI lineage: Eukaryota > Metazoa > Arthropoda > Insecta > Diptera > Calliphoridae > Lucilia > Lucilia sericata. The sequence continues at coordinate 198,947 of NW_023994397.1, read as the reverse complement.
TGTTTTAAAGGAGTTAGATAAGAGAAATTTAAAGGATTTGTTTTATAAAAAAAAAGAATAAAAAGAGAAGTTAAGGTAAGTTCATAGTAGTAAAAAATTTATGATATTATAGATAAAATATTATTAAAAAAGAGTGTATGAAAAGTAGTGTTTAAAAAGAGAAATTTATAGGTGAAAATAAAATCAGCAGAAAAATAAATATTTGAAAAAGAGAAAAATTAACTGCAGAGGACGTGGAAATTGTAGAATATTAAAAATTTTGCTAAAGAAAAATTTTGAATTAAATATGAAGATATTTAAAAAAGTTTAATAGTAAAATCTAAACATTTTAGAATATTTTTTTTTAAATTTTGTACAGTATTTAAAAAAATTATGTAAAATAATACAAATTAAGTGTGTAGAAAAAGTGTTTTTGTTTTAAAAAAGTGTATTTTTGGCAACAGTGTTTTCATTCCTGGAAATTTGTGAAGTAAAAAAAATGTTAAATAGTTTACTTAAATCTAAATTAAAGCTTAAATTATAATTAGTGACTTATATTCTGAATTTAAAACTGATTTTATGTTTGAGGCTAGTGTATAGTTTATAACATAATATTAAAATAACAATAGAATTCAGTACTTAGTTTTAGAAGGTAAGTTTTAAGGTAAGTTTTCTAGGAAACTTTCCTTTAGATTACAGCAAGGTTTTCTATAAAACTTTGCTCTAAACTAGAGCAAGTTTTTCTATAAAACTTTGCTCTAGACTAGAGCAAGTTTTTCTATAAAACTTTGCTCTAGACCAGAGCAAGTTTTTCTATAAAACTTTGCTCTAGACCAGAGCAAGTTTTTCTATAAAACTTTGCTCTAGACTAGAGCAAGTTTTTCTATAAAACTTTGCTCTAGACTAGAGCAAGTTTTTCTATAAAGATCTGTTCTGGACTAGGGTAATCTTTTCTATAAAATTTTGTTCCAGATTAAAGCAAGGTTTTCAAATTTTCTATAAAACTTTGCTCTACACTAGTTTGAGTTTTTCTATAAAACTTTTCCTTAGACTGAAGCAGGTTTTTCCATAAAGCTTTGCTCTTAACAAGATCAAGCTTTCCCATAAAACTTTTCTTTTAAGCTTTGCTGTCGATTGGACTACAGAAAGTTTTCTATGAAACTTTGCTCTAGACTATATCAAGTTTTTCTGGAAAACTGAGTTTTTCTATTAAGCTTTCCTCTCGACAAGATTAAGCTTTCCTATAAGGCTTTGCCCTCGAAGAGATCCAGCTTTCCAATGGTTCTCGACTGCAGCAACTTTTTTCTAGCAAAGTTTTTTAAAAATCTTTGGTCTAGACTTGAACAAGTTTTCTATAAAACTTTGCTCTAGACTGAAGCAAGTTTTTCCCTAAAGCTTTGCTCTCGACTAAAGTAAGTTTTTCTATAAAACTTTGCTCTAGACTAGAGTTACATTTACTATAAAACTTTGCTTTCGAATAGAGGAAGTTTATCTATAAAGCTTTGTTTCGACTAGAGCTAGATTTTCTTGAAAACCACGCTCTCGAATAGAAGAAACTTTGCTCTCGACTAGATTAAGCTTTTCTATAAAACTTTCCTTTCGAATAGGGAAAATTCTACTATTAAGCTTTGCTTTCGATTGGAGTAAGGATTTGCTCTTGACTACATAAGGTTTTCTATGAAACTTTGCTCTAGACTTGATCGAGTTTTTCTAGAAAATTTTGCTCTAGATCAGAACATGTTTTTCTATTAAACTTTGCTCTCGACTAGATTAAGCTTTCCTATAAAGCTTTGCCCTCGACAAAATCCAGCGTTCTAATGGTTGTCGACTGGAGCAACTTTTTCTAGCAAATTTTTTTTATAAAACTTTGGTCTAGACTTGTACAAGTTTTTCTATAAAACTTTGCTCTAGACTGAAGCAAGTTTTTCTTTAAAAATTTGCGCTCGACTAAAGTAAGTTTTTTTATAAAACTTTGCTCCAGACTAGAGCTATATTTACTATAAAAATTTGCTCTCGAATAGAGGAAGTTTATCTACAAAGCATTGTTTCGACTAGAGATAGATTTTTAGAAAAACTCGCTCTCGATATTCTTGAAAACCTCGCTCTTGAATAGAAGATCTCTCGACTAGGGTATGGTTTTCTACAGAAGTGTTCTCTACACTGGGGCAAGTTTTTCTGTAGTATAGAGTATGTTTTTCATTAAAATTTTGCTGCAGTTTAGAGACGGTTTTTCTTTACAACATTGTTGTAGTTGTAGTAGTAAGCAAGCTTTTCTATAAAATGTGGGGAATGTGACGCATATATGGCAATTGGTGGGAATAGTGTAAAGCTGGAAAATTTGGTATTTATTGAAAGAAGCTTTATTTGGAGTCATAAATTTTGGTAAAAAAATTTAAGTTTATATTGTGATACTAGTGTTTATAAGTGAATTAAAGACTTTCAAGCTATTTTGTGTCTGGTAGCTAGGGTCAAACGAAGTCTAATCATAAAGAAATCAAGTAGTATAATTTAGGCGCCATGAGCCTATTCGGGTCTAAATGAAATTACGAATCAATCTTAACTATTTTCAATAGGCTTCGTCCTTAGATTAAAATAGGTATATATGCCAAATTCCATCTATTTGTTTTGAAAATTGCGACTTGTAGTTTGATTACAAGATTTGAAAGGACAGTCGGATGGATGGACATAGCTAAATTGTGTTGTATTTCACAAAAAAAAACGCCTTTCAAATTATACCATTATATAACAAAACCGGAACTAATATGTTTTCTATTTCGGTGAAAAATTCGGCATAAATTTTATTTAGTGACATGTGTTAAACAAGCAGCAACGGTCTTTTTGATTTATATTCCCTAAAACAATACAATTTCCTTAACCTAAAACCTTAACGAATGTACATTCAATACAAATTATAACCATTTAATTTGACATCTCTAGCAAAACACACACATACGTATTAAACTCTGTAATAAACTCTGACAACACAGCACTAAACACCTAAACGTATGTGGAATACATTTAACTTTAAATATAAAGTATACGCTCCGCACACAAATCATATGTCATTTAATGTCATTCATGTGTGTCACCAATTTGAAAATTTGTGTTTGAATCAATGACAAATTTCTACACTAAACTTTTAAGACCTTCTTTAGAAGTCTGTAGAAAGAAAAAACAAAAAAACATTTAACAAATAAATATTCTTCAATATAAATTACCACAAAAAGGAAATATTTACTAAATTTATAGGCGACCTTTTTCTTCTACATTTTAGCTTTTTATAGCTTTTTAAATACTTAATTTTGGTTAATTTGTAATAAAAAAAAGTAACGTGAAGAAATTAGGGGAACAAATTAAGAAATACATGAAATATAAAACAAAAAACGAAAAACGTTTTCCGGTGAGTTATTCAAATTATAAGAATTCTATTGTGGTTTTTGGTCTTAGCGTTTCTAAAAGCAATTGCTTACTTTTGGGTGACATGAAAAGAAAAATATTAATTTATAGAATTTAACATAGAAACCACAAATATAAAACTTTTATTAACGACCTATAGTGTTAAAGGTCTTTAATGCAGTTGGCTGGCATGTGTTAAGCAAATGCTCGTAAATAGCTAATTTCTTTTTGTTTAACTTAAATTAGTTATAAAAATTATTTACGTGTGTGTTACATTTAATACACCTCTGTTAACGCCTTCCTACCTTTTTGCAGGTGTAAGTTTAATTTAGGAAATTGATGTTTGCAATTAAATAAAGTCACACTTTTTGTTTGTGTGTGTGCGTGTGTGTGTGTGTGTATGAGTGATATTAGGATTTTATTAGCGATTTTCTTCTATGCATTAGTTATAATGTAATTTGTTATTGTTGTTAATTGTAATCAATGTAATCATTATCATGCCACATTAGCTTGTATTATGTAGCAAATTTTTGCTCATTAAAATATTTAATATTGCCTTTAGGAAATTTTGTTTCGTAAAATTAGCCTTGCAGCTGTTTAGCTGTGGTTTTGATTAGTGATTAGAGTAGGATAATAAGTATTATGTTTGTTGTAATAAATTTTCTTAAATTAAAATTGAAGGCATATGTATTTGTATATTAGAGTGTCCCGAGAAACAGCGTTTTTAAGAATCTCATGAAGAAATGCTTCTCAATCCCAGACACGTTCATCTGGTTACTCTTATAAAGATTTAATCTCTTTATTAATAGAAAAATTGCCAGGATTTGTCTTCTTTACTTGTAAATAAGTCCCTTTACAGGTTCTTAATAGTGGTAATATATAATACCGGAGAGCTTAACCGGGTCATTGGACGACCGCAAGCTTAGAAATCTCGTTCTCATTTTAATACTAACGAAAAGGGCCTCTTTATCGAGTTATGGTCCTCAATATACACATAACGTTCTTTCCATCGTTCTCGTGATCGTTTTGTTATCTTGAGTTCAGCAGTCAATGAATTTTTTCCAGTTTCTAGTTGTAAGGACCCTATAGAGAGTCCTGCGAGCCTTTTTACATAGATATTGAGAACTGTAATCGATTTTGATTTGAGCCTTTAGACTTTTAATGACAAAAAATTGCATTAAGGCAGAGTCCCAGTTGAGAGGTATCACCTTCGTGAGAAGGGCATAAGTTTGTCATTCCGTTTGTAATTTACATATTTTATAGTTTTCCGACCCTATAAAGTATTTATATTCCGAGTCTTTATAGATGACTGAGTCGAATAAGCTCTGTTAGTCTGTCTGTCTATCTGTCCGTCCGTCCGTCCGTCTGTCTGTCTGTCTGTCTGTCTGTCTGTCTGTCTGTCTGTCTGTCTGTCTGTCTGTCTGTCTGTCTGTCTGTCTGTCTGTCTGTCTGTCTGGCTTGATGTATTGCGATCCCGGGGTAAAGAGGTGCTAACAGTACCTCAAGTCTGCCGGGACCATAAACTGGTGATGTCACTTCACTCCTCGGCTAGTCCTTGATATGATTTGACATGGGGTCTAACGAGAGCCCCACATAATCTGGTGCAACTGGGTGGCCAGTTGCTCTCAGGACAGTGTCCTGGCTGGTCAGTTGATTGAGGTTTCTTCGGAATCCACGTAGTGGCTGTGGTTTAAACCTAAACTCGCAGAAAGGGGGTGCTTGGTTAAAAGATTGATACGCGGTGAAATATAAATTTTCGGGATAAGTTTTTGTTACCGCTTCTAGTTTCTAGGAGAGGTACGAACCACAGGGTAAGGCTGTGGATTAATAAAATTTTTGAATTCAGCTGATAATGCAAAGATTGGGTATGTGTTGGAGTGAGATGTACCATCGAATCCTGGGTTGTATCTGTTGAGATGTCGGAAGAAAGAATGGAGTGATGATTGAAGTATCGTTTAAAGCTGGTTGATGCGTTGTGGAGTTGTAATACCTTAATCTTTAGTTTATCGACTTTAGGAGGTTCAGGAATGCACTGGGGTGAGTCTTTAGATAATGAGAATGTTCCTAAGGAGAGTGTTCTATCGACTCTAACCAGTGAATGCCTTTTCCTTTGTATCGGTTAGATTGAGCTTCCTCATGACACCTGTTATTCTCCAACGGGACTACTATGGCAAGAGATTAAATACCTCGAGCACTCGAGCAAAGTGCACGTATACTATATATATATACTAGAAACATGAAATTAAGTCCCGGAGTAAATGATAGCTTATAAAATGAGACTTTTTGGTACTTTTTCGTTCTTCAAAAGGTACTTTTTGAATTTTCTATAATATTTAACCTCGAAACTTGAAATTAAGCATATAGAGTCCGGAGTAAGTGAGAACCTAGAAAAGGGTACGTTTTGGTACGTTATCGTTCTTCAAAATGTACTTCTTGAAATTTCTTAATATTGAACCTTGAAACTTAAAACAAGGTATATAGATCCCGGAGTAAATGAGAATGATACTTTTTGGTACTTGTTTTTCAGTCTATTCTAAAAATGAATCACTACTATCTTGGTTGATACCCTCACTCAACAACTAATACGCTAGAAATTATCTTTGTAGCTCAACTGAAGTCTTCTCTCCAAAGTTCAGGTGTTACTATCCATCTACACTTATCCATTAATAGTTTTAAAATCTCTCCGATAGAGAACCAAAATCGTACAGATAGCTCATTACCGATATCTGTTTTAATTGCAGTTAACATGTAACTAAATGTTGTTGTTAATGTTTATTTATAGAGAGTTTTGGTGTGAAAAGTAAATAAATGTTTGTGCCCTGGAGTTACGTTTAGTTTTTATTGTTCTAGAAAACAGCAATAGAAAGCTTTCTCTCCATTGCAGAAAACTTTCATTGTAAAAGATTTTTCTTTCAAATTTAACAAACTTTTCTTGTATTTAATGAAATCAGTCGATATAAATAGTGGTATTCATTACAGTAAAAGTTTTTGAGGCGGGTAACAAATATAAGTTTTCAAAAAAGTTTTGTAGTTTAGCTAAAGCTTTTTGACAAATAATTGCCTTCTTAACCCTTTTATAAGTATTGCGATACCCTACACTATTATGCGTTTGTGCTGATGTTTGTAACACCCAATAATATTGGTCATACATCCACCTTAAAGTATACCGTCTATATCCGTCCATCTGTCTGTCCGCCTGTCTGTCTAACTGTCTGTCCGCCTGTCTGCCTAACTGTCTGTCCGTCTGTCTGCCCGTCTGTCTGACTGTCTGTCCGTATGTCTGTTTGTCTGTTTGTCTGTCTGTTTGTCGATCTGTCTGTCCGTCTGTCTGTCTGTCTGTCTGTCTGTCTGTCTGTCTGGGTGTTCATGTAAATTTTGTGCGCACGCTACAGGTCGCTATTTTCAAGATAATTTGATGAAATTTGACACATTCATTCAATCCAAGGACGAACGTTATTAAAAATGGTTGAAATCGGTCCATTATTTCGTCTATCCAACAACCGTTATTATATGTACAACCGTACCGCCTGAGTAAACTAAAATTTTATATAATTTGAAATTTTTCATTAAATTAACTCTTACAATCTTACAATCTTAAAGAAATATACATATACACTTACACACTTATAAATAATTCTATGATACAACTACACACTGACCTCAATACATAATTGATGGGAAATAAAAGTAAGTTTTATTTCAAAATTTTTATTTAAGGTTTTGTTGTAGTTGTTGTTTTAGTTTTGTTTTATTAAGTTATTCTTAAAACAAAAATTTTTATACTTTTATTGTTTTATTTTATTGTTTTTTGTTTGTTTGTTGAAAAAAAAGAAGAAAAGTATTATAATTTTTTTATAGTTCATTAACAACAGGGTGTTGAAAGTGTCGTTTAAAGTTAGGGGAAACAACAAGACATTTTTTTTCATAACCAAATAACAACAATTAAAATTGTCTACTGGATTGTAAAATAATATTGAGTAGAGTAGAGGAGGTGGTATGTTAAGGGTGGTTAAACATTCCATAACTAAAGGTATTAAAAAGGGGGCAGGTGGGGGTAGTAATACTACTTCTAAGTTACTTTTTTTATAACAAAACTATTATTAAGAAACAAATAAACCAAAATCGATTTATTATATTAATTAATTTATTTGTTACAAGTGGCGTGTCGTTGGCTTACTTACAGTTTTATTAACTTGACCAAAAAGTTATTAACAAACACGTGTATTGCCAACTTATTGCCTTAATATAAAAAGACAATTTTAATTAATTTTTGTAATTTTTTTTATAGGTTCTCTTTCCGCATTGTTTTCTCAATTTCATTTTAAATGTTTCTTTAATTAGGTTCTTTGGAAGTGGCTTAAGTATTGGGATTTTAGTTTTGTTCTTTAAATAGTTTAAGTGTGTTTATTCAATTAAATTTCAAGTTTATACTCTAGTAGTAGTTTTAATCTAGGAAAACATATACTTATTTTTTGAAAAAGCAGCAAATCAAGTAGTAGTTTTCATTTCCTTAAGAACACTTAACTAAATAAATTTATTTGATAGAACTATTTAAAACATGTATTCTTGTTTTTTATTCATTCTCAGTTCTTTGTGAAACATTTGCTATCTATGTATGTTTTCTTTTGGGAAATGCTTTCTTATTTTTTATTCTTCTACATTTCAGTTGATTTTTTTAAGTGTTTTTAAACATGCAGCTAAAATAAATTAAAAGAAACTGAAACAGGAAAAAACAACACAAAACGAAAAACGTTATAAGATAAAAAAAATTTTATTAGTGTGAAATAAAAAAAATGTTTACAATTTTCTACAAAAAATTAAAAATGGATTTAAACATACTCGGTTTTATTTTGTTGTTGGCCAAAACGTTTAAATTTACATATTTTTAATTAAGTCTCTTATGAATAATAAATTTTATATTTAGAATAGGAAAAACTAAAAGAAATGTTAAAAATGTTTGCCGCTATATTTAGCTTAGAGAAAGATTGGACTGCAACGAATTTTAAAAATCCTATTAAAGAAAAAGCTCTGTTTCTAATTAGTTAGTTTGAAAGGAGACTGATGTGAGCTTTTAACCAGTGCCTCGAACCCATTACCTCCGGACTAGAACGCTAACCACTAATCTACCGGAGGCCACAACAATATATGATGAGCCTCTAAATTTCAATGATATACATATATAAAGCTGTTATTTTGAAGCTTTAATAAAAGATTTTAATAGAACTTTATAAAAGTTAAAAATTGATGAAAGAAATTTATGTTTTTCGAACTTTTAAGAAAATTTTTCATAAGAACTTAAAAAAAGCTCCTCATGAGAGCATTAAATACAACTATTCATAAAAGCTTTAATAAATATATTTTCATAGGAAGTATGTAAGAAGTTTATTCTAAGTTCTTTAAGAAAAGCTCTTTATAAGTTCTTTAAAGAAAACTCCAGTAAGATTTTAAAAGAAATTTACTTACAATAGTTTTAAAGTAAGCTTAAAAGAGCTTTCTATAATAACTTAAAACTTTCTTATAAGAGTTCTAAGAAAGCTGTTTATAAGCGCTTTAAAGAAAGTTGTTTAAAAGAGCTTTTAAGGCAGTTTTTTATAAGAGCTTAAAAGAAGGAAAGAAAGCTTGAAAGGAAGTTTCTAGAAATAGCTAAAGAAATCACCTTGTAAATGCTTTAAAGAATGATCCTTATAAGGGTTTTATGTTTAACCGAAGCTTTTTAGGAAAAAGCTCTTTAGAGCTCTTCTTCTAAAATCTTTGAAAGAAGCTTCTTATAAGAGCTTTAAAAAAGCTATTCATAAGATTTTTAACATATATACGTAAGATCTTTAAGAAAAGTTCTTTATTAGTTCTTTAAAGAAAAGAAAAGAAATATGTATATCTATAATAGCTTTTTGTAATAACTTAAAAGCTTCTAATAAGAGTTTAAAAAACTCTTTTCATAAGAACTTTAAAAAAGATTCTTATATGAGTCTTAAAATCTTCTCCTTATAAGAGCTTTAAAAAAGTTTCTTATAAGAGATTTAAAGAAAGCTTTTATAAGGGATTTTATATATAACCGAGGCTTTAAAGAAAGCCTTCGAGAAAGCTCTTTAGAGCTCTTTTTATAAGACCTATAAAGAAAGCTTCTTATAAGAACTTTGAAAAAAGCTTCTATAAGAATTTTGAAGAAAGCTTCTTATAAGAAGAAAAAGCTTCTTATAAGAAGTTTGAAGAAAGCTGCTTATAAGAACATTGAAGAAAGCTGCTTATTCGAAGTTTGAAGGAAGTTTCTTAACAGAGCTTAATAGTTACATCTTATAAGGGTTTTCAATATAATCGTTTACAGAAGTTTTAAGGAAAGCTCTTAATATAAGAATATTTTGTATAACAAAAAGGTTTAAATAAAGCTCCTTAAATAGTTCTTTATGGATGTTATGTATTTTTAAATATATAGCTCTTTATAAGGGCTTTCTACATAAGCTTTATGCACTTAGAAAGGACAATATGGACAATATGGATATTGTGAATACTGCAATATTCCTAACAAAGTAACAAACTAATGCATTCATATTAGAAACAAAAAGCTTATTTAAGCGAAGAATTATTCACTGTGGTTTTACTAATCAAGTGTCACATGGACATACAATATGCAAACAATTGACAACTGCCTGAATATATGCATTTAATTCCCAATGCGCTGTAGTCTGAAGTAACTAAGGGTATGCAAAAGGAAAACAAAGATTTATGTATATATTATAGAAATGCAAACAATTTATCCAAATTTGAAAACTAACTGTGTAGTAAGTTATGGTAGATTCGAAAGAAGCACAACAACAAAAGGCCTAAGGAGTGAGTGTATTCTACAAATTGTAATATGTTTATCGAAATTATAATGTTTGAATAAACAAGTCACAGGACAGTCAGCAGGATATACATGATAAAGGCCTCATGGCGAACATGTAAAGTATGTCACAAGATAGTCACCAGGACAGACAATTGGAAGGACTTATGGCGAATATGTTTTATTTAGATTTAGCTTTTTCTATTAGAAAAGTCTTTTTGAAGGAACGTTTCTAGATTTTAGTGGTATTACGGAAATAAAAATAAGCTTTTTAAAAAGGCGAAACTTATGGAAAAACTTTTTGAAGGTCTTAAGTAAATAGAATAGAGACTAGGGCAATAATTTCAAATGAGGTCTAATCAGAGATCCAGAATTATTTGGTACTACGGCAGCCAATTGCCCTCTTGCCCCATTGTCCTGTTCTGGTTATGAGAGGGTACCTTCCGATGAGCACATGGTGACTGTGTTTGAAAACCAAATTGCGGGAAGAGAACGTGTATTTGAAGAATAAGAAATAAGTTTCAACAGAGGAGGAGTTACATACTACAGAGACTATATCTTAGGAATTTGTTGATATCAAAAGGACAGGATGTAGAGTAAATCAAGATTGTACGAGTGGCTGAGATGGATATATTAGGGTGCATTAACATTCCTTTTGTTTAATGAAATTTTCAGAGGTTGTCTTGGATTTTTGCTCATATCTCAGTTATTTCGCCCCCCCCGGAGCATGTTTCCTTGATGAAAGACCCTCATCTTGGTGTATTGCAATCCCGGCGTAAAGAGGTGCTGCAAGTACCTCTAATCTGCCAGGACTATAAACTGGTGATGTCAATTCACTCCTCGGAGAACCACATAATCTGGGTGGCCAGTCGCCCGAGGGACTTTTCCTGACTGGTCAGTTGGTTGAGGTTCCTTCGGGATCCACGTAGTGGCTGTGGTTTAAACCAAAATTCGCGGGAAGAGTAAGTTGCGGTTAAAAGACTGATGCTGATCTATATGATCTATATATTATGATCTATATATTCGGTATAAGTTCGTTGCTATTGCCGAATGACAACAGATCCCCACAGAAGAGTGACTGTGGAACTAAGCGTTGAAAATGAGTTGGTGTTAAATGTCTATGATACAGGATGAATGTAGGCGTATACGGATCTCATCTGTCCGTATACCTAGAGTGAGTCTGTCCTATATTGTTCTCTTATGAGTGTGAGGGATAAATGAGAAGTGTGCAGGGTAAACAATTGAATTTTCCTTTCTTGTCCAGGTATGTTCAGAGAAAACTCTGTTCAGAGCAGATTTAGCTCACTGTGTCCTCTGTGAGTAAGAACAAAGTCTCGGCTTATTTGATGGCAAGGTGTTCACGTAAAGCACTTGACATTAATTAAATCTAGTTATTTATAGACGAATTTTGCTGATTTTAAATATGAAACTTCTCGAAAGCATGTCTAACAGAATTATTGAAGATTTGGATCCAGAAGATATTTGGGGTTTTTAGAAAATTGATTTTAACAGACATACAGACAGACGGACAGACAGACAGTCAGACAGTCAGACAGACAGACAGACAGACAGACTGACAGACATACCGACAGACATACGGACAGTCAGACAAACAGACATAGCTTAAGCAACTCCGCTATCTAAGGATCGTACAATTATATTGTGGAAATTACAAACTTATATATATGAAGTTTTGGATCCCGAAGATATTTGGCGTCTTTAGAAAATTGATTTCAACAGACAGACAGACGGACACGCGGATAGATGAACCGACAGACAGACGGACATAGCTTAATCGACTCCGCTACCTATAAGGATCGTAAAATTATATTGCGGAAATTACAAACGGAAGGACAAACTTATATATACCCTTCGCACTAAGGAGAAGGGTATAATAACATTTCATCTATTGATTTGATTTATTGATTAAACATTTAATTGACAGATTACTAATTCAACGATAATTGAAAAATAGTGTAAAAAATTTATAGTAATAAATCATGTTTCAGTTTATATTTAAATAAACTTATTTTAGCAAAAGTTCTATTCAAAAAATAAATATATAAAAACAAACAAGTAAGAAATTAAAGTCGGGCGAGGCCGACCATATAATACCCTACACCTGTTACAAAAATAAAATGTGATTTAGTTTTCGTAATAAAGCATTTAAGTTGAATTGTATCTTGCCTTGAATTATACTGAAGCCATTTATTGTTAAACAAAATTGTTTAAATCAAATTTTGAAGGGGGCTTTATATAGGGGCTATGGTCAAATGAGACCCTATGATAATAAAATTCATGAGAGTCATCAAGGCTAGTATAGAACTTGGTTTTGCAGCTTTTTTTTCGAGATACGAGTATATTAAAAATAATTATGAACTTAAAAGATCTGCCAAATTCCATTAAATTATCTTCAAAATTGCGACCTGTAGTTTGATTACAAGGTTTACAAGCCCTATTCAGGGGTTCAGTTATATGGGGGCTAGGTGAAATAATGGACCGATCTTAACCATTTTCAATAGGTTTTGTCCCTGGGGTAATAGAAGATCAAGTGCCATTGAATTATCTTCAAAATTGCGACCTGTAGTTTGATTACAAGGTTTACATGGACGGACAGACAGACAGACAGATAGACGGACAGACGGACGGACATAAGTTAAGCGACTCAGAAAATGATTCTAAGCCGATTGGTATACTTTAAGGTGGGTATAGGACCAATATTATTGTGCGTTACAAACATCAGCACAAACCCAATATACCCTCCCCACTAAAGTGGTGTAGGGTATAATTAAGAAAATTATTAGAATATTATACATATTTTCTAATTAAGTAAATAATTATGATTATTTGTAGTATATCATCATTATTATTGCCTACATTATTGCTGAAAATTTATTTTGGACTTTTGTTATTTATGTGTCAGCAAATTAATTAGTTCTATTTTCAATTACGACAAATTTTTTCCACTCTTCATGTGGCTGTCCGCGAATGAACAGCACTGTGTCATGTACAATTTAAGAGGAAAATGTACATAAGTTTATTGAAAATGTCATTATTGTAACAAATGTTTGAAAATGAAAAGAAAAATTAGAAATGACATATTACCAGTAGAAGACAAATAATGGGGGGAAGAGAAGCAAAAACTAATTGTGATAGATTACTTTTTCTGCCATTGCTATAAGTTACTTATTAGAAAGGCTTAGAGCTTTTAAGCTTGATATGTATACATAAAAACTTTAAATAAGTATTAATTTTCCCCCTTTAATTACTTGCAAAGTTTAATTAGAATTAGAAAAATCATGGAAAATTACTTTGCTAACACAAAACAATACTTTACGACAATATCTATTATTAGTTTAATAAAATAACAAAAACTTAAAATACTTATTTTACTTGTTTTCTTTGCAATTTATGTTTGCGGTACGTGGCCATCCATGTGGTCGTTTATTATTTGACACTTGGCTTATTTGAAAATTGTTTAGTTTATTTGCCCATTCGTTTCGCTTGGTTGCTGTTTAATTTCTGTAGTTTTTGTTGTTGTTATAATTTGTATTGGCTTACAATATGCCATTTGTTTTCATTTCTAGTTCTGCTTTTACATTTTTCGCGTTTAGACTATTTTTGTACATTTTATTTAATAAACAAATGTAAAAGACTAAACAGAGCTTTATGTTCATTTGCCACACGTTTTGTGGCAACATGAGTTTTGTTGTATTGAGGTTTATGGAACAATGACAATTTTTGGTTGTAGTTACTATAGACAACAAGTAGTTGTTGCTAGAAATTTACATAATTACAAAACCAGTAAATTTGTAATAATGTGGGGCACCACTTCAACCAAAGTTCTGAAAGTTCATATTCTCCCTATTGAAGCATGCGTAAGATATGTGACGGATGTGCCTGATGGCATAACTTTAAGATACTTATCCCTTGGTCATGATGAAAAGAAGTAACGGTCTTCCATCTTCTCTGCAAATGTCCTGCTCTATCCGTGAAAAGGAATCGTTTCCTTGGCAGCTACTTCATATCTAATCTTGGTGAGATATCTGGATCTAAGCTTAATGATATCCTAAGATTTCTCACTGCTTCAGGCTGGATCTAAAACTGTAATATACTACATCTAACGAGTGGAGTGGTCCGGTCAAAATGGAGTCTCTTGACTCTACTTGACTGTTCGCGCGTAGTGAACTACCATGTAAACCAACCAACCATGTTTGTTTGTTTGGACTTTATGCTAAACGGCTGGACCAATTTGTCAGACATTTTTACAGGAAAATCTTTTATTTTTTCTTTTACTTTTTGTTTTAAAATTTCAAGTGGGCAACGTGCCACGCTTACATACAAAATAAGTATTAAAAGTCTCAGAAACTGCAACAGCTAGAGTACTTAAATTGTGTATGGGCAACTTTGACATCCACTTGACAAAATGAGCGTGGTAGCTATGGTGGGCGTGGCACCTCCCATATAAGGAAAACCTTAAATTAGTTTAGCTGAGAAAATTAAACAGCTAGAGTCCTTTAAATTTTTCGGAGCCACTTTAGTATCAATGTGAATATGTGGGTCAAAAAATGAGTGGACTAGCAATAGGGGATGTGGCACCCCCCATATGAATTAAATAAAAAATTTTCTTTATCTGGGAAACTATTTGAGCTAGAGTATTAAAATTTTGCACAAAACACTTTAACATTTATGTGAACTTTTGGTTTAAAAATTCTGGTACTAACAATAGGGGGCGTGGTACCTCCCATATAAATTAAATACAAAAATTCGTTTTTCTCGAAAACTATTAGAGCTAGAATGTTGACATTTTGCACAAAGAACTTAGACATTCATGTGAACATTTGATTAATAAATTGGCTCGAAAAAGAAAATTTAACTTAAAAGTGAAACGGGCGGACATTCATTGGGGGGTCTTCGAACCTCTCAAATGGATTAAATATACAAAAATTCGTATATCTGAGAAACTCTTAGAGCTAAAATCCTAAAATTTTAGATGAAGAACTCTGGCATCCATGTGAACATTTGGGTAATAAATTCACGGATTAGCAATAGGGGGCGTGGTACCTCCCATATGAATGTTAAAATAGACATTTTTGGAAATTTCCTTAAACAAATTTTCTAATTTTAAAATGTTCCAAATTTTCAAAAATTCTCTTTAAAGGAGAAATCTTTCGAAAATACTTGTTTTAATTTATATTTTATTTTATGAAATAATTCTTTTTTAAAAGATAATTTTTTAAAAATTATTTTAAGATAATTTTTCGAATACTAACTGCCTTATTCATTAATATTTATCAAAGGTTTATAGAACAAAGTTGTATTTGATTTATAAACCTTTGATAAAAGTTTATGAATAAGATCCTAAAGCTTAAGAAATGTGTTTTATTTCATAATTTTCGTCTTGTATTTTTAATTTTTTTTAGGAATGTGTTTAGGTTGAGATAAAGTTTATTACTAAACAAAAGCTCTTGTGGGTTTTATTGTTGGAAGTTTCACTAGTATCTAGAATGGTTATATTTTTAATTCCCTAGCTATCTTTCTTATTTAATTTGCATAATCAATATTTATGTATTTGTTACGGTTTTAATACCTCCCAAAAAGTAAAACTTTCAGAAACTCACAATTTATTTAATATTAAGCTAAAGCAACCTAATTTATGGCCAAAATACACGCGTTTAGCAAAAAGCTAAAGATAGAATTATTTAACAACTATTTCAAATGGCTCTTCTTTTAATTTTAAAGGAAATTAAACTAAATTACTGCTAGACAAAAATGAAAAGTTGCCACAATTTGTTTAAAAACACAAAATTGCATTATGACACAGACTTAATAAGAGGAAAAAAAGAAAAAGAAAATGACAACAAATTTATTATTAAGAAAATTATACATTTAAACAAAAAATTAATTTTGCGTTTTCCAACTAAAGTAAAGATATATTAAAGTGATTTATAAAATGAAAAGCAAGCAGCACTTAGAAGAACTTAAGAAAATTTTGGGATTTTTTTCTTTGTTCTTTAAACAAAAATATTTGTAGAAAACTATAGTGGTGAGTCTTAAGCAAATGCCAGAAGAAAAAACTGCTTAAACAAAAATACTTTGGTGATCAATTAGCTGGCAAACGATAGAACAAAGTATATAAAATATTTTTATGGAAAAAATAATACTAAAAGAAAGAGAGAAAAACTAAAATAACTAGGGTAAATATTTGGGGAAAAATTAATTAAGTATACTCTTCCATAAACTACAATGATGCAACTAGAAATGGAACTAGAAAACAAAAAAAAAAAAAAAAATAAACTTGAAAATTCTGGACAAAAAGGTTAAATGTTAAATAAATATTAAGAGTTAATACATAAGTATTTTATTTAAAAATAGAAAAAAAAATTATATAATTTGTATTTAATTTTAAGGAATTTTCTTTAAATTCCTTTGGAAATATTTCATTATAATTTGAAAAATTTCTTTAACAAATTTATTCAGCTGTAAGATGAAAACAGGGTTTGAGAAAATATGCAAAATAGTTTTATGAACAGCTTTATTTTATTTTATTTTATTTATTTTTAGAATTTTAAGTATCTACACTTGGTAAGAGTATTAGGGGGAAAAAGGATACTTTTGCTTAGTTTTTTCTTACATAATTAACCTGAAACTGAGATGTATCTTTCGTAAGCTAAGGGTATTATACAAATTAAGCAGAAGATTATTGGAGTATTTTATAATTAACCAGCAATACCCAGTGTGCTTCGCTATCCTAAAAACAATAAATAAAAAATCATTTACGATATGGGAGCTGCCATGCCCCCATACAACACGTACAACATTTGAGGTTTCTAGGGCCCAGATGTAAAAATGTCCCTATTGCTAGTCTGGTTATTTTCCGCAATTTGTTCACATGGATTTCAGTGTTGCTCGTGCTATATTAGTTTCCCAGATATACTATTTTTTGTGTTTAATTCATATGGGAGGAATCGCCCTCCCGTAATCCGCCAATTTAGTAGACAAATGTCAAAATTGAGCATTCTAGCACCAATAGTTTCCTTGATATATGATTTTTTATTTAATTTTTATGGGAGGGACCACGCCCCCGTGACCCGACCCAGGCAAATACTAACATGAATGTCAACATAGTTTTGGGTAAAATTTGAGTATTCTAGCTCCAATAGTTTTCCTGATATACACGAATTTTTGTATTTAACTCATATGGTAAGTACCACGCCCCCTTTTTCTAGTCCGCCCATATTTGACTAATATATTCATATTGATATCAAAGTGGTTTGGGCGTAATTTGAGCACTTTTTTATAGTTTTCCAGATATGCGAATTTTGGTACTAACTTTATATGGGTGAATGATACGCCCACTATTTCTCATACGCCCATTATTGCACAAAATTTTCATATTGACACAAAAAGTTTATCGTACAAAATTTGGGAACTGTAGCTGTTATAATTTTCAAAATTTACGTCTTTTGGTATAGGTTAGCAATATAGGCGTGGGATGTGCCACACCCACTAATGTTAGTTCGCCCATTTTTCCCCCCAGTATTCATATACATATGTGTAAAAGTTGTTCGTGCAAAATTTGAGGACTCTAGTCATGCCAGTATTACTTTTAATAGTTATTTAATAAGTGGGCGTGGCACTTCGCCCACTTGGAATTTAAAGATAAAAAGAAGCCTATTTTTCCTACCAGGCAATCATCTATAATCTGTTCTGTAATCATTAATAGAGAGAAAATCCAATGGGCGCTGAACAGTATCGACCTATAGAAATCACCGGGTTCAGATGGTATTATACCTCCAAAGCATGCCTTAGGACGCATCCTCATATGTGGATGATATGTAATGTGGTCTTTATTCCTAAAGGGAGAAAAACATCACATACCAAACTAAAGGACTATAGACTTGCGGCTTTTCAAGAGTCATCTGAGATTAACCATACCCATGAAATTAATCTCTAAATCACAACATGCCTATATCAAAGGCAAGTAGAAAGTTCACTTGCACATAAAGTGTACTCTCTTGTTGCCTTCCTAGACATCGAAGGTGCATTTAACAATGTCGAACCCAATGCCATAGTAGCCGCACTTGATGGCTTGGGGGTTGATCAGCAAACTCAGCAGCTTATTAAAAAACTTCTAAGTCAATGTCTCAATACTTGCCCATCGTGGCAAACCACAGGGGGAGTCCTGTCTCCCTTACTCAGGAACGTTTCTATGAACTCCTTACTAAATGAAGTAGATAAAAAGATAATTAAGACTGTCGCTTATGCTGACGATGTTGCGGTAGTGGTATCAGGTAAATTCCTAAATACCATATCCAATTGAATGGAATCTACTCTTAACTTGCTCAGCAAGTGGAGTGTTTGCTGTGGCCTCAGTGTAAATCCGCTGAAAACTAAACTTGTCCTTTTTACAAGGAGGTATAAGAATGAGAACTTTATGCCTCCAAAGTTAAACGGAATAAGACGCAATCTCACTGATCATGAGTAATAGCTTGGAGTATTCCTTGATAGTAAACTATAGTAAACTATAGCTATTTAGACCTGTAAGAGAGTGGTTGGTTCTAACTGGTTCGTTAACCCTAAAGTTATCAACTGGATCTTCAAAGCAGTTGTTAAACCCATACTATTCTATGGTGTTATCATATGGTAGCAGGCAATGGAAAACGCTTCTCATTGTGCAGCCATCGAACGTACCCTACGAAACATTGCAATCCTGAATATAATCAATTGGTTACCGGCTGATCTGATGGCGATTCAACTGGCCCTTAATTCAGCAATCAGAATAAACGTATATGGTTCGTGCTGTGGAAGCAAGGCATAGGGCACACACAAATAATTAAGTACTTCGAATCCTTGCATCTTAATGTAGACGAAACCTCACTTCGACAGACGCAGACGCGTCAGTGTAAACAAATGTTTACACCGACGGCTCCAAGAGGAGTGGAAGAGCGGGTGGTGGCTCTTTCAGGTTACCTAATTATTGTAGTATTCTACAGGCAGAGATATCTACTATTAAGCGATTCGCCATCTGGCTGCTGAACTATCAAATATCGCAGCTTTGCTACAGGGATCTAGCGGGTGTCTTTACGACATCTAGGTTAACCGAAGATAACACTAATATGAGTCCCTTGATATAGTTATTGTCAAGGAAACTGTATAGCTGACGAACTTGCAAGGAATGGTGCGATGAGAGGGGAAGATGAAATCGACGTATTTACTGGTATCTCACTGGTTCACACTGAACAATTTGGCCTCTATAGGATTCTCCCAGATCAAGCTTATTATAAAGCTTTCGAAGGGAACAGATAAGAATGTTGGTATCAGACATAACGAGACACTGTACTATTGGCAATAACGCCAGAAGATTGGGTCTCGAATATAACGACTACTGTATGAGTTGTAATAATGAGGAGGAAGAGGAAACAATACCTTACCTACTCTGCTATTGCCCATCATTCAATAAAAGCAGTAAACATTGTATCGGCCTTGCTGGTCTATCTTTTTTGGATGAGCTAGCTGGGATATGCCTAAAGAATATCCTAAACTTTGTGAATCAAACCGGCTGGTTTAAATGTGGAAGTAGAAAGTAATAATTAAATGGACTCCTATGATCACTAGGATAACACAACGGGACCGTGGACCCACGTGAGCCACTCATGATTGATTGAGTGGCTATCCTTCTTACCGAAACCTATATTTTATTATATTTTAGACTTTTGAATTAATTTCTTAATTGCTGCAAACTTCAACAACAAACTTGTAAACAACATGAGTGTTAAAAATTTAACAGAACCTTGAAACAAGTTATAGTATTTTTAATTTAAATTGTATAATTCCTACAAATGCCTTTATATCTTCAGTTTCTACAATTAGCTCTTCTTTATATTCTGCTATAAATCTCTCAGAATTTGCATAAATAATTTAAACATGTATGTATATATTCTCTCTACAACAACATGTTAATGAATATTTAAATACATTGGTATTGCGTTAAACGTTATGCCAAGTTGCATATGTCTATGTGTGTGTGAATACATAAACAACATGATTTTCAAAACATTGATTTTATCATGCGTATCGAAGCGTATGAATAATATTCAATATGTGTTCAAAATACAATATTAATTATACGCAACATAGTACTTTTGTATATTGGTTTATTGGCAATCAACGCCATCTTTTGAAAACTACAATGGGAAAAAATAATTTTTAATAAAATGAAATAAAAATAAAATTAACATTTACAAGTAAAAACAAGCTTTATTAATTGGCTATGGAGGAGTTAACAGAAAAAGGAAATAGAGTTGAATATATTTTATAAAAAAAGTTTTGTATTTAATTAAGAAATATATAACTTTGTTTTAATTGAAAAGCTACCCAGTACTTTAACTTGTTGTTTGTTGGTTATTCTTTTCATATTTAGTTCCTGCTCTGTACGTGAGTTATGGTCTGACATGAAAACCAGGGCAGTATAAGAAGTCTTCTTAAAGAGAGTATTTGTTAAAGTAAGAATTTTTCGCAAATAAACAATAAATTCGGAATTCATTGAAAAATATCTATAGGAAAGAGAATATAGAAAGAGGGATAGTCTGCAAAATGGTGCAGGTATTAGATAAACTAATGGACATAAGGATACGCAAGTACGTGATTTGACAGACTAATCTATCGGTGGCCTATTGTAACCACTGTGTGAACTATAGATGGTCCATCACTCGCCTCTGAGGAATAATATTTAGGTGGGCTTTTAATGTCTACAGTTTGTGGAATGGTGGCCACACTGTGAGAAAAGTGAATTTAAGTATACAGAGAAAATATGTTTAATTTGTTGTGATTGTGATATTAAGATAGTTGAAGAAAGTTTCTTCGGTTAAAAAGATAAGGGAAATGGCAAAAATTATAAAAGAAAAACTTCTTTCATCACGCTCTTAGCATGGCCTACGGGTAAGTTTCCAGCAAAACTAGGTAATGGTTTCATTTGTAATTACTTACCTAACAACATACTTTTCAATGACTACTACATATTGTCTGAATTACATAGAAGTAGTCTAATGAGGTCTTACTAATAATGTATTATATAAATACTTTCTAATTCATTAGTAATCTTGCCAATGAAGATATAGAAGCTGACTTCTTTTTCTAATTATTTGAACCGTTTGAGGTAAGTACTTGCCTCCAATGACATAACCGTGTTAAAATAATAACTTAAAATGCTATTGTTTAAGTAAGTAGCTTTTTAACTCTTTATATGGTATTTGAAGTTTTTACTGGCTAGTTATTGTCCTAGTCTGGTATACCGGTGGTCGTTTAAACTTTTTAAAGTTTTTCAAAGATTTAAGAAGCTTTAACCACCATTGCAGCATAGAATGATAGATTCAAAATTAAGTTTACTTTTCGTTTAGTATTCCGCTGTTGTTTCGAATGGCAGTTTTCTAACGAGAGTTTAAACATTTGTTAAGAACTTTAAATTTGTTGCCATCTAAGAGTGCGTGTACATACAATTGCATACAGATAGATAGAGAAGAAAACCTCATAGTATTCCTTCATATTTTAACTTTTAATTAGAATGGTACTTAAGAATTGATGGCAAATTGAACAATATTTAACAAGGAATAGAAAATCGTGATGAAACTCTGTGTTTTGTGAATGTTAAAGTGTGGATGGAAAATTTAACTAGTTAAGTCAACAGTGAGTGTCACAAAATCATCGACTATCGAATATTTGTAGACTGTAGTTCCCTGATCAGCAAAGAGCTTTGTTAAGAGCTTTCTTGCACTCTTAATTTCACACGCATGTATGCTTACACATGTATAAAAAAATATAAAAATCAGTAAGAGAACTTATTTTTTACTCTCTGCCGATGAAGGCTGTAGTTTATAGAATAAAAAGTGTCTGATCTTTGGTATAAAATTAACATTCTTTTATCATGTCGATTAAAGGCATATTTGGGAATAAATGCGCAATCTCCTTCATATGAAAAGTGTAAGCAGTTCCAATCTATAAAGTAGCTATAGGGCCACGCCCACATATACTACATTAGCTACTACCGCAAGCTAATAACAAAATTTGTATATTGGAAAAACTATAACAGCAAAACCCCAAACGTTTTATAAGTTTCAATATAAATATTTTGAAAAAAGGTGGGCGAACTAGCAGTAGTGGGTATGAAGCAAATACTTAAATGTGTATATCTGGAAAACAATAATCCCAATTCCTAATATCTATACAAGTAGCTTGAGTTAAATACAATTTTTTAGCAAAAAAGGGCTAAGCAAAAGTGGGCGTGGCATATTTATATATCTAGTACACCTGGACAGTTAAACTGCTCAAATTCTGTACGAATATTTAGGAGTTCAATATTAATATGTTTGACAAAAGTGGGCGATCCAGCATTAGGGATCACTTCCTTATGAAGTGACACCTCCCATATGAATGAAATATAAAATTGCGTGTATCTGAGAAATCATTAGGCAGAGAATACTCAAAATTTGTTAGGGCAACATTGAATATACATAGGTGTGCATTGTGGGCAAAAAAAATTTACTATACATAAGTATATAAGTACATATATATATGCGTACATAAGTATGTTGCCGAAAAATGGGAGTGATTTTTAAAAAGGAAATATGTTGATATTTTCGAAAGTTCTTACCAAAGTATGGTAACACTTAATCCATCTGCTATTTTAAATTCATTCTTCCTACATACTTTTGTAAAGTGATGCCTGACTGATGATCCCCTTCATAACATAAAGTTTAAAACCCCATTTCTTGGGGGATGGGGCTCTTTACAGAGGTTGAAAGTTTTCTGATTGCCACTCACTTGGGAGTGGCCAGGACAATTCCTCTGACAAAAGTCCAAGCAGCTAACTGCTTCTGGTCTATGACCAAGAATTCCCCGGGCAATGGCTTTGATGCATCCGCCTCAAGCTAGCTAGAGTTGGAAGGCGCTCAGCCATGTATCCTGAATGGTCTTACAGACGTCTCAGGAAAGTAGGCAACAACCGCTGAATCATGGCTGAACCGAGGGATTGGACGCGCAGATAGCAGACCTATCACCAATCTAGGGGAAGAGGGTTAGCAACCCACATCACCTGAAACTCAAATTGCTAACGAATCGCTGTGGCGCTCTATGCTCCAGTGGGAGTTAGAGGAACTCATATATATATATTTCTTAAGGGGTGCATTTCTTGATATCTGACACCTGAGTTTCCTATTTGACTGTCAGCACTAAACTTTCTACCAAAGTTTTGAATCTTTTCTTTTATGTTTCAAAGTAAATGGTACCTCGCTAATAAATCTACATTCTTATACTCATTGATTTCACTGCAACGATGATGTTCTGTTGTTTATAATGCAAAAACGTCACTTTTGTTTCATGACTCATCACGCATTCAAGTGAAAATGTTAAAAATTCTTTACTGTCTGTCAAAAGTTGTTCTTTTTTACGAATTCTACATACTACATACAAACATACATATGTATGTGTAAGAGTATTTGTATTCCTTTGCATTGACCAGAAAACTACGGTTGCAGTTTAATTTGATTTTCAATTAATGTTGGTAGTACGCCGCATACAAAAGGTTGGCAGGGGAATTGATTTAATTTTCTCATTTTAGTTCTTTTTTTTTGTGTTTTTCTTGTTTTTGGAAAAAAGTTAAGTGAGTTTAATTCGTTGGAAAATTGTTGTGTGTTTGTATAATTTAAGCGTTTTAAAACGTGTAAGTAAATGGGGGTAGATTGAATATAATTGAATTAATAACAATATATAGTAGAGATAAAGCAAAGTTAAGGTAGTTTGCACTTTGGTTGTACGAAAGAGATAAATGATAATGTTGGCAAAGAATATAAAAACTTTATATTGCATATCAATAGGAAAGGAAATGCTGTAATTAAATAATTTTTTAATTTAAGAAAATTCGTTGCAGTCTTAACCAAATCTCTTTTAAATTCTGTACAATATTTTCCATATTTTATCATTATAACATTTGTTCCATAAGAATTATTTGGCAATTTGTAGTTTATCCTTTTTAGGGACGTCTTAATACCCCAACTGCTTACTTAAGATGACTAAAATGCTCTTAAAATCTTCGCCTAAACACAGAAAGCTAATTTATGTATTATTTAGATAATCTTCATCATAATATAAATATAATGATGTGCAAACAACATTATATTATCATTAACTCATCAACTAAATACTTTAAGTTCAACTTATAGTATATTTAATAATAAAAAGCTGTTCATAAATTTTAGAAATAAATCGAGAGAAATACAAATACATACAGACATAAATTTGCTGTATAGACATACATATAAAATGTTTAACATACTACAGATATAAAACTATTGTTTATAAATAAATTTTAATATATATACAACTAGACAGGAATTTATACCATAGACATATAACTATAAAAGTGAACAAAAAAGAAAAAAAAAGAAATAGAAATTTTGCAAACAAATAAATATTATGCAAACAATACTAAAATGGATTTTAATTGACAATTGACCAATAACAGCCACCTATACATGAATACAAACAAGTATATAGAGGAAAATTGTAAACCATACACATAGAGCTTAACCAATACACTTGTGTACATAACAATCTGTGATAACAATTGTAAATGAAAGAGTTCAGACGGGTGTTTTTGTGAGTATTTGTGTATGAGTTTGAAGGTATTGAAAAAAGGAAATAAATGCAAACAATCAAATGAATTCATACAAAAAAATATGTTAAAGAGAAATGAACAAGTGAATTAGTTTACTATGGTTTGATAAAGTGTCGATGTATAAGAGTTTGTAGAGGTGAAATTACAGTGGGTTAAGAGAAAACGAATTTTGAACTCTCTCTCTCGTAGAAGCTTAATGTTTAGTTTTGCTCCATACAGCATGTGTATGACAGTCATAAGTCTTATTCCGATATTGTCTGGGAGAAAGCAGTAAAATTTGTCTCAGAGATTCGGTCATATTGTATCACCATTACTACAACAGATGGACCGTCCGATATTGGGACATCAGACGGGACATAAATACCAACAGTTCCGATAGGTTCTTAAGAATCTGAATACTAATAAGAGAAGACTATATGAGATTTTGGACAACGTCATCTTGCAGTTCAAAAACTGAGTTTGGTCGTTGTCTTTATAAGACTGCCCATACGAAAATTCCAAGAATACAAACTTAAGATATCGTGGACAAGCTATCTCTCAACTCCAACATAATAGCGTCCTAATTGATTTTAGGGCATGGGAAAATG
The DNA here is from genome assembly GCF_015586225.1 of Lucilia sericata. NCBI lineage: Eukaryota > Metazoa > Arthropoda > Insecta > Diptera > Calliphoridae > Lucilia > Lucilia sericata. The sequence continues at coordinate 173,497 of NW_023994397.1, read as the reverse complement.
GGGTGAATGAAAAATTTTAATTATCGGATTTCACCGGTTCGCCAAAAGGTTTTTGCATTCCTCTGATCAAGGGATCGAGTATGATTGACGGATGAGGGGGATAAAATAAATGGAAGTCTGGCTGTTCAAAATGAGTGACCCTTTGAAATCTTTAAGACATATTACCAGCCACATTGACCTTATTTCATAGTGGAACATACTGGTATCCAGAACATATCCGGAGAAGGAAGTAAAATTCAATGGTATCACCTGTATTAGATACCTTACATCTATCATCATTCAACTTAGCACAATTTTCATTCATCCGACACACTCATTGAGGAAAATATTAGACACTCTCACTCTAGGTGTGTGTGGATGGGTAAGTACCGCATACCCCTACATCTTTCTCACAGTCATTACTCTGCTGCTGATTCAGTTGTTTCTTATCCCGAATTATAGACTTCATTGTGTAGTAGCCTTAACAGCCACCACGTGCACCCCAAAGAGACCTCCCCAACAACTGGGACAAAACAAGTCGGGAACTTTATTACCGTTGTACTAGAATATAAGACTCCCTGGTTCGATCCTAGGTCGTTCAGATCAGACTAGAGGAATTGGTAGCATCCCTTTTACCCAGGATTGCAATAACACCCAGAGGGAATACGCTGTTGGCAAGAGTAGCGGAAATCAGGAGGTCGAAACTTGCAGAATATTCGAAAAAGTTTAAACCAGACTTTCCCAGAAAAGGACTATGATACTCTTGGCCCCTCATAGGAAATCGTTTCGAATTTTTATAGATATATGGACTAGCCATGGAACAATAGTGCAGATGTTATTGATTGCAAATTGATGCAACACTTTCTAAGTGATAATACAGGGAGACAAACTGCAATATCTCCTTATAGAGCTCTTTTATAATCAGGACTGTCTTAAAGATCTGTCACTAATGATTCTGATTAAATTTGTCAAAAAAATATTGGGAGAAACATGATTCTAAATATTTAGGATTTGAAAACTTTGCATGTAGGGTTTTGAGGACGTTTGGAAGATGACCTTAAGTTTAGGTTAAGAAGGTTTATGCACCATAAGAAGGTGCACATCCACTTAGAGACCAGAAGGTCCATTGTGACATTCTTCAAAGAGAGTGAAGATCCAGAGAACAGTGAAAGGAGAACACTTGAAGAAAACAAGACAGAAAGAAAATACACAGAAAAAATTAATACATAACTTGAATGAATTTTGTAATAAATTGAATGAATCGAACATTACTTTTTTTTCCCAAACCATTTTCATTCAGAATATTAAAAGTTCATAAAATGTATGAATTTGTACATTAAAGATTTGTTTGTTTTTTTTTACTCATTTTTTTTGGTTTTCATAAAAAATTGGAATAAATATCCGCGTTACCTATTAATATCTTCCATTTTTTAGAAAATAATCATATATTAGCGAATTTTTATGATAAATAAATAAAATGTTGGAAAACAAAATAGGAAATAAAAAAACATCAGCATATAGCTAAACATCCATTCTGCATGTTACGCGCATATTTCATTGTTTTCAATCTAAAAATCATTAAGAAATAACAAATTTTCCAAAGAAAATTTCAAACATTTTTTAACAAATAGAAAAATATAAAGAAAATTTTTAATATTTTAAGTCAAGGCTTCTAGATTATGTTTAAAAATATAAAAATGAAAAAATTCATACAATTTAGGAACTTATTCTTAAATATTATTAACTTTAGTCAATGAAAGCAGTTCATAATATTTATGCTGGAACTTTTTTCTGTGTAGGTAGAGATGAAATCCAAAAGATATTCTGGGCCAATTCCCTAAAAAGATAACCCTAAACCCTTTAAAAACCCCAACCGAAGGAATCACTAATTCCCTTGTTGAAACCTAGTAGACTCTGAGGGTTAAGTGTTGCAATTTCCCCAGTTCGAAATCGAACATATTTATAAGACATTTCAAGCATAGATTCTGTATCCTAGTGGCAATTTATATATTCGATCGTCTCTAATTTCTCTGCATTTTCACACAGCTATTGCAATAGGGACAGTAACTGAGCAGTGTCCCTTTAGCATTCTTATTAGAATCCTCTTACTGCGTTTATGCAGTCCTATAAGTATCTTGGTAGTCTTCAGATCAAGTTCAGACCATAAGACCTTTAATGTTTTGCAATCCAATCTACTATTCCAGGCCTGGTTAATAATGTCACGGATTCTATCGAATATCAACCTATAATAATGACCGTTCGTCCTCAACCTCATTATATTGCAGTGCCCCGACTCCAACACATTCTAATGATCATATTCCTAAGGGCATTTCTATAATCTACAAACAATCGCTCGAATGTACCGTGTGACAGGCCTATGCTCTGAGAGTAGTTGGACTGAAGACATAAATTGTCACAACCGACTAGGCATCGATATGCTTGGAAGACACTACATTTGTGTGGGAGTCTGAAGGACCATTTTATGTCGGTATCAGCGATTATCTCCTAAAATTCTACTTAAATGATTTTGTAATAGGAGGATAACCCTAATTGGGCAGTAATTGAAGGTCATCAACTGCGAAACGATTATTTTACTAATATTCTCGTAGAGTTGAGACAATCAGCTCCAACTTTCTAAGTCTTACGAATTCGAAACGATCGGTTCATATTTGTACTTCAAAAGAGCGTGAGATGGACTGAAAAGATCTGTTTCGTCAATCAAATCGATCTCAATTTATAGTTTCTTAAAAATGTTCGGTGTTCTTTCATCGGCAGTTGATTTAACTCTTTCATCATGTTTGCTAAATTAGATTTAGGACTTTAGGACTTTTGAATTCAGGAGAACTAGTTTTGGAGAAACGAACTAGCTCAGTGTCTGATGATGTTTTGAAGAGGGTACACGCATCGACTTGTGATTTGAGTTTTTGTTTCCAATTGTAGATTTTTGAATTAGGCTGATGTCAGAGTGCCTGCTACAAGCGATGCGAAGCTTTGCGCTACAAACTTTTGCTTGTGTTTTCTCGCATCAAGCGTCGATTTCACTCTAAACTAAACACAAGGAAATGTTTGTAGCGCAAAGCTTCGCATTGCTTGTAGCAGACACTCTGACATCAGCCTTAGTATGAAGTCTTTCTTTTGAAATCAATAGAACACTAAAAGCTTGAGCATTATAATAAACTTAGCTAGAGATCTATAGTGCAGAAACCTTATAGTGACTTCACTTATTTCTCCATTTTCAACCACTGTGCACTATAAACCAACCTTATCTACAACATATGATAATACCTATAGTTTTATGCCGAGTAGATACTACAAGCATTTAAATTAAAATTCATAAAGACGTTAAAACAAAAGATGAACAGAACAAATTTTATATGAAGAACATAGAAAACGAGTGAACAAAAACGATATAAACGATTGAATGATACAATCATGAATTGAATTTGCCAGACATGAGTGATTGAATCATTGAAACTATGAACAAACCACAGACAAAAGATAAACTGATAGAAGTTGGACGAATGGTTGGATGTATGAATGGTTGAATGAATAGATTGATTAGTAAAACTGTAAATGTCAAAATTTAACAAATGATATGAAAGGATTATTTGTTAATAATTTTATTATTTCATATGGAATATATATTTAATACTATTAAAAGATTTATTTTTTGTTGTTGTTGTGAAGATTTTGATTATTTAAAAGTTGCAGGCAAATTAAAAATATTTAAACAAAATTATATAAATAATTGCATAAATTGTAGCTTTACATAATAACATTAAAGCAGTAGAGAGGGAGGGGGAAAAAGAGAACGCGTTCATGGGTTTGTGTGTGTGTGTTTGAAGAAGTTATTTGATTTTAAGTAGATATGTGTGTGTGTGTGTTTAAAAGTATTAGTTTAATTTTCAACAAAAAAAAAAATATAACATAATTAGTTTGATTTATTATATTAGTTATCAAAACAGACAGCATAAAATCAACATCAAAAAGAATTATATAAAATATTTATTAAAACATTTTCTAATTAAAAATTTACATTTAAATAAAATTTTGTATATATACATACATTTTAATATAAATATGTATAAAATTTCTTATTATATGATTTAAATACCTTTTTTGTTTGCAAAATGTAATATTAAAATGTTGTTTTATTTTTCATTAAAATATTATAAAATACATTCACACATTTAACAAGAAATTATTTTTTTTTGTTTAAAGAAAAAAACAACATTAATTGAAAAAAAAAATATTTGCAGGGTTAATAACAAAAATTTACAACAACATTTTAACGTTTATTTCTCACCATCATCATCATAATTATTTTAAATTTATTTAATTTTTTCCTTTTTTTTTGGAAATTTCTTTTCCTACAATAATTTTATAAAAGCAGCTAAAGCATACATATTTAAATTTCTAAAACTAAGTTGGCTTTATAATGAAAACTTGATATAAATTTTATCTTGTTTATAATTATTTAAATTAATGTACACATTTTTATTAATATTTTTTCATATAAATAATTTTTGTAATCACTTGATTGTAGATAATTTTATACACATGTTTTTTAATATTAATGTGCATGTAAATTAACATTTATGTATGTGTAAATGCTCATAAATGTTATACATTATTTTAGATTTTATTATATGTTTATGAATACTAAACACGTGTTTGTCGAGATGTCACTTTTTATTTATATAATTTCCCTTAAGTGTTCAGACACTAGTTCTATGTATTACTAATCTATATATATATATAAAAGAGTAACGTTACTGACTGACTGATTCATCATCGCACAGCCCAAATGGCTGAACCTAGAATCATGAAATTTTGGCAGTAAATGTGTTTTTTGTTATGTAGATCCACTAAGGAGGGATTTTTGGGGGTAAAAAAAAAGGAAAAAACGGGTAACCTGTTTTACATGAAAAATTTTAAATGCACCTATATTTACTCTTAAAATAATCAGATGGGTGTGTGGTACTTTTTTGAAATTCGTACTTTAAAATCTGTAACAAAGGTGATTTTGGTACCTTTTTTGGTCCTTTATAACTTTATAACTAATAAACAAAATAAAATTTTTGTAAATATTTTGAATATATCTGTCAAAATTAGGAGACACCTGTTTCGTACTTTTTTAAAATTCAATCCTTTTTGGATGTAAAAGGGAGAAAATTGTATTTTTGGTACTTTTTTTAGACAACTTTTTCGATTTATTAAAGTATTCCTATTAAATTACGGACTAAGTCTGTAATATTTATTGAAACAAAATGTTTGTTATTTCACTGGGTGAAAAAAGTACCAAAAAGGGAAAAAACGGGAAATTTAATTTTATTCAAACTTATTGAGCCAATTTTTATAAAATTTGAAAAAGTAGTTTATTTACTCACACAGCTATAGGTATATTATTTTGGAATGCGAATACTAAGGCCTATCTATATAGGACCAAATTCGAGTAAATTATTTGGTACAATTTTACTGGAACAAATTAATGCAGATTTAAATCGTTTGAGTTTTATTTGTGATATAAAGATTTAAATACGGAACATTTTGTAAACTTAATTCACAAAAAAAGTATATTTCTAAGCGAAAAGAGGAAAAATTGTACTAGTTTTATTAGTGCTTTCCACTAAGGTAGAACTTATTCCACTTTTGGTACTTTTTCTAGTTTCCAATTACACTCTTTGTACGTTTTATAATATAAATTTAAAACACCTGATTATTAAACATACACCGTCCTCATTGAATAAGATTCTTTAAGAGAGTACTTTTTAGTACTTTTTATCTCATAAATTGTATTTTTTGAATTTTCTGAAATATTCAACCTAGGAACATAAATTTTAACATACATGCTCTTGACTGAATAATATTCTGTAAGTGGGTATTCTTTAGTACTTTTCCATTCTTCAAATGGTACCTTTTGGTTTCTCTATAATGGTTAACCGGAACACATGACACTCGGTCCTTTCTAAATGTGAATTTATTGTGACAGATTTTTGTACTTATTCGTTTTTCCGATGGTACTTTTTGTTATTATTACGATATTGAACATAGAAATAAAAAATTTTAAATGTAGAGACCTTAATGAATAAGAATCTACTGAAAGGAACTTTTGGTACTTTTTCATTAATCAAATTATATTTTTTGAATTGAACGTAAAATACTGAAACATTAAAGAAAAATTTTAATCAATTTTAATTTTCTATAAAAGTAAACAAAATTTTAAATGTATTTAATTTTGGTTAGGGTAGCGAAGCACCCAGGTTATGCTAGTACTTATTATTAATACCAACATGTTGGGAATTTTAGCAAAAGTTGATACAAAACTAACACCGTAAGGGTATAATAACAAGGGTACTTGTCACTATATGATGAGACATTTGAGGGGACTATGTTGTAAATATTGATTAGGTTACGGTTTATTGATAACACTGGCCAACATAAGTTGGAACCTAGAGATCAAAGTACTCTGAATCGGTATCTGGAATCAGATTTTCTGCATCACAATATGTTTTCGAGATATGATGTCCTAAAGAACAGGATTTGATCTATATTCAAGACGTTTTAACACGTCATTTGAAAGTTTATCTGGTTTAAAAGAAAGTTTAAACTGAATGTGTACAGATTGTCTTGAAATGTAGGAAACTATGGGCTAATTCTTATTTTGAAATTTCAAGTAGTCTAAGTGCCACGCCCACATACAAAATTTTGTATGGAAACCTTCGACATCTATATACCACGCCCACATACAAAATTTTATATATGAATATTTGTTGACAAAATGGGCGTACAGGCTATAGTGGGAGTGGACAGCTACTGAAGCTACAAATTACCCTACTTTGACATCCATATAAATATTTGAGTAATAAATTGGGGAATTAGCAATAGAGGTTGCGACACTTCCTTGCAACATTGAAATGCATATAAACGATTTGAGGAGAAAAATCGTAACCGGACCAGTTCTAGTGAACTTGACATCTCCTATACGACATGGAAGCTTTTAAAGCCGGAATTCTCTAATTTAGCTGGAAAAACTTTTATATCAGTGTAAATATTTGAATATTAAATTTCAGATTTATCAATAGGGGCGTGGCATCTTCCATATGAACCAAATACAAAGAGTTGTTTATTTGGAAAACCGTAAGAGGTAGAATAAATATTTGGAAAATAAATTGGCGATTTATTAATAGGGGCGTGGCACCTAATTAAATACAAAAATTATTTTATTTGGAAAACCATTAGAGCTAAAATTCTCAAATTTTGCACGGACAATATTGAAAACCATGTAAACAACTGGACAAAAATGGCAATAGTGGGCGTTGAAGCTCCCATATGAATTATACAAGTTCGTATATTTGGAAATCTACAAATAGGGCGTGGCACTTCCCATATGAACTAAATACAAAAAGTTGTTTATTTGGGAAACCTTTACAGCTAGAATCCTTAAATTTTGCACGAACAATTTTGACATAGATATAAATATTTGGATAATAAAATGGCGATTTATCAATAGGGGCGTAGCACCTCCCATATGAATTTAATACAAAAAGTCGTTTATTTGGAACACTGTTAGAGCTAGAATCCTCAAATTTTGCATGGACTATATTAAAAGCTATATGAACCATTGGACAAAAATGAGTTAACTTGCAATAGTGGGCGTGGCACCTCAAATATGAATTAAACACTAAACTTCGTGTATTTGGGAATCTGCAGCAGGTCGACGAAATATTCTTTTGTTTAATCGCTTGAAGTTAAGGCAAAATTAATTTTAATGAAAGAGTAAAAACTGTTCCTACTCATTATTAATATTTACGGAACAGTAATTTTTAGTGATTTTTTTAAATATATCATAATAAGCACCAAAAGCCTTTATTGAAGTATCCAATTTATTTTATATAAAGATATTTTATATAAGAGTAACAAATTCATCAACAATAAAAAACAACAAAAACTGCTATATGATTATATATTTTAATGAAACACACATAAATATACATACATGTTAATGTGTAGTTTTTAAAAGAAGTATATAGTCCTTCTAACAAATACATATATACATCCAGAAAAAAATTTAACAACTACATACATAAGCAGACTTTGAGACGGATATATGCAGACAGACAGTTATAAAGGCAATAGGTCTCAATACAAAACTGAATCTTAATAAAAAATATGATGAAAACACTCTAGAGATTAAAACTGTTTGTTAGTTTTTGTTTCAACTTTCTCTCTGGCTGCCTATATAATGGTATTGATATTAAATTTATTTTTGTGTGTGTTTGTATATTATTAATTTATTAGTTTGTTTGTTTAACTGTAATGATTTTTGTACTAAATATTATGTATTTTATTTTTCTGTTTTTATTTTTCTGCCGTTTTTGTTTGTTACATTTTCATAACAATCATGACAGCTGTTGTCAGTTTTTGTTAACATGACTAAGAGATAATTTCTTAGTTCTTTTTTGTTGCTTTGTATTCGTTTTTATTTAGCTTGTTGTTGTTCCGTTGGAATATATTAGAGTTGGCTTTAGAAATGTTTTTGCAAAGAAAAGGAAAAAATGAGACGTATCTCTGAAATTATGTGAATTTAGCTTTTTATTGTTATTTAGTCAAGTGTCTATGACCGCCATAACGAGAGTAATCCGAAATGTTCTTTCGGAATTTATAAATTTTCAAAATTGTATTTTATTAAATAGAAATTAAAAAAATGTCTTGTATATAATCTAGTCTAGTCTATAGTCTAGTCTATAGTCTAGTCTATAGTCTAGTCTATAGTCTAGTCTATAGTCTAGTCTATAGTCTAGTCTATAGTCTAGTCTATAGTCTAGCCTATAGTCTAGTCTATAGTCTAGTCTATAGTCTAGTCTATAGTCTAGCCTATAGTCTAGTCTATAGTCTAGTCTATAGTCTAGTCTATAGTCTAGTCTATAGTCTAGTCTATAGTCTAGTCTATAGTCTAGTCTATAGTCTAGTCTATAGTCTAGTCTATAGTCTAGTCTATAGTCCAGTCTATAGTCTAGTCTATAGTCTAGTCTATAGTCTAGTCTATAGTCTAGTCTATAGTCTAGTCTATGTCTAGTCTATAGTCTAGTCTATAGTCTATAGTCTAGTCTATAGTCTAGTCTATAGTCTAGTCTATAGTCCAGTCTATAGTCTAGTCTATAGTCTAGTCTATAGTCTAGTATAGTCTAGTCTATAGTCTAGTCTATAGTCTAGTCTATAGTCTAGTCTATAGTCTAGTCTATAGTCTAGTCTATAGTCTAGTCAATAGTCTGGTCTATAGTCTGTTCTGTCTGCTATTCTATAGTTCCTTTAGCTTAAACTCTAATAACTTTAACTAAATTGTCCGCCTGTCAGAATATCTTCCATGCAAAACTTTAGCTTCTGCCCATTTAGTATTTTTTTTGCTAAACTCTGAAAAAGGTTCCTTTTATTATTTTGAGGGTTTATATTGGGGTAATTTTAGACTTTTTGTTTGAAACATTTATCATTTTATATTTTAACAGTAACATCATTATTATTTCTGTAATAAATTCATAAACTCAGCAGTTTCGTCTTCATACCCTCTATCTTCCGCCACAAATATGCACTTGAGAGTGAAATTTGTTTTAACAAATTTACAATTTAATAATATTGTGCGTTGTGTATATTTTAAGTTAAATATAATTTCATTTATGTTACACAAAAAAAAAGGAAAAATTATTAAATGACCTTGGTTTAAGGAAAAACTTAATTGGACTATGAATTTTTATTTGTTTTTTTTTAGGTAAAGAGACCTTTTTATCATTTTTTTTGTTTAAATACGTATTTTGCTAAAATATATATTTATAAATGACAAGGAAATCTTTAGTATGGATTATTTATCATTTCACAAGGTTAAAATTTTGTTTGTTGACAAATTGTGTCATTTAGTTGTTTTAAAATATGTATGTAGGTTGTAGTAGTGTTAGTAGTTAAAGTATCAGGTTTGAAGACTTGATGATGAATACAGGCAGACAAGTGTTTTAATCATAATAAAGAAATGTTGTGTAAATATTTGCTTTTTAAATAATTTTAAAGAATTACAAGAGAAATGTTAGTATTTTGATCTTTGTTATGTTTATTATTATTATTTTGAAATTTCTAAACTTATAATGTGACAGAAAATATTATAATAATTTTATTAAATAACAACAAACTGTAAATTAAGAGATAGTAAACGATTTTTTGTTTGTGGGATATCACCCGGTGTAATTTGTTCGAAGTGTATTATTGCGCTAATCTTTTCTCTTTACAGGCGTAAAGTCAAGTGTTTTATCTGTAAAGCAATGATATGGTCAACTTGCTAGTCTAACATACATGATTATATTGTGCTAAATGTTATTCAGCTATTAAAAACTCAATATATCCAAACAAGGAAAACCTTCAGTTATCATAATTCTCAAGAATTATCTTATTCAGCTCAGTAAAACAATCATATGAACAATTTGCTAACCTAACTAACATACATGATTATATTGTGGAAACTGCTATTCAGCTATTAGAAACTCAATATAGCCAAACAAGGAAAATCTTATTCAACTTATAAAATCTGATTTCAGTTCTTATATTTCTCAAGAAATTACTTATTCAGCTTAACAAAACTCAACTAACTTAACATACAAGATTATATTGTGGAAACAGCTATTTAACTATTAGGAATTCAATTCAGCCAAACAAGGAAAACTATATTCAGCTAATAACAGCTCTATTCAGTTCTCATAGTTCTCAATTCAGCTTAACAAAACTCAATTCAGCTAAAATATTTTAATGACTTTAGATATATTTTTTGATTTATTTACAAGAATCTATAGTATATATTGTTATTCAGCTAACAAAAACTTAATTCAGCTAACATATCTTATGTTTTATGGTGATATTTTTACTTGTTTAACCAAATTCATTAAGAAAAAACTTATTCAGCAAATCTTAACTATTAAGAATTCAATTCAGCCAAACAAGGAAAACTATATTTAGCTAATAACAACTCTATTCAGTTCTTATAATTCTCAATTCAGCTTAACAAAACTCAATTCAGTTAAAATATTTTAATGACTTTAGATATATTTTAATTTATTTACAAGTACCTATAGTACATATTGTTATTCAGCTAATCAAAACTTAATTCAGCTAACATATCTTATATTTTATGGTGATATTTTTAGTTATTTCACTAAATTCATTAAGAAAAATCTTATTCAGCTAATCAAAACTCAATTCAGCTAAAACATGTTAAGTTTTCATGCTACAAGTTGCTATTCAGCTAACCATAGAATTAATTCAGCTAAGATTTTTCTATGTTTTAAATGTACATTTTAGGGTTAATTACTTTTTTTTAGTAAATATAGTAATTCAGCTATTAGAAACTTAATTCAGCTAGAATTTTTCATATTTTTTTTTAAATTTATTATATATATTACTGGAAATTTGTCTTAATACACTAATTCAGCTGAGAAAAACCTAATTCAGCTAAAATTTTTTTCAATAAAATTTATAGTTTTTTAAGATATTGACTTTATAAAGGAATTTTTAAAACAAGTTAACAAAATAATTGCCGCCATTATTTAAATATGTATGCTTTTTCACCTTTTTGTTTTTACAATTTTACTAATATTTAATTTAATTTTATTAAACAAATATTGTTCAATGTATTTAGAAAAAAATTGTTTAGTGTTTTTTAGTGCTTTTTTATTAAGTTTTATATTTGATTCTTGAAAAAAACACACAATATGGAAAAGAAATTAATACAAACTTAAACGGAAAAGGAAATTTAAATCAAATAAAAGAAATATAAAATATAACAAATTAATAAAACAATATAAGCATAATTTAAATAAACCATTATACTAAAAAAACTAAATGTTAATAAAAATAAACACAACTAAATTAAGTTAAAGAAAATATTTATTTAAAAATAATAAAAAACGTGCTTTTTTTATTTAAAGGCAAAAAAACTTGAAAAAGGTGTTTGTTTTTATATTGTTATATTATATAATAAATATATCTTTAATATATATTATATTTTGTTTATAATAATAAGAAAAAAATGAATTTCTCTCACACTCTATATATATATTTTTTTTGCTTTCTCGCTTTTTTTGTTTTGTTTTTTTTTTTTTTTTTTGGGTTTATAGTTTTTAAACGAAACAACACAAGAAATGGGATTTGAAAAATTAAATGAAAAAAAGAAAAGAAACCAAGAGAAAATACGAAAAACAAAAAAACAAACAGGAAATAATGAAGAAAAATAATGAGGTGAAACACTTACCTTTCGCACTGCCGCAACGTCCATGATGCTATAATCCATAAAGACACCATAAATACTAGTAACACCGTACCCGGACATATTGTCATTAATGTTTTTAGAACAAATCTACAAAAAGAGAAAGAAACATGTATATGTATAATATAATAAATTTAAAAACAAAAAAAGTTAAAAGGAACAAAATTTTAATGCTGCTGAAAATTATTCATATAGAAAATTTTATGATGTGCAGCATGTTGTATGATTGTTATTATTTAAATTAAAATTTAAAAAAATAATCATCATACGCTTAGGTGCACCATCAGCCATGCCATACATCTTCTGTATTACTTTTGGCAATGTTGTTGGTTGGCTTAGCATTTTGGATCTCTTTTTTTAGGTTTTAATGTCATCCTACATTTCAAAATTAAATGTACTTTGTTTAATTTAGCCGTTGTTTTTTAAGTTATTATATAGTTAAAGTGAATTATGTTAAAGTATGGAGGTTTTTTTCTGTTTTAATTTTATTTAGCTTTTAGTAGAAAGGAAAAAGCGTATGTTTGATGTGGGTTTTTTGTTCATCATATGATGGCGTCAAAGCAATTTTAAACGACTTTGATAAAGTAATTACATATACGAGTAAGACTTATTTAAAACAGATATAAAGTAGATTAAAATTTTAGTCCGGACTAATGACTGACTGTAGTTTCGACTGAATACATACTGTAGTCGCTGCATAAACTAAAGACTAATAACTATAGACTTACTTTAGACAAGACTATAGATTTACTATAGTCTGCACTATAGACTTACTACATTCTGGACTACAAACTTACTATAGTCTGGACTATAGATTTACTATAGTCTGGACTATAGATTAACTATAGTCTGGACTACAGATTTACTATAGTCTGCATTATAGACGTACTATGGTCTGAAATATAAACAAACTATAGTCTGGACTATAGATTTACTATAGGCTGGACTATAGACATACTATAGTCTGGACTATAGACATACAATAGTCTGGACTATAGACATACTATAGTGGACATACTATATTATGGACTATAGACTTACAATAGGTAGGATTATAGACATACTATAGTCTGGACTATAGATTTACTATAGGCTGGATTATAGACATACTATAGCCTGGACTTTAGACGTACTATAGTCTGGACTATAGACATACTATAGTCTGGACTATAGACTTACTATAGTCTGGACTATAGACTTACTATAGTCTGGACTATAGACTTATTATAGTCTGGACTATAGAATTACTATAGTCTGGACTATAGACTTTCTATAGTCTGGACTATAGACTTTCTATAGTCTGGACTATAGACTTACTATAGTCTGGACTATAGACTTACTATAGTCTGGACTATAGACTTATTATAGTCTGGACTATAGATTTACTATAGTCTGGACTATAGACTTATAATAATTTGGACTATAGACTGGACTATAGACATACTACACTCTGGACTGTAGACATACTATTTTTTGAACTATAAATTTACAATTGGCTGGATTATAGACATACTATAGTCTGGACTGTAGACATACTATAGTCTGGACTATAGACTTACTATTGTCTTGGCTATAGATTGACTATAATCTGGGCTATAGACTGACTATAGTCTGGACTGTTGACGGATTATAGTCAGGACTATAGACTGGCTATAGTCTGGACTATAGACTGACTATAGTCTGGACTATAACCTGACTATCTGGAATATAGACCGATTATAGTTATCTACACAATAGACTGAATTTATCTACACAATAGACTGAATTCGGACTGACTATGTAATATAAAATATGTATGATCTGCGGTCTGACTATATTCTGGACTTCAGACTTACTGTACTATAAGCCTGGTACAATCTGTATTAGAGGATGAGTATCATATGCACTAGAAACTTATTGAATTATTAACTCCAGACAGACAGGTATTCTTGTCTGAGGACTGACAATAGCCTGAATGATAAACTTGCTGAAGTCAGCATTTTAGACTGACTATATTCTGAACAATAGTCTGACTATAGTCTTGAGCATAAACTGGTTATACTCTTGACTATAGATTGAGTATTATCTTGACTAGCCTGATTGCTATATTTTCTATAGATCGACTATATTCTGGACTATTAATCATGAGGATGGACAGAGTATGATGACTATTATCTGAACTATATAGACTGATATAAGATCTAACTCTAGGATATATTATAGAGTAACAATAGTCTCAACTGTAGGATGACTTTAATGTTGACTATAGTCTAACTGTAAACTAAACTATAGTATGGACTTTAGGTTGGCTATTGTCGGGAATATTGATTAACAGTTGCTTTGATTATAGGCTTGTTGCTGTGAGGACTAGAAGGCTGACTATAGACTGAAATATAGTCTGACTGTAGTTGGTTATATAAACTGACTACAGTCTTAACTAAATGCTGACTATTATCTAAACTATAGGTTAACTATAGTATGGATTATAAGTTGACTACAATCTGGACTATATGCTAACTATACCCTGAACTATAAGCTAACCGTAATCTGGACTATAGGCAAACTGTTGTTTGTATAATAGGTTGATTGTAGTCTGGACTATAATGCTGACTATAATCTAGATTATATCCAACTGTAATCTAGAATCTACGTATGAGCTGACTAAAGTCTGAACTATAAGCTAATTATAGCTTATAGTTCAGATATTATAACTATAGTCGGGACTATAGGCTATTGTCAGGATTATTGCCTAACTGTTGTTTGTATTATAGGCTGATTGTAGCGTGGACTATAAGGATGATTATAATCTTGATTATATGCCGACTGTAAACCAGACTCTGAAGTATGCAACCTAGGCTATAATCTGGACTATGGACTTTTTAACCCAAATATAGTAAAAAGTTGCTTGTTTAAATACCTTATTGAATAATCTTTACTTTGATTTTAAGACTTAATTAATTTTTGCCAGAAAAATTCTTTACCTAGCCAAAAGTTAACTACACAAAACTGTTCCCTAAACTTTTTACTTTGGCTTTTCTTACTCTTCATTTAGATGGTATGACAAACAAAAGTAAAAACAACTTTTTTTTAACTACAATTGGAAAAGTTTTATTTTGAACGAATTTGCCAATAATAGATGAAAACAGCAATACATATCAAAAATCCTGTTCTCCTAACAATAAACTAAATATAGAGAAAAAAAAGTTATTTATGTAAACTACTCGAAAAAGATTTTAAAATTCTATTTTTAAACATTTTAATATGCTAACCCAAAAACTTACAAGCAGTAGATATTTTATAGTGTATGTTGTGTGAGTGTGTGTGTTAAGACAATAAATATGAACAAAAAAGGCAACCGGATGTGACTTAATATTCGTAAAAAGTAAGTGTACTAGAGCAAAAATTCAAATAAACTTTTTTGTATACAAAAACAAAATTCTCGTAATACCAGTTTATTTTTAATATTTCAACTTTTCATGGTAATTATCAGTAGATGTATAGATGGAAATAAAATATTAAGTATTTTAACAGTTGTGCAAATTTCCAAAAGTAATAAAATATGAATAAAAATTAAGAATTTCACATGGACGAGAAATGGTAAGAGAGAGGTTGGTTAGAGTCACGTAAAAATATTTGATAAGAGTAAACAGTTAAGAGATTTTAAGTGTTAAATATAAACATTATGTTTGTTTAAAATTTAAATATAAAAATTGGAAGTTTCCGTTTAAATATAAAATTTTAACTTGATTTTTGTATATTAAATATTTTGTACTTTAATTCCAAAAAGTTTACTTTAATTTAATTTTGTTTCTTTACTCTATTATGGTTTGAAATGTGTTAGAATTGATTAATCAATGTCAATGAATTATTTAGTTCAGACACTATGGCGTATGAGTATTTTCAATTTCAATTCTAATTAAACATCACTTATACGTTACGTATGTATACGGCAAATTGAAATGCCTTATAAAACATTAAATATGTACAAAATTGAAGCTCATGGTCATAGTTTTTTCTAGAATTTTTCCTTGAATTATAAAAAAAAAATTTAATACAAAACATTAGGGTGATAGAAGCTTTAACATATCATTTTGTTTCATGTATTATACGTTGTTATTTACTTTTTGACTAATAAGAGGAAAAATTTACTTTATGACTTTATTACTTGTACCAGCTCTAGTCTAATGTTTGTACATTCATGCGGATTTAATAATTAATTAATTGACTTTTACTTGTTGTTTGAATCTGTCCGTGCATTTAAATAATGATTTGTAACAAAAGAATAGATATTGAACAAAGAAAAACTATTAGTTGAAATTATGTAATTTCTTGGAAATGGCAAAAGTCTGTAGAAACTAGGTCTTTTGCGAAAACAAGTTAATTAAAGGAATTCGATTCTTTAATTAATTTAACTAAGAAATTAGAATTTCTCTTTAAGATGTTAAATTTTTAGATTGTATAGACTTGTATAGACTTACTTTAGGCTGGACTATAGAATAAATATAGTCGGGACTATAAACTAACTAGAAGTTTCCCTTAAAAACTATAGTCTGAACTATAGACCAACTATAGTCTGAACTATAGACCAACTATAGTCTGGACTATAGACCAACTATAGTCTAGACTATAGACCAACTATAGTCTGGACTACAGACCAACTATAGTCCGGACTATAGACTAAAAATAGTCTAGAATTTAGATTATAGTAAATCTAACTACATCTAACTATAAACTAACTATGGACTAACAAACTAACTATGGACAACCATAGTCTTGACTATAGACTAACTATAGTCTTGACTATAGACTAACTATAGTCTTGACTATAGACTACCTATAGTTTTGACTACAAACTAACTATAATTAGGACTATAGACTAACTATAGTCTGGACTATATACTTGCTGCAGTCGAGACTAAACTGACAATAGTCTGGGGTATAGTCTGCATAATAGACTGGAATATAGACTGTGCTATAGACTGGACTATAGGCTTGACTATAGACTGGACTACAGACTATACTATAGACTGGACTATAGAGTAACTATATATTGGACTATCAACCTTGACTCACTATAATTAGACTATAGTCTTGACTATAGACTAACTATAGTCTTAACTATAGACTAACTATAGTCTTGACTATAGACTACCTATAGTTTTGACCACAAACTAACTATAATTAGGACTATAGACTAACTATAGTCTGGACTATATACTTGCTGTAGTCCAGACTAAACTGACAATAGTCTGGGGTATAGTCTGGGCTATAGTCTGCATAATAGACTGGAATATATACTGGACTATAGACTGGACTATAGGCTGGACTATAGACTGGACTATAGACTGGACTATAGACTGGACTATAGACTGGACTATAGACTGGACTATAGACTGGACTATAGACTGGACTACAGACAGTACTATAGACTGGACTATAGAGTAACTATAGTTTGGACAATACTCTAACTGCAGATTTACTATAGTCTGGACTACAGACTAACAATAGTTCGGACTATGGACTAACTATAGTCTGGACTATAGATCAATTATAGTCTGGACTATAGATTTAATATAGATTTAACATAGTCTCGACCTTGACTTACTATAATTGGACTATAGTCATGACTATAGACTAACTATAGTTTTGACTATAGACTAACTATAGTTAGAACTATAGACTAACTATAGTCTGGACTATATACTTGCTACAGTCGGGACTATAAACTGACAATAGTCTGGGCTATAGTCTGGATAATATACAGGAATATAGACTGGACTATAGACTAGACTATAGGCTGGCCTACGTAATGGACTATAGACCGGACTAGAGACAGTACTATAGAATAGACTATAGAGTAACTATAGGTTGGACTATACTCTAACTGCAGATTTAGTCCGGACTATGGACTGACTATAGTCTGGACTATAGACTAAATATAGTCTGGACTATAGATTCTCGAATCACTATTTCGAATCACTGATTCTCGACCTCGAATCACTATAATCAGGCTGGAGTCTGAGTAATAAACTGAATAGTGTTTGAGCTATTAGCTATATAGTCTGGCTATATTATGACTAAAGTCTGTGTCATACACTGACTACAGCCAATAGAGTTTGCCTGGAAACAGATACTGAGATGAACAATTAAACAAACGTCAAATTAAAGAAAAGCTAAAAGTGCGCTTCCTTCTAAAGCACTATAGTAAAAGCGAAAAAGTTTTTTTCCCCATTAATTCCTATTATCCAAAAATCTCTCTTAATTAATTGATTTAAATGTAAATGGAAATAGCATCCGCATAAAAATAAAAATATATTTAACAAAATCACCACTTACCTGGTATTAAAATTTATCCTATTAAGAGCACCTATGCTCCTTGATGAGGCATCCGTAAATAGTTTTGAATGTAAAAGCATTACACGACATATTAAATATAAACGAAGGAACATGGGTAATGATAAAGCTACATCGTATGGCACCATTTCGGTGCCCATTGTTTTATTTTTATTCGCCAATTTCGTAGTCCATTGAAAATAATATTCACCAGGTATTGGATGTATTGCACATATAAAAAGTTCTAAACTTATTTGACTAATTCGTTGCCATGTCATCGCGATCCGCCAATCGTCAGCACAATTATCAATCATAAATAACTGCAAATATTCACAATTTCATGACGTTGATTGTATTTCCCAAAATTAAGGGGTAAAAAAACGTAAAAAAGGGAAGAAAAGAAAGAAAGTAGAGAAAATTTATTATTAATAACTAATTGGAAATTTATTGATTTATTAGCTTTTGGTTAGACAGTTTTGTGGCTAACGTTTGTACGTACATACATACATATACATACGTTCAATATCAAATAAATAACAAAGAAATCAAACTTCTACTACACTATAGTTTAGTATATTAAAACATTTATTTTATTTTTGTTTTTTGTATTTTTTTACTTTTTATTTTATTTTATACATATTACATTCTTATGGATGTTTGAGTGTGTGTGTGTATGTGGGTCTTTATATACATTTTACAAATTCAAGTACTTAAGTGTCTTGAGTGTATATGTCTGTGTATAAGTACAAGCACCTAAGTAATATAGTTAGTTGTTTTTTAGTTGTTCAGTTTTAGAGGAAAAAAAATTATTTGCACAGTGGTTTTTTGAGTATTTCTGAGAAAATTTTTTAATCTAGATCAATATATTTGATTTATCAATAGAAAAAGTTTACAGTTGGTGACCCATTATCGTATTAACCAATTTGTCTATTGGGTAAAATAGGAAAACTTATGGAAAAAATCAAAATTGTATAAACGGTTGCTGACAACTGAACTTCGGAAGGCGACTCATATGGTTACAGAAATAGCTAAGAGGGCAATAGATGGAAATATTTCGTAATAATTGTTGTAAACGTTAAAATGTATTTTACTTTAGGGCTGACAATCCAAACGACTTGTTGTACCGAATTACCTTACAGTACAGTACCATTAATAGCTACTTCACAGAATGAAAATGATATTACAAAGGTGAAGTAAACAAGTCGCAATTAGTTAAAGATGGTGTTCCCAAGGGTCCAGTATTGTAACATAATTTATAATGACATTCTTATGTAAAACAAGTGAGAGTTCTATATTTGGCTGTCCCGAATCTTATATACCCTTCGACATAGTTTAAAAGAAGTTAATTATTTTTTATATCTGAAAGAATCATGATGATCTGGACTCTTTAGCAAATTGATTTCAACAAATTTACATAGAGATACTCAGGATGTCGAAGAGATGGCAATTTTGTACATAGTTCTACCCGTCCATGTACAATCATGTCCCACAGTCTCTCCTCCTTGGGGTATCTGGTGTCTCGGCAACAGCATCGAACTTATACCAAATTATAGACTTTCATCAAGGTTACATGACCCCCGGAGAGAGAGAGACACACACGAATGTC
Organism: Lucilia sericata; assembly: GCF_015586225.1. Lineage (NCBI taxonomy): Eukaryota > Metazoa > Arthropoda > Insecta > Diptera > Calliphoridae > Lucilia > Lucilia sericata. The sequence continues at coordinate 153,299 of NW_023994397.1, read as the reverse complement.
GAGAGTCGACAAGGCCATAGTTAAACCAATAGACTAGTACTTAAAGGAGTGAATAGATTAGCCTATAGACTAGTCAATGGAATAGTTAAGTAGTCTATAGACCATTAGTTACACAGGCCGACAAAATTTGCAGCGCTGAATCCGAATCAGACCTTAGGTTTTCTCCATCACATGTGGGATTTGAGATATAGAGATCTGAAATTTATTTATTGTTTATAACGAACATAAATATAAGATTCACGCCTATCTGACGACGTTCTAGTCGACTCAAAATCACTTTTTGATTCGACTTAACGATGTCTGTCCGTCTGTCGATCAATTTCAACGTATGATATCTCAGCAACTGTGACAGATTTTAAAACAATTCAAAGGGTATTTTCATAAGAAAAAATGTATACAATTGGATGCATTCTTTTGTTTTTTGTAAAATAGAAGAGAAATGTACGAAAAAATACGGTTTTTGTCAATGTATTGTTATATCAAGCTTTAGATGAAGATACATATTTGGAAGAGGAAAAAAAGATATACAGCATTTTATAAATGAAGTTGTCTTTTCTTAAAAGGGGCCAAAAATTGCTTTTTTTTAAACTTCAGAAAACGAAACGTAATGCTGAGAATTTAATGAAGAAGGCATTATGTGCCTTCTATATATGTAAGAAAACCTTTGGGAAAAGATGTGGTCTTAAACCATACATTGTGCACTGGATGTACACCGCGGTCATAAGACCTATTTTGACCAACGGAGCTGTTGTTTAATGAAGAGCGTTGGATACCAAGACTTACCTCTATTCTAAACAAGGTACAAAGATTAGCATGTCTTGCAATCACTGGCTGTTTGAGCTCCACCCCTCAGGCTAGTCTAGAGACGATACTAAACATAACTCCCCTCTAAGACTTAAACAGTCGAACGGACTGAAGCAGGTCATTCAAGACCAGAATACTGTCGTAAGAGATGACGTGATCTCAATCTATACTGATAGCTCAAAGTCATAAAGGGGCACGGGATCTTCGAAAAACTAAATCTTCTGCCATCTCTTTGACTACCTGACACCTGCACGGTCCTTCAGACAGAGATATATGCCATCTATACAGCCGCGAGAAGAATCCGGGAACTAAATCTTGAAAATCCGACTATACATATATACTTGGACAGCCTTGCATCAATCAAGGCTTTTAACTCCAATATTATTAAGTCAAAATGTCTTCTCAATTGTATTCAACCATTGGCACAACTGACACAACATCACTTTGAGTTGATATGGGTTCCAGGACATGAGGGCATCCGGGGAAATAAAATATCTGATGAATGCGAAACCAAAGGGTCGTCACTAGACTTAACCCTTGCGCAATAGGATATTCACACTCCCCTGACGACCCTATTAAAATTGATAGATGAATGGGCTTTGAGTGAAATGGAACTCAGGTGGTCAAATATCAGCACTTGTAGAATATCGAGACTGCTCTGACCCACTCTGACAAAAGATAGGACAAGGACTCTCTTGTCTCTTGGTTAGAACTCGATTAGGCTTCTAAGTGGTATAATTACTGGGCACTGTGTGATTGGACATATGTCGGAACGTATGGGCTACCCAAGTTATAGTTACTGTAGAAGCAGCTTGGACAAAGAATAAGTGGAATCGGTAAAACACCTTCTATGTGACTGCCCAGCCTTGCAAGAGCACAGACTACTCTATCTTGATAAAGCTCTTTTCCATGATCTAGAATGTCTCAGAGATGCGTCACTAATAAATATGATCGGTTTTATTAGGAGTACCGGCTGATTTTCATGGAGACCGAATGAACCAAGAAGTCAACGAAATTAGGGAGGTAAACCATTTTCTCAATGCTACGGAATGGTAATTCTAAGAGTATTACAAATGGGCCACAAGGCCTTCGAGTGAACTCGCTTGCTAGCGAGTAACCCACGTAACCTAACCTAACCATCGATTAGTGCATAAACCTTTTAATAGGTCCATCCAGAGACTATTCAATAGTCCTGTTAAAAGACTAAAAATAGATTACTTAATAGACTGGACCCTAGGTAAGCTAATGGACTAATCCACTAATTACTAGATTATATTATGGATTACTTCATATATTCTTGAGATTAATCTTTAGGTCAGTCACTAGAGAATTTCATATAATATTCCATAGTTTTGTCAATACTCTAGTCTATATACTAGACAATCGACTACTCCATAGACTGATAAATAAATTAGTCCTTCGAATAGTCAATAGGCTATTCCACAGTGCATAGGCTAGGTCATAGACTATTTTATATACATATTCTAGAGATTAGTCAATAGTGCTGTCACTAGAGAAGTCCATAGACTATTCCATAGTTTTGTCAATAGACTTGTCAATACTCAAGTCCATCGACCACTCCATAGGCTAGTAAATAAATTATTTCTTAGAATAGTCACTAGACTATTCCATAGTGTATAGACTGTAAAGAGATAAGACAAAACATGAATCCCTAAACTGGACCCTAGTCTTGTTCGTAGACTTATTTATAGAATATTCAATAGAAGAATTGCAAATAGACTAGTCTTTAGACTAATGCTTAAACTAGTCCATAAAAAAACATTGAAAAACTTCGAAAACTTTCTGATACTCATAATTATGAAGAGAACCACTGTGCACTTGTATAAATTATTAAAAGTTGTAGTAACTAAAAGTAGTTGTTGTACTAGTACTTGTAATTGTTGTATACTGATGACGTTGTATTATTATAGTTGTTGTTATTGTTGTTAATAGTATAATATAAATAAATACATACATAGACATAGTTGGACTTGACTAATAAGTTTATATTAAGATATTTATAAACATATATATTAACTATAATAAAAAAATATATATTAATACCATACAAGTACAATACATACATATATATATAGAAAAAGAACGTATACAAAAATACACAGTAATAGTTATAGAAACATAGAGAGGGGGAAAATAAAGATTGAGCAAGTAAGAATAAAGAAAAATAACACTCACACAAACACACACAACTACATAAAAAACACATATTAATAGAAAAGAAATTATTTATAAATAAGAAGAAGCGACAATTGTAACAACAATAAGAAGGCTTTAGTTTTTTTTTCATTGCACATTAAAGACAAGTAAGACAAGGAGACAGGTTTTAAGGATAAGAGTAAGAGTATAAATTAGTTTAAAAGTGTGGGAAGAAGTGTGTGTGTGTGTGTGTGGCAATGTGAAAGAAAGATTGTTGTATAGTGGGATAAGTATAAGTAGTGAATTTTTCAAAGGTAAAAATAAATGTTTAAAGGTTTAATTTTTTAAGTTTTATATTAAATTTTTGTAAGATTTTTATTTATAGTTTTTTCTTTTATTTTCAATTGGGGACATATTTTACTTATTATACTTTTATAGTAGATTTTTTTATTTGTTTGTATGTATGATTTTAGTTTTTGTTTTAATAAACAAAAAAAATAGTTTCGAAATCAAATAGAAAGTTTTAAAAGTCTTAAAACAATACAATAGCAAGTAAGTGTATTAAAAATTAAAATGGAGAGAGATACAGAGATAAATACAACAAAAAACATTAAAAAAGTAGACAAAACTGCATTAGATTTTTTTAACAGACACGGACTATAGAAATGTTGAAAGCATAGAACACAAAAGAACAAGTTACATGACAGGAAAGTTTGCTTTTTTACGGTTTTTAAAATTTGATTTTTTTTGTTTTTTACTTTTTATACCCACCATCAAAAAAGATGGGGGGTATATTGTTTTTGTCATTCCGTTTGTAACACATTGAAATATTCGTCTAAGACCCATAAAAGTATATATATTCTGGATCCTTATTAGATTCTAAGACGATCTAGCCATGTCCGTCCGTCTGTCCGTCTGTCCGTCCGTCCGTCCGTCCGTCCGTCTGTCCGTCTGTCTGTTGAAATCACGATAGGGACCACACGAGAGAAGCTAGGCAGTTGAAATTTTGCATAAATATTCTCTATTGTTAAGGTTTGTTTGGTATTGAAAATGGGCAATATCGGTCCACTTTTTCGGATAGCCCCCATACAAGTGGACCTCCAAAAAACAGCTTTAACGGGCATAACTGCTTTAGAAGTACAAGTATAGCGATGAAATTCGACATAAATAAGTTTCATATGAGCCAAAATCTTTCTACCAAACTTCTTGAGGATCGGTCCATAAATGACCCTACCCCCCATATAAGGTCCCCTTCAGAAAATTACTTTAACACTCATTGCTGGTCCCAAAATGCAAGTATAGCGATGAAATTCGGTATAAGTATGTTTCTTACGAACTAAAATCTCTCTACCAAATTTTTTTAGGATCGGTTTATAATTGACCCTACCCCCCATATAAGGCCCCCTTTAGAAAATTACTTTAACACTCATTACTGGTCCAAAAATGCGAGTATAGCGATGAAATGCTACATACGTAAGTTTCTTACGAACCAAAATCGCTCTACGAATTTTTTTTAAGATCGGCCCATAAATGACCCTATCCCCCATATAAGGTCCCCTTCTGAAAATGACTTTAACGCTCATTACTGGCTAAAAAATACGAGTATAGCAATACAATTTTGCACAATAAAGTTCCTCTCGAGCCAAAATCTTTTTAATAACTTTTATGTTGATAGGTCGATAATTGGCCCTACTCCCCCTTTTGGGTCCACTTCAGGAAATAGCTTAAACGCTTACTACTGTCTTAAAAATACGAGTAAAACGATGAAATGCTACACACGTAAGTTTCTTACGAGCCAAAACCTCTGTACCAATTTTTTTGGATCGGCTCATAAATGACCCTTCCCCCATAAAAGATCCCCCTCTGCAAATAACTACAATGCTCATTACTGGCTTAAAAATATGAATGTGACGAAAATTGACGCACATAAGTTTAATCTCTCCACCAAATTTAGGGAGGATCGGTATATAATTTACCCTACCGCCCATATAAGGTCCCCTTCAAAAAATTACTTAAACGATCATTACTGGCTTAAAATATGAGTTATGAAATGCGGTTATGAAATTCGCTCCGAATTTCATGCGGAATGTGTCGGTAATACACAAAAGGTTCCCTTCAGGAAAGAGTTTTGGCTAATAAACTACAAGTGTTCCTTATTTAAAATACGAGTATAGCCCTGAATGTACAAAATTTTATGAGTATCGGTTCATAATTGACGCTCACGGTTTAAGAATTGAAATAAAATATTTTTTTTTTTAATTTATATTTTGCTAGTTCAAAAGAGCTCGGGCCATAATTGACTTAAGTCATATTCCAAATATCTGATGTTTATAGGGGAGCATTCCTTTTACGGCATACGGTTTGATGGTGGGTATATGAGATTCGGCACAGCCGAATATAACACTCTTACTTGTTTATATCTTGAATTTGTTTGTATGTAAAGAAAAAGTTGCTATGTGTTTATGCATTTAGTTTTATGTGCAATCTTGTGTTTATTGACCGTAAAAGATTAATGTTTTTCTGCAATTCCACGGAGTTTTACCCAAAAAGGGGAAAAAACCAAGGAAACAAATATGTTTTTTTTTTCTGTTTAATTTTAAGGAAAAATTGGCTTAAAGTGTTATTTAATATAGAATATATTGGTTGGAATATGTTAAAGTAATAGAAAGTCTTTTTTGAAACAAAATCAAAAAAGTTAAAGAGTGTCTTCTAATAAATCCAAATAATCTGGATAAGCGTTAAAAGAGGCTAGTTTAAGTGGAGTTTCGTCATAAATTATAATGTTTAGAAATGGTTCTATTTTAATGCAGTGGACAGATGGATGGACAGACATTGCACTATGGGCTGCAAAATAATTCTGAGATAAGAGCCTCAACACCAGTAGCTTTCAATAGCTGATGACTATAACAAAAAATCTCACGAAAACTTCATTAGTTTAAAACATTTGAAAGATGCGAAACAGTGCTGAGCAAAACTTATGCACTATTGGTCAAAATTAGCAAATATATAATAAAGACCTTTTACCAAAATGTAGAATACTTTCTTAAAAAGTTGTAAGTCCCACCATGACAATGTCTTCATAAAAGTGTAATTAGACCAATGTAAGCTTATGCTTCAATAATCTGGTGGACTGCTGCTGGACAAAAAGTGTAATATCAAACTACTACAGGGAGTTCAGTGTACATGCTGCTTGGGTATAAATGGTGCCATGTATACCACTTCAAGCAAGGCTCTGGAAACGTTGCTAGATATTCCACCCATTGAAATATATTTAAGATATGAGGCGGCGCTTACTGCCGAATGGCTATTTACTTTAGGCAAACTGGCCAAAAAAGGTTATAGGACACGTCGTCAATGTATACTGGACACATTGGAAGGATATAAACAATCATCAGAAGTGCCTGATCGCATACCAGACACAGAATATGTCGGAAACTATGAAACGCTGATCCCAGATAGAATGTCTTAGTCAAGTGAAACATTAGAGCAAAATACCAGTAGGAATCCGTTGTTACACGGATGGCTCTAAATTGGGGGACAAAGTGGGGCTGGGGTTCTATATTAAAGACCCAGAAATAGAAATATACCACCTAATCAAAACACAAGCTTCCAGGCAGAAGTCCGAGCAATATTAGAATATGTAAATTGGATTAGAATAAATATGGCGCCAACAGGGCTTAATATATCAGGTGATAGAATTAAATCTAAGACCTTATTGGATTGTAAGAAAGCTTTAACCGAATATTCTCCCAGAGGTAAGGTTTGCATCATATAGGTAGCAGGCCACTCGGGAGTAGTCGTCAACGAAAGGACGAAAGTAAAAACTTTCAAGAGAAGGGAGCTCGAGGTAATAAACCTAACAAACGCAAAACCATTCGACGCGATAAAAGCTGAACTAAAAATATGGATGAGAGAACCCCATAAGGCCTTTTGAAATAATAAATCGCTGGGTAGAACCACAAAGATCCTAATGAGAGCAAGACGAGAAATCTCCTTAAAATAAGCAAGACCGAAGTTAGTATGATGGTACGTATTCTGAGTGGACACACAGGATAACGAGCAAAATTGAACGTGTGTATTCAGACGAATGTAGAGCGGACAGTGAAACTCTGTAGGACTTTCTTTGGTACTGTCAGGCATTCGTCGGAGTAAGATCCAAGCATCTTGGATGTTATGTTATTCTGGAACTAACATTCCTGAACATTTCTTGACATTTCTCAATAGGAAGTTGAGACGGAAGATTGGTTGTAATATACTTGGTCAGGAAGCTATTCCATATGACAGCTAGGATGGAATTTCATTTACTCTTTATTCGTTGAAGGGTAGGTCAAGTTGATTTGAATGTCTGTCCTAGTGGCTGGACAGATGTTTGTCAGCAACCTTGATATATCGAGTATATTTCGGATGCGTTTTTCGTTGAAAGAAAGCCACATTAGCTTGTCCCTTTATATGGGTGCAAGTTATTCCATCTGTTTTCAACATTTCGGAAGAAATGCCACTGAGTCAACGTTGGATATATCCAAAGCAGATCCCGTTTTTTCTAACATATCTGCATGCTAATTTCCATAGTGTAGTGTCTTCGCGGGCCTCTAAACTTGCCTAATGTCAGATAGGCGCCCGGTCTTGACAAATCATTATTACATTGTCTGGCCAATACCGAAGTGATGGTGTAAAATATTAAAGAAGGGCTGTTTCGCTGTTGTCAACATTTTCAATATTGCCACGAATATTGAGTTCATACCAGCCATAATAATACTATAGTTGTTAGGAAGACGTTGAAGGCTTTTTATTTTAAATAATGCAGTCTTGCATGACGTCATAAGGGTGGTCACCATCCGATATACCGGAAGATTGATTTCACCTGATGTTTGTCGCCCCTCTATGGACTTTAGACCAGTGATTGCTTTTTCTTTGTCGGGGTTTGCATTGGGATTGATCCCATGATACCTGTCATTCCTCAATGGGGCTACTATGGCAAGAGATTAGATTGCTCGAGTTCTTCAGCAAAGTCTTGTACATGGACTGTCTTAGCCATGTACATAAACTGCCACCTGAGTTCTTCATAGAAGGATTCAGGGCAAGTGGTAGACCGTCTCTAGACTACCCAGTGGATGAAAAAGACCACCATGGAATATGGCCGTCATGGCAGGTGTTCACGTTAAACACTCGACATTCGTGTCCTACAGACAATCATTATTGCAATATTTCAGCCATATTAATACTATAGTTGTTTAAAAAGACGTTTGTGAAAGACACCAGAAAAAATTAAGTTTAATTAAGTTTTAGAACCATTACTATAGTATATATTGTTGTTCAGTAAGTTACCCATACATCATGAAATCCTAGAAGGAAACCTGAGTCTCAAAGTCCGTGTTTTGGTCAATATAGTTATACGGTTGGTTCAGGCCTGGAGACAATAAAACACCTTTATTATTGTTAAAACTATTATGATTTGAAAATAGCATTGTTTGGGAAAAAGCCTGCACTATGGGTACGGACAATTTTTCGACTAATTTAACTGGATTACTATAGTTCTTTAATACTTTTATCTCGCAGCTTTTATTCTTTAACACAAACATATGTAAGAGTAAATTTTGTTAAATAGAAAAACATTTCTGACATCATTTTAGATTTTCACATGTGCATGTTTTATTTCTAAAAACAATTTACAATTTTTTTTAAATTAATTTCATAATTTTCTAAAAGTTCACTACTAGACAAACATTTGAAAATAGCAAAAAAAAAAAAAAAAAAAAAAAAAACCATTTAAACATCTGGGTTTTTTCTTTACATCATTGTTTTAATACAACCTCCCTTGCCTTCACATTAAAACAAATTAATTTTACATTACACAGTGGGATAAACAAAAAATAAAAATGACGGCAAATCCGATATGAATCTGGATCTCAAAGATTCTACAAATTGGATGCTTATTTGTAGTACTAGAATAGTAGTTATCTCATATATGTATGTAGATTCACAAATAAGGAATAGCTTTCAATATTTATCATAACCGAGATGTTCGAATTTGTCAACCTCTGGTCACGTCCCCCCCCCCCCCCCAGGATCCAAATTCAAAACATAAACTTCTCAATACTTCTACTTTAATTCTTTGGACTTATAGTTTGGAAGTATCATATAAATTTATTTCATTTTTTCCACTGTTCTTCATTTAAAACAAAAAACCACATACGTATGAGTAATAAGTATTTAAATGATTCAATAACAAGTATACGCTCCAAAACACTTAATAATAAAACAAAATTTTAAATAGAATTAAATCTTTCCAAATAAATATAGAATAGAAATTTGATAACTCTGGGGAAATAAGACCAAACACTTCAAAAAATATACTTATTGGATACAAATTCTAAAAACACATGCATTTCAATGAAATCATAAGATTTGTAAAATTTTACATTGAATCATTCTTAGTTTCTTTAAAAACAAGAAATATTAATTCTTAAGAAATTTAACAAAGACATCTGATAAAATAAATATGATTGTAAATCTTAATTAATTTGTTTAATTATTGCTAACAAGTACAATATTCAAGTGTTTTTAACATAAAAGCTCTTTAATATTATGACTTTTATAAATGAAAACATGCATAAACATGTTTAAGCCTGTTTAAAATGTTATTTTTTGTTGCAATTTTAAAATATTTATGTATAATTTATTATTACAACTGAATCATAGAGTAAATATTTAATATATAAATTTTGTGTGTTTTAACTATAAAATATTATTCTATTATATTGTTGCTCTTAATATAACATTATTATTTTATTTAGCATAATTTTATTATTTGTTGTTGTTGTTTGCTGGTTAGCAAAAAAAAAAAAATTAAGTTAAATATTTTTGCATTATTATGCATACTAGTTTGTATTATATACGTTTGTATATTGAATTCATTATTTTTAATAAAATTATATTTAAAATTATTAAAAAATATTTTTTTTCAATTCTGCTGTTATTTTCATGTATGATAATAAAGTATTTCCGTTTTAATGAGTTCATTGTAAATATTTAAGGTAGTTTTAATTTATATGGTATTTAATATGGAAGAGAAGCAAAAGGATTGTATGTATACATATATGTACACTAGGGTGGTCCCTATATGCAATTTTTAACAAACGTTTATATTTCCACATTCTAACGGAGACCTTATATTAGAACTAATTTCTGAAGAAATGCAAAATATTATTACGATTACTCATAATTCAAATATACTGTATTCCAGGAAGAAGTTGTCATTTGTATGGAGGCTATGATAAATAGTATACCGATATTGCCCATTTCTAATATAAAATATTTCCACTCAATAAACAACAATTTGCAGAATTACATTTTCATCTTTTCATCTGAGCATTATAGTGCCTTCAATAGACGGACAGACATATTTTCTTAGAAATTGGTCTATAGTTAAAATTTCGGTGTGTTACAGGGACAAAGCTATCTTATTTGTGGTGGGATAAAAAAGGCTAAGGTAATCGGAAATCTTTACGTAATTATTCGGCATTGCCAAATCTTATATACCCTTCACCATAGTGTTTTAAACAAAAAGAGCCAGTAGATAAAAAAAATTGATTTCATATGTTTCTAGATTCAATACTATGAAAAGTACATTTTGAAGAACGAAAAAGTACCAAAAAATTCCCTTTTATATGTTCTAACTTACTCCCGGCCCTAGATGCTTAATTGCATGTTTCTAGGTTCAATATTATAGAAAATTTAAAAAGTACCTTTTGAAGCACGAAGAAGTACCAAAAAGTCACATTTTATATGTTCTTACATAGTCCGGGCTCTACATACTTAATCTCATGATTCTAGGTCCAATATTATAGAAAATTCAAAAAGTACCTTTTGTACAACGAAAAAGTACCAAAAACTCCCCCTTTATGTGTTCTAACTTAATCTGGGCTCTTCATACTTAATTTCATGTTTCTAGTCAATAACAAAACACTGCTTCTTTCGTAATTGTTGTTCTTTCTTTGCATTGTTTTTATAAACAAGTAATTCCAATAACAAAATAACCGTGTTCAAAATCTCGGTTTCCAGGATGTTCCTGTAGTATGTAATATCTATAATAACATCACTTCGAAAGTATTTGTATCTAATTTCAGTGGAAGCCTGACAATGACAGATTAAGTGTTCCGGCCTTTTACTACCCTCGCCATATGATCTCATTCATTTGAATGCGAATAACAAAACCATCTTCTTTGACAGTGGGATAAAAAATGGGCTGAGTTATCGGAAATCTTCAAAAAAATATTAGGTTAAAAGGGAAAAAACACACCAAGGTAGAAAAACTCGGTTTCCAGGATGTTCCTGTTCCAGGATGTAATAACTGGAATAATAGCGTTTCGAAAGTATTTGTATCTAATTTCGATGGAAGCCTAGCAATGACAGCGGAAGTTTTTCAGCCTTTTACTGCCCTCGCCACATGATCTCATCTCAGACTTATGTTTTCTGAGAAGGCTTCATATTCTGCTCTCCTACAATATTTGATATACATATGATTTTACCAAAAGAACATGTGGGATTCTCCCACCGTCAGCACTAGTTGCCTTCTCGAACAGTTTTTTATTCTAGAGCTAAATTTTTCAAACAAGAACATTAGCTTTTTTATTGCCAATTACCCCAAGTTTTGCGGAACTCATATGATGTAAAGCTTAACAATTCATGTGTATTTTTGAGTGTGTGGGATTATACATATGAACGTGTCGATAGGATACGTTATACAATAGAGAAGAAACTAGGAAAGCTCTAATTAAGCTTAATATCAGAATTCTTAGATTACTCCTTTTTAGTTAATTAGCATTCCGGTATCCCTTGCATCTAGTGTGGATTATTAGATACCTAGTAAACAACATAACTGTTCTATTATTGTTGAAAGTGTCACGGAGTCTTTCTAAGATCATCTTATTTGTGATATACAGAAGAGTTTACCTCTATGTCTTGATCCGAATCCTTACTTTCTAGTAGATGGTTATGGCTCCCGTACAGTCTTATATTGTATCTCATAGGTAAATATCGCTCTAATTGCCTGCTGACTGTAGCTGAAGTAGACTGTGTGAAGTTGACCTTATTCGAGTGTATGGTTTTCCTACATAGCGGCCAACATCGTTATCTCGCAAATAAATATATTGACTAGTTCAATGTCTAGTTTATAGACTAGTCCATTGACTTATATATGGCCTAGCTTTTTGACTACTTTATAGACTAGTCTATGGACTAGTAAGTTGATTAGTGTGTTAACTAGTCTATGTCCTAGTCTGTTATTCTGTTCACTTATCTATGGTCTAGTTGACGAGTGGACTACAATATTGACTAAGAACTAGTTAATGGGCTAATCAACGGACTGGTCTACTAACTAGGCAATGGATCGTCCTATTCGCTGTATTCTTGACTAATATTTCTAATAGTTTATTAATTGGTCTATTGACTAGTCTATGGCTAGTCTATAACTTACTTCTTATCTATGGACTAGTTCTGGGATTGGTTTTCTGGTTTCTAGTTAATGTAAAATTTATGTAAGTTAAAAAGCCTTTAAGTTCGGTTTTAGTGGGTTTGAAATTTAAAAATTAAAAACTTTTTTGAGTAAAAACGTAGAGGCAACTTTTGTATGTAAAGTGAATATATCTTAAAACTGAAAACTTTGAAATCTCAATAATAAATAGCAATAGCAAAATAATTTGGAATTAGGTTAAGTTATAGAAAAATATAACCATATACGGATATCACTACGTTATAAAAAACCTGTGTCCCAAGACCCAGTTTTGCCCAAAGTCACGAGGCAAAGTTGTATATCTTGTCATAAAGAACAAAAAACTTCATCTCCGATTTTATTTCCTTGATCAGATCCAACTACAAAATGTACCTTAGATCTTAATAAACAATTCATGAGATCACGCACGGACAGTATAGGCTAAGCAATAAGCTCAGCTTATTCTTTAAGGGACGCAGCGCACAATAAAAAGCGAACGTTAACGTATTAAAAAAAATATTTCAATGCGTATACTTAATATTTGTAATATCAATAAATAATTAACACGTATACGTACGGGTGTCCTTAATAAAATCAGTGCAATATCTTTTCACTTTTCACTTAAATTTTTTTGGATTTTATATGTTCACAATTTTGCTTCTTAATGACAACTTTTGCTTTGAGAGTAAATCGGAATACCGAACGGTTTGCAAGATATGAGTCCGAGTCCGACTTTTGCTTTGAGAGTAAATTGAAATACCGAACGGTTTGCAAGATATGAGTCCGAGAAAATGATTATTTTTTTTGCAAAAATGAAACCCAGAAGACCCCATAAAGAAATTGCAGGACTTTGGGTAAAACTGGGAGATACATTGCATGACATAACGAATTACACTCAATGTTATTAATATTTATAGAACATGCATAAAAAATTTTGAATAGAAAACTCAGTAGATAATGATAAGTTCCAATCGCGAAAATATTGATAAAACAAATTAATTCAATATAACAGTAACCAAACAGTCAAAGAATTCAATTACACCCAAAAAACACTAGCTTAAGCTGTAAAAAATTAAATTGCTATTTTTTTTTTGTTTCAAAAATTTCATGTTCTTTTCTCACATTTCAAAATGTTTGTCTAGTAAAACGTATTAATTTTCAATTAAGTATTTATAATAATTATCATATTGCATGATAAAAAGGTGTTGACCTAAAATATTAAAACAACTAATAACATTTACTAACTAAAACATTCACGCACCCGAAACTCACATACAGACATACACAAAAAGACAAACACACACACACACAAAGAGTTAAACATCAACTTTGTATCTTGTAAATATGTATTTAGGTTGGTAAAAACTAATGCAACACATGTTTATTAAGAAAAAATGTTTTATGTCTTCTAAATATTGATATTTGTATTATTTTGTTTAACACTCGCCAAACGTAAAAAGGACATTTTATTACAAAGGCTGTTGTAACTGTATAAGTGTAGTGTTTACTTTAGTTTTTTTTTTTTTTTTTTTTTTGAGTAAAAACTGTTTATTAAATTTTTGTTATTGTTTTATGACTACGAAATAATGTGTTTACATATTTAATTATTATATAATTATATTTATTTGTAAATACAAATACTTTATTATAAATATATTTATATATAAACTAAATATTGCTGTTGTGTGTTTTTTTTTTGGAGGGGTTTTGTATTTACTCACACAAATAATATTGATTAAATTAATAAATAAAAAGAAATTATTTTTTAATTTTTATTATTTTTTTCTTAATAATTTTTGTTTAGTTGTTTTTTTTTCGTTTATTTACTTACTGAATTCTGCTAAGCGTTTTTAAATATGAGAGAAAGAGGAGGGAGTATTCAAAACACATCGATATTTAATAATTTTTTTCAGTTTAAAGAAAAATGTTTAAAGAGTTAAGGAGGAAATAATATATTAATAAAAATAAATTGTTATAAAGGAGATAAATGTATTTAGTTTTTAATAAAATTATAAAAAAAAATTGGTTTAAATAAAATTATTTAAAATTATAAAATAAATAGAAAGGTTTTAAAATTTGGTTGTTGGTAATTGAAAGATATTTTTTTTTCAAAAGAATTTAAACAAATTTATTTGTTGGGTGATGTAGATTTCTAGTTTTTAGTCCTGTGCCAGCCCTGTTCTTACAATGATATCATTTCAATTGCAAAATTGAAATATCAATAATTCTTTTCATTAAAATTGAATTATGTAAAGAGAGGATTACTCCAAGAGCTTTTTAATGATAATACAATTTGAAAAAAAGCTTTTTGAACTGATTTACGTTAAATATTTTTAGATTAATTTTACGTTAAATATTTTTAGATTAATTTTAATTTAGAACGAGAAATTCAATTTCCAAAGATCTTTTTCTTCAAAAATTTAATGAACAAATCATTTTAAATTGAAAATATGTTTACGGAAAGATCTTTTTAAAAACTATGAAGCTTTTGTCTGAAAATTTGTACACATGAACTCTTTTAAAGTTTTTATCAAATAGCTTTTTTGTTGAAGATCTTGTTAATGTATGTTCAAAAAGATGTTTTTATGTTCAATGGAGCTTTTTGTTAACATATGTATCCAACAAAGCTTTAGGAATTGAAGACAGAGTTTTAGAAAGAGCTTTTTAATGCTAGTAACTTTTGTATTAGTGTGACTCATAATGATGCAGAATCAATGATTTCTCTTTGTAAAAAGCTTTAATTAACATGTAGGATAAATATTTTTTAAAACTTAAAGCTTTATAACTTTAATAATGCCTTTCACTGAAGTGTTTGATACTATTAATTCAGATAGATAGGCAATTGCATAAAGAACTTTTCTGTGATAATGAAATGAAAGCTAAAACAAAAAAAGCTTTTGGACTGATTTAAGTTAAACATTTTTCAATTAAATTTTAATTCAGAAAGAACAATTCACTTTCCAATAAGCTTTTTGTTTGAAAATAAAGTCTTTTGGAATAGAAGATATCACTACGGAAAGAGGTTTTCAATATTAGAGACGTTTTTGTCCGAAAACTTTTGAATCTCACTTTTGTTTAAAAAGATCTTTTTAAATTTTTTGTTAAAATGTGTTTTTAAAAGCTTTTCGCTGAGCTTTTTGTTAACATTTGTAGCTAAGCTTTAGGAATAAAATATTACAGAAAGAGCTTTTTAATGCTACAAATTTTTTTCTTAAAATTTGGGCTTATTTTGTTTTTAAAAGATTTTTATTAAATTTTAATAAAGATATTTTGTTAAAATGAATATTTTTAAGAGAAGTTGTATATTTTTTGTGATCTAAATTTAAGTTAAAGACAAAAGTAAGGAAAATTATACCAGGATTAGTAATTGAAAAAAAAAACTCACAAATTCGCTAAGAAATGTTAATTGTAGAATAGGGCTATTATTATATAATATAAAATTTTTCTATGATTAATACAAATAAATTTATGAAAATATGTATGATATCATAACTACCACAAGAGCATGGCCGCCAAATATTACCGACAACATTTAAAGCAGTGTTTTTTTAAGCAAATTCACTACTAAAGGCTTTCAAATCGATATGTTTTGCTATTAAATTCCTTCAAAGAGCTGTCAAATAATTGCATTTTTATGCGTTGTAATTTAACTAATTAAAAACAATTAAACTACTTAGTTACAGCGAAACAGTAAGTACTTATTAAGTGGCAGCAGCAAGTAAATAAATTGATTTTTGTATTTTATATAAAAGAACTAAAAAAAGAAGAAAAAAATTAAACTTAAATGAAATAAAATTATAAGTGAAGTAATTACAAGACACACAATTAAAGCACAGTATTTTTTAAAGCATTAAATGGTTTCACACATTTGTTTTTGACACTTTATTTTAAGGAAAGAAGTTGCACAAAATTACGCTTTAAGCTAATACAATTATGTTCTTTTTTCTACTACCGGTTTTTGTTGTTTTTTTTCTAAGACTTCCAGCTATTTTATATATTTTATTTAAAAATCTACAAAAGTTATTATAAAGTTAGGTAAAAAGTATTTAAAAACTAAAGTATTTACATTGCCAAATTTAAGTTTAAACAATTGCATTTTAATTAAAACAGCAATTGCTTATAACAATACAAAACCTGTATTATTATAGTTGGTTTTTTAATTTTAATTAAACATTTTAAGCTTTTAAATAAATACTTGTACAACTTATTCTGTTATTGTTAAAAGATATAAATTATTATGTCCTGTTTTCACCATTTTCATTTGTCCTTTTTTCTTGTGGCCTTTATTGTCTTAATTAAGTTCGTTATGACTCTCTTATCTGTTAAGGTGTCACAATTAAAAGAAATAAACAAATACCTGAGTATGCCCTGAAATATTATTTATTAAAAAAGGAAATTATTGTAGTTTTTACTATACAAATTGTAAGGGTTAATCAAAGATAGTCCAATTAAGAACATTTATTTACTTAACCAGTGGACTTGTTTAAACGACCCTTTCTGTTCTTTTTTTTTCGTAGAATTGGGGTACAAGTAGTATTATTTTAGTTCTTTTAGTAAAAAAGTTTATTTTGTTTTTTACGGTGGTGTTTTAACCATTTTCTAGTACTTTTCATTTTCATTTTGTATGTTAAACAAAAAAACGGCGAAAATATGAATTAAAAGATATAGTATAGACAGACATGGCCCAGTGTAAACCAGCTATGAGTTATTTTAAAAATAATTTATCTATATATTTACTGCCTTATTCATAAACATTTATCAAAGGTTTATAGTACAAATTTTGTATGAAAATTTGATTTATATTTCTTATAAAAAAAACATTCGTGTTGTTGCGAGGAGCCACGCCCACATACAAAATATGTATTGAAAGTCACATATCTCGCAAACTGCAACAGCTAGAGTCCTACAAATGTTTACGGACAACTTTGACATCCATAAGCATATTTTTGGACAAAATGGTCGGAATAGCTATAGTGGGCGTGGCACCTTTCATATTAAGAAAATATTAAATCAGTATATCTGAGAAAACAGTTAGATTGCACAAATTTTGTCGGAGCCACTTTAGTGTCAATTACTTAGGACAAAAAGTGTGCGGACTAGCAACAGGGGTCGTTGCACCGCCCATATGAATAAAATTAAAAAATTCGTTTATCTTCTAAACTATGGGAGTTAGAATCTTCAAATTTTGCACGAAGAACTTCCGTGTTAACATTTTGGGTAATAAAATGACGGACTATCAACGGGGGGGGGGGGGGGGTGGGAGCGGAACCTCCCATATGAATTAAATACAAAAATCCGTATGTCAGGGAAACTAATAGAACTAGATTCTTAAAATTTTGTACGAAGAACTTAAATATTCATCTGAACATTTTAGGAAAAAGGGCGGACTTTCATTAAGAGGAGGAGGGCGTTTGGAACCCCCATATGAATTTAATAGAAAAATTCGGTTATTTGAGAAACTATTATAGCTAAAATCTTTAAGGCTTCGTCCTCGGAACGGATAATATGTATGATCGTAAATATCTTCTAAATTTCGGCCAGTAGCTTGCGAACAAAATTTACATGGACAGCAAGCCGGACAGACGGACGTGTGATTCTGAGTCGATCGGTATACTTTAAGATGGGTAAAAACTTATCCCATACACAGGTGAACTGATAATAAATCGATTTTATTTACATACAGATACATACAGACACATATTTAGGCGATTTACTAGGAAAAATTGATTTTTGAAGAACTGAAATCAGATATGGATCGTTCCTAATGGAATTTATCAAGATTTCATTGTGATATAAGTTTTTATATTCACCATCAAAAAGGTATATTGTTTTTGTCATTCCGTTTGTAACACAACGAACTATTGGTCATAGACTCACAAAAGTATATATATATTCTAGGTCCTTATTAGTTTTTAATACGATCTAGCCATGTCCATTTGTCTGTCTGTCTGTCTGTCTGTCCGTCTGTTGAAAACGCGATAGAGCCCGAACAGAAAAAGCTCCCTATAGTTAAGGTTTGTTTGGTATTGAAAATGGGTAATATTTTTCCATGTTTTTCGCATAGCCACCACACAAGTGTCCCCCCGAAATACAACTTTAACAGTCATAACTATTTTAAAAATAATTTGGCACAAATAAGTTTCATAAGAGCCAGAAGCTCTCTACCAAATTCTATAAATATCGGTTCATAATTGACCCTACCCCCATTATAAAGTAACCTTCAGAAAATGACGTTAACGCCAATTACTGGTTTAGAAATACGATTTTTGCGATGAAATTGGTCATAAGTAAGTTTTATGCGAGTGAGTTTTTGAGGATCGGTTCATAATTGACCCTACCCCCATGCATATAAGGTACCATTCCTTTTGCGGCATACGGTTTGATGGTGGTTATATAAGATTCGGCATAGACGAATATAACTAAATTATGAGCATAAGTATTGTTTATAAGATTGAATCCTGAAATTCACGAAGTCTGTCTGAGATCATCATATTTTTGAAATACAGAAGTGTTTACCTTCGTGCTACTTCGTTTGCTAGATCATTATTCTCTCTACCTGCACGAGCACAAATACAGTCTTTGACTAAGCAATTGACTATCAATATAAATTGTCACATGAGATGCATTTGTAAGTTCAGTTGCTTTCCATATTAATAGGATCTTAGACTCGTCTTAGAGTTAATCCAACTAACTAACTATTACTTCATACAAAGTTTTCATATGATCTTACTAGTGGCAAGTCATACAATAACTATACATTAGGGTGTCCCATTTGTTAAATTTAAGGAACATTAATACTCATCGATTGAGAGTTATTCCTATATGAGATTTTTAAAAAGTCTGTTCCTCGGAATACACCAATGCATGTACATATGTATATGTACATATACAGAAGGATAACTAGGGTCTTCAGTAATACACTTTCGAAATATCTTTAATATTTGCTGTGGACAGCTATCTACCTATCACCACATTCATAAGACCTATAACAAGGGAATAATGATAGGTCTAATAACCAACGTGAAAATCCAGGTTTTAAGCCTTAAGAAGGGAATTTATCATAAAAGACAAAAAGTGTCAAAAGAAAATGTAATCTCTAATTACTTTTCTTGGATTACTGCATTATTTTGCATTATTAATATGCTAAAAAATGTTGTTATTATTACTATTAAATATTTACTTGGCTTATTTCCCACAAACATATTGACATGCTTCAAGTAAAAATTTACATCAAACTGATTAAAAAGTAGTAAAGTGATATTTTTCTAAGTTTTAACGTCATGTACTTGTAAATACTTTTTTCCCACATGCTATTAAACTAAAACATCTTTTAGTCCTTTATGGTCTCTCAATAGATATTCATGTAAACCTGCCAATTTCTTGCAAAAAAATCTCTTTCATGTGCAATATATGCTAATGAAAAATAATAAATATATTGTACATATTGCATTTTGTATGTTACTAATCTATTACAAATATTTTACAAACTATATTTGAGATTTATCAATATTCTAATGGGAATATTATCTTGACATATGAGTACAATAGAACAAAAATGTCCATAAAATAAATTTACTTGGAAAATATACAAAAAAAGGAAAAACTCGTAAAGAAAACGACATTTTAGTTAAATGAGGCCTAAAAAATGTTGTAAGAGAAAATAAAAAAACTATAGGATATAACCAAACAAAAGCAAAATGTTATACTTCAACAATAACAATTTAAAGCTGTTATGTGCTGCACAATGGGCAAATTTCCAATAAATCTTATAAAAAGAATAATTTATTTGAATTTAAATTTTTTAATATTTATTTTTATTTTTTATGTAAATTTTTATTTATTCTGTTTGTTTTGAGCTTTAACTATTTTGACTGATGACATTTAATGTATAGAAATAAAATTTTTCAATTGCAATGTGATTTATTTTTATTATTTTTGTGTTGTATGCAATGCTTTTTTTTCTGGTGAATTTCTTTCTTTGTTTAAGAGTATTTCTAGATTTTGCCTAAAATATTAGAGAATTTTTGTAAGGAGTAATGTTTGCATGGCAGAAAGTAGGCAAAACTAAACAGTGTTGGTAATAATTGTAAGGACGAATATTCTAGAGAAAAGGAATTTCGTCTGTCAAAAGAGAAAATTTTTACTCAGAATCATTACTTGCAGTAGAAATTGATCACCAGGATAATCCAAAGCGTAAGATCTCGTAGCTCGATATCAGTTTTGTCTCATCGACATTATAGTGCATACCTGTCCGACAACTATTTCTTTCGATTAATTCAGAATAAAGTATCAGAAGTTGGCTTGATTTGTTTTTGATCACAAAGGATAAGCAGTTCTTTGGGCGCAGAATCTATATGTTGCCAGAATGATGGGGAAGCTGGGAAGTTTTGGCAAATTCATTGAATAAATTAATATTGTAAATCCCATCTACTGATCAATTGGTTATAAGAGGGTGTATTCCTGAAGAGAGATGTGTGTTGCGTATAAATCAGGGTATATGGAAATCTTGTAGTTGTGAAGATTATGAAGAATCTCCAGAGAAACAAAAGAGTCTCCTATACGCAGTCGCGTAACTCCAAAATGGACTTTGAAGCACTGGCCCATACATGCAAGTTCTTTTCCTGTTTTGGTTCGAATTCAATTGGTGTAAATAGTTAAAAGATCAGATGTAGCGAAGATTACATTCAGCCTGGAAGGCATTTGTAGTTCACACCCATTTTGACAGATTTAAAGATGCAATGATTCCTTCGAATTGAACATTCGATAGATCAGATAGATCGTTGATGTAGATCGATCTTAGATTAAGGCTTTGAGTCATTTCCATAGCTGGACAGTTATAGAGAAGATGGATTATCGTCTCATCCTCATCCTGACAACTCCTGCAAAAATCATTATATAGAAGATAAGTGCATCTAGCACGATTACCAAATTTGCCAGGGACCAGTAATGACCGCCACCAGCTTACCTATGTGGGTCCATATAAAACTACAACGTTCTAGCAATCGAGCAAGTGTACTCACTCGTCCAAGGTTACTTAAAATTGTAATAACAGATGTCTATGATCTATATTTTTATTAAAGGTAAAACTGATCTATTACCAGTTAACTTAGCTTGCTTATAAGTTGTATAAAACTCCTGCTAAAGTGTTGGAAATATTGTTGCCACGTGTAATCGAAAATTCTTTTACAATCTCCTTGAGAGACGTAAGGCACTCATGGACAAGTGCAAATGTGGAACACACACCAATTAGGGTTTTAATAGCAGTTCGATTATCGTTATAAATGCTGATATCTCTGTTAGATATCCGAGATAAGTAGTTCGACATGGGTCCATATCAGACCACAACGTTCTAGCGATCGAGCAAGTTTACACACACTTGATCAACGATCCTGAGCATTAGAGTAACAGAGATGTCTATGATCTGTATTTTTATTACAAATGATGGAACTGAACAGAACTAATACACATGGAGTTCACTTAACATGGTTCCAACTCTTTCCAAAGTGTTGGAAATATTGTTGCCGTATGTAATCTCAAATCTTTTGACCATCTTCTTGAGAGACGTCTGGCACTCATGGACAAGTTTAGATGGGAAAAACATACCAATAAGGGATAGCAGTTCGACTATCATTTTAAATGCTGATATCTAAATTGGTGGTTGCCTTCTTTATCACTGATATTTTAGCTTGAAAGCTACTGCATCATTAAGTCTAAAAGAGATTTTAGTGCCAAATTCTTCAATCAAGATGGCACCACCAAATCCTACAGTTGTCTTGTTTCAATCTGTATACATACGGAGACAACCAATTAACGGAAGGAGGGATTATTGAGATTCCATAGAGATTTGCTATTGGACCCTGTAAAAATTGAGACTACTCGGCAAACGCATGTAAGGAGTACTCCTCAAAGGACTACGACTGATCCCAAACTAATCCAAATATATGGAAAAACATAATCCATTTAACATTGTGATGTCCTAAGTGAGGACTACATAATCCATCAAAGTATTACTTTCGTGTACTCCCAAAACTAGTCCCTTGCTGAAATTATGGGAGTACATGATCCGCAACATAGTCCTATGTTATGCACGCTATGGACCATGTTGTTTTCAAAAATAATAAACATAATGCATGCCTACATTACATAGGACTACTAAATATTTACAGGCAAGTAGTTTTCACGTGACCCCTTAGAACCAGTGTTCTACTTGCCAGTTAAACTCAATCTGGCAGTAGTGCTAATACCCATTTCTTTGGCTAGAAGATCTAGTGTAAGCCAGTTGAGCATAGAACTCGTATTTTAGGTGTAATTCAAAATTATCTGAATTGAAGAAAATTTGTCTAAAATAAAAATAACGTTTTAAGTAAAATGCCCAAAGTGAACCTCAAAAGCGTTTAAGGGTTAAATTTTGTTCCATTTACAAATCCCCAAATCCGCGAAACAACTTTTTTAATCTAATAATTTTATCCTTTCACCCAGCTCATCAACTATTGACCCCAAGACAAAAATTTTGAGAAATAATATGTTACATAGAACCAATCTTTCATTTTCTGTGAGAACACCTAATTTTTTTCTCTAAACAAAAGAAGACACCCTAATGTAAATACAAACACACTTTTAACAAATTCTTTAACAATAAGTAAATATTATACATATGTATATGTTTCTACATTCACATGTTTAAGGATATATCAAGATATCGTTATATATGAACAATAAAAAAAATCTCTTACGGGGGTTGTTTAAGTAGTTGAAGTCCTTGAAATTCTACTTTTTTTGTATTTCTTCTATGAAAATTAATATATATATATTTTTTTTGCCCTTTTAACTAGAACTGTAGGAGCTCGTTATAGATTTTTTTCGCATAAATTGTACAAAATAATATGTACTCATATATATACATATGAAATCGAGAATAATAACAGAAAGTAAGAATTTGAATTTGTTGCTTAAAATAACACAAAATTTAATATCTATAGAAATCTATAAAATCAAACTGTGTGTGAGCATTGTTACTGACTAAACAATTGTATGAATGTTTGAGATGTTTGGGATTTATTGATGAAACAACTGGGGAAAGTGGTGCGCTGTATCTGTCAGTCAGTCAGTCAGTCAGTTTGTCGATTTGTAGATTTCTTTAGTATATTTCTGTAATATGTGTTAAATATTTTTGTTTTATATATGTTAATGTTTTATATAAGTAAGTAATTTTTGTAAATTTTAGATTTTCATATCTAAAATAAGAGTAGAATTTATGCAAAAGGTCAAATTTTATTTAAGAAATTTTGTGATTATTATACATATTTTGCTTCTTTTAATACGGCTGAATAAAAATGGAACATTTTATTTTCGTTTTTTCTTTAAGAAATGCAGAAAACAGAGAAATAGAAGAATAAGGAAATAATTTTGCCCACAATTCTTTATAAAGAGGGAAATGCTAGAAACTCTCCATTAATTGTGAATTTTTGATGAATATCTCAATTTTGTAGAAAATTCTCTCAATTTTTAGGTGTAAATTTCATAACATTATGACTGTATATTTTTGAAAACAGCTTTTCATTACATAATAATAATATAATAATTATAATTTGAATTTATTTATTAAAGAATCCTTAAAAAATTTAATAAAATTTTTTATAAAAAAAAAATTAAATTTTCTCTCAAATTTTAATATTAAACCTCAAAAAAAGGCAATCAGGATTGACAAAAACTATTCTATTCTTCAACCTTTAATTTACTATAACAAAAATTTAAAATAACGAAATAAAAAAAAATAAAGCTTGTCATTCATTATTATTTTTTTCTTCCTCTTCAAAATTGCCACACAAATACATACTCTAACATGCAACCTAAATAATATTTATCTATAAAATAATTCCTCTCCATTTATTTCTTTTATTTTTGATTTATATATCTTTATATATGTATACTATTTTGCAATTTTTTTTCGTATTTGTTCTTATATCTTTAGAATTTGCCACATATAGATTTTTCATTTAAATGTGAATGCATTTATAAAAGTTTGAATGCAAACATTTGCATAAATTCATGAATCAATGTATCTGAGAATGAGTTCATGTATGCATGTATGTATGATTTAAACATTTTAAGCTTTTATGCATGTATGTTTGTATGTATGTATGTGTTTAAATTGTACATACAAATAAATTTCCATTTGAAATTTCTATGAAACTGTTTAGATAGATAAATACTTAGTAGCAACTTGAAAGTTTTATGTACATATGTATGTATGCATAGTTTTGGTTCGTTGCCTGCATATCATTCTAGATGGAGGCTGCATATAGTTTGTTGGCATTTTACTTTGTACTCATGAGTGTGTTTGAATATATCCTGTAGTTTAAAGAGCCATCAAATAGATAGATAGATAGATAGATAGATAGATAGATAGATAGATAGATAGATAGATAGATAGATAGATAGATAGATAGATAGATAGATAGATAGATAGATAGATAGATAGATAGATAGATAGATAGATAGATAGATAGATAGATAGATAGATAGATAGATAGATAGATAGATAGATAGATAGATAGATAGATAGATAGATAGATAGATAGATAGATAGATAGATAGATAGATAGATAGATAGATAGATAGATAGATAGATAGATAGATAGATAGATAGATAGATAGATAGATAGATAGATAGATAGATAGATAGATAGATAGATAGATAGATAGATAGATAGATAGATAGATAGATAGATAGATAGATAGATAGATAGATAGATAGATAGATAGATAGATAGATAGATAGATAGATAGATAGATAGATAGATAGATAGATAGATAGATAGATAGATAGATAGATAGATAGATAGATAGATAGATAGATAGATAGATACATACATACATAGATATGTTTCAATCAAGTAGTTATTTATTCCTAGAAAATATGGCCAAAGGGTGATACATTGTATTCTTCTTAAACGACTGGGCACCACTTCATGTTTGTACCTATAAATGTGAGTGATTTAAGTTGAAAATGTGATAAAATGTACAACTTTGATTTGTTCCTTCCTTTCAATGTTGTCGTCGTTAGTTCGTGTTTTTTCTTCCTTTTTTGTAAGTAGTATTTGTATGTGTGTATATATTTTGCAGTTTTGGATTGTATAAATTAAAATTGTAACGTAAAGATATTTAAAGGTAGTAGTTTGTAAATGAAATGAAGGATTTATATAATGTTTTAGACAATGTGCTAAGGATAGGTAGTTTTTTTTTGTAACAAAAATATATAAGAGGATGCGTTTAACAGATAGTTAAGACTACTTAAATATCGTAGTTGTAAATAAAAAATAAATTGTTGTGACAATATCAATAAAAATGGTTTGCTTTAATAAAATGTCTATTGTTTTTGTATGAAACACAATATTAAGTATTAAAATTATTATTAATTTTTGTTTGAAAATATGCAAAATATATTGAATTTTTTCTTTCAAAACTTTGCAGCAAAATAATGAAACCCTTTCATAAGGAAACTCTTTAAATATATTAACATCTTGTACTCATTTCCTTTTTCCTGTTTAGGATATTGAATTCAAATCAATTTCCTTTAGACACAAAATGTTTAGCTATTTTTTCAAGCAATTTTGCTGAATGTGTTCACAATGGCAAACAGTTTTTTTCTACATATGAATTACTAGAAGAGGTTATGTGTTCTTTTTCAACATGAGAGCTACCGGTTGTCGTGGTTCCAGATAAGATAGGTGTTCTATGAATCTATGAAGAACTCAGGTGGCAATTTTTGTACATGGCTGTGCCGGTCCATGTACAAGCTCTTTGCTGAAGAACTCGAGCTATCTAATCTCTTGCCATAGTAGACCCGTTGCGGAATGACAGGCAGCATGGGATCAATCGCAATGCAAACCACGACAAGGAAAAAGCAATCACTGGTCTAAAGTCAATAGAAGGGGCGACAAACCCCAACATCAGGTGAATTCAATCTTCCGGTATACCGGATGGTGACCTCCCGTATGATGTCATGCAAGATTGCATTATTTAAAATGCAATACCCATCAACTAATGACCCACTCCAGTGCATTCATTAACCTCTTAAAGACCGCGCAACTACACTACTGAGATGGCTCTGTTGATTCGGCAACAGCACCTAGAGACGTATTTGGTAGCCCGAAATATCCAACTAATAAATCAAGATCCCTCTGTATGTCAGATAATGTGACAAAGGATGTAGAAATTTCCAAAGTCAACTCGAACTCAATAATTGCCCCGACGAGTTGAGGGAACGGACCTCAACCATATGTCGCGTATGATATGACACAATATGAATCCAGTTGAGTTGGCAACAGCACCGAGAACTTCCCTGAAGCAAAAGGTCTACTAAATCAGTACTAGTCTCCTGTCGGGCAGAGGAATCTTTTTCGATCGTTCACCAATTACATCAGTTCCTTTCTCAGACCATAAAAAATGATCTACGGAATGACAGGCAACTACCAAGTGTTAACCTGAAAATTCCCCAATATATACTGGCGCCCTACTACGCGAAGAGTAAGAGATACTCAACGTGTTCAGGAATCCAGCATAAGTTGCTTTGTCACATCATCCAGTGACATCTGTTGAGATGGCAACAGCACCGGAGAGAGAATCCAGACATATTTGGCATTTGGATATATCAGTCCTTAAACCAACAATCTCTCCCCGCGAATTTGGGTATTAACCAATTGACCGGTCTGGACTAGGTCCTGTGGGCAACTAACCAGCCGTAGTGCCAGATTATATGGTACTCTGGTTAGACCTCATGTCAAATCATTCCAAGGAAAGGCCGAGGATACATTTGATCATCACCAGTTTATAGCCCCGGCAGACTAGAGGTATTGGTAGCACCTTTATACCTGGGATTACAATACACCAAGATGGAGTTTTTCATCAAGGAAACATGCCGTGGGGGGACCTATTTCTAGAAATAAGATGTTGTAACGCTTAGGACACCACACACTTGCAGTTTAGTGAAATATACTTGGAGGCCATTTGATCCATTGTTCGATACCGCGAAACCTGTTTGAGTTACATTGTAGTCGATAGTATATATATGTACGTAGATGTTACTTAGATATTATGTTTCTTATTTCGAATCTTAATTCTCTGTAGGTGAATGCTATGGAATTCATTTACTAAAAGGAAACCATTCCACTGTTTCAGCATAGAAATGACATTTATGTATATTAGACATTTTTTACATTATATCACATCATCTATTCTCATAGATATACACGTGCAGAAATTTTCTATTCTTTTATTAATATATACATTTATGACATTGATCGATGTCTGTATTTTCATGTATAATAAATATTTATTATAATATTTACAACATAAACTACAAATTACTACCAAAAACAGTTCAATGAACAATATAAAAAGGATTATTATCAGACATTTTTATCCTGTTCTAAAAAGAAGAAATTTTGAAAAGATTATTATGACAGCAAAGTTTAGAAAAGATGCATTTTTATCATTTTATAAGGATTTTTTTTTGTAAAATTATTAAAAAAAATTCAATTGAAATATAGATGATGAAATGATGTTTACAAGTAACTGATTTTGTTTTTAACAAATGTCAGAATGGCTGTAAATGTTTTTGTCATTATAATGAAGGCATATGTTATGTTCTTTTTCAAGTTGTAAAATTTAACAGTTACGAGGTGTGAATATGTAATCATAGATATATTATGAAATTCAAATAAACAGTACTTTAGCATATAAATATTATTTGTGTTATTTTAAAGAATTTTTATGACATATATTTTCTTTATAATATACTCAGCTTTCAATTATGCCTTTTAAATAATACAACAGCCTTCTTCATCCTTATAATTTACATAAATTTTGATTGCTGCTATCAAAATTACAAGCTCATCAATTTAAGTTTTTGGATTGCATAAAAAAGTAATATAATTACATATATTTTCGTTATTTTTGAAGGCCATAATTTTTGAAGCCAAATAGTAATAATACAATATTTGGACAAGCAAAAAAACAAGAAACGAAAAATTTATCATAATAAAAATTTAATTTAAGTCTTCTTTCTATAGTTAACATTTCTTTTCATATCATCATGCAAAAATTATAAAACTATAAAATCAACGTGATTATAGTTCTGGCAAAACTACTACATTACCCTCAAACATGGCAACATGAGACATCAATCAATGTCAGTTGATGGCAAAAGAACAAGAATGAATAGTTTTGTGGGGAAAAAACCGGGTATATAAGTAGTAGTTTAAAACAATAACATTATCAGCCAACAAAATATTTTGGAAAAAAAGTTTAAAGTAAAAAATCGCAACATATCATTTGTTTGGTTCGCTGTTGTTATACCCTACACCACTTTAATGGGGAGGGTATATTGGGTTTGTGTTGATGTTTGTAACGCACAGTAATATTGGTCCTATACCCACCTTAAAGTATACCAATCGGCTCAGAATCATTTTCTGAGTCGATTTAGCTATGTCCGTCCGTCCGTCCGTCTGTCCGTCTGTCTGTCTGTCTGTCTGTCTGTCTGTCTGTCTGTCTGTCTGTCTATCCGTCTGTCTGTCTATCCGTCTGTCTGTCCGTCTGTCTGTCTATCCGTCTGTCTGTCCGTCCGTCCGTCTGTCCGTCCATGTAAACCTTGTAATCAAACTACAGGTTGCAATTTTGAAGATACTTTAATGAAATTTAGTACATGATCTTCTATTGTCCCAGGGACGAAGCCTAATGAAAATGGATAACATCGGTCCATTATTTCACCTAGTCCCCATACAACTGCACCCGCCGAATAGGCCTTTTAAGTTCATAATTATGTTTAATATACTCGCATCTCAACAAAAAGCTGTAATACCAAGTTCTAAACTAGCCCTAATGACCCTCATGAATTTTATAATTATAGGACCTTATTTGACCCTAGCCCCTAGCCCCTATAAAAAGCCCCTTCAAAATTTAACATAAATGTCCACAATTTTATTCAACAATAAATGGCTTAAATATATCTGAGGCAAGGTATAATTCAACTTGAATGCTTTATTATAAACACTAAATCACATTTTATTTTTATAACTGGTGTAGGCTATTATATGGTCGGCTTTGACCGAATATAATTTCTTACTTGTTTTTTTTTTTATTTCATTTAACCATGCACTCTAGAGAAAATTGCAAAATGTTGCAAAATAACAATGATTTTGAAGGCAAAGTATCTTTCACTTAATAATGTTTTATACATATTATACGAGTATTTACTGGCACAGAGAAAAAACCCAAAACGAACCAATAGAATAGAACACAATTTTAAGCTAAAGAAATGGCAAGTTGTCAAACTCCAGCAGATGTTAGAAGAGGATGTTTGTTTGATACATACATACTTGTCTGTAGTTACTGAATTAGTTGTAGTATATACATAAGTAAACTATATTGCTATCATGTCTCAAGTAATTTTCTTAAATTTTGTTTTAGAAGAAAATCAAGAAAAAAATGTTTTTGATAAAGTGCAAGGAAGTGAAATAATCGGAATATGTTCTTATTTTCAACATTTTGTTGCATAGACAATAAGGTTTTTGTTTACTTGATGTAGTTAGAACATGATAATACTTATTTTGGCATTATAAAAATTCTTTAGCTTTCAAAGAAAAATTAAGTAAATCAAGCAAGATAATAAGAAATAGTAACAATTTTAAATTTTAACAAACTCGAAGGGTTAAAGGGTTATTGTCAGACTCCTTTTTGAGACGAACACACCACTAGTGAGATGTGCAGTATAAGATCCAACTTGCAGCTGTGAGATAGCACAGTATGTTATTAAGTCTAGACTCAAATAACTCATCAATATAGATGGCTTGGACAGGAAATTTGCAGAGAATGTTTCTGGATAGATCATTCATATGTATTGTCTAATCTAGAAGGATGTGATAGTGTGGAAATTTCATTTAGAGAACGAAAATTTCAATATTTCCTATTTATTTTTAAACCGTTTATATATACCCTGGTGTTAAATTTGTTCACTCCGAAACACTTGCTCTTGGAAGAAACTCTGAATCTTTATATTCTATCAAAGTTTGTGGGCGATGTAATATTTCCAGTTGAATCTTGAGATCTTCAGCAGCATTTGGCAGAGATGCTCGGTAAAATCAAGGTGCAATATAGTATTCAGTGATTCTGAAGGATTAGTTTTTAGTGTATCTGTTATACGAATACATGCTTAGCTCTAAACCTTATGCAGTTGATTTGCACTGAAATGCGTTTCAGTTACAGTCCACCACAACAGAGTTCTTTAGACAACTGTGTTAAGACTAAGATTCCATGTTAAGTGTTCATTTTCCATAATAAAACACAAAGGGAAAAGACGGGTAGAAAAATTACCGAAATTCATACAAGTCGTTGTCAAAAGTGATCTTACCACGTTATCATTTTAACAACAACCGTTGTAATTTTGACAACTCATAGTTGTCATTGCAACAACAGATTGTTGTCCTATTGATTACGCTTTGTGAATCGTTCTGATTTCGACAACGCAACTTTTAGTTTGACAACATAGCATTGTTACTTTGATAACACATCGATTTCATTCCAAAAAGATACCCCATATAAATAAATATTATAAACTATATAATAACTATCCGTACACACTTTGACAACGAATGTTATTGAACAATTATAAACACTTTGGTATTAATGTGTTATGTTTACACGATGTCAACAATGTAAATTTTAGATCTTTTTGTAATATTATTATTAAAATTAGAATATTTATTATAGTTTTTGATATTTTGCTGTTATTTACACATAGTTTACATGATGTCAATAATGTATATTAACGATTTTTTGATGGTTACTATTCTTCTAGTAGAATTTTTTACATAAAAAATTATATTAATTATTCGATTAAATATATATTTTTATATGTTGTTTACTTGAAGTTAACAATGAATATTATAAGGTTGCAGGTGACAAATAGTATCCATTAAATACTTTTTAGATATATGCATTATTTACTATTATTTACTTATTGTTGACATGATGTCAATAATGGAAATCGAAGATATTTAAAAGTTAAATAGTATTCTGCCACAATGTTTCACATATCTTTACTGTTACATGTTATTTACACATTCTTTACATAATGTCAACAATGTAAAATTATAATTTTTTTATTGAAAATAATTTTTAAAAACATAATATATTAATTGACAATATGTAACATTATTTACCCGACTTTTACATAATATCATCAATGTAAATAAAATGTTTCACATAAATACATGTATCTTTACAATTTTAGGTTATTTACACATTGTTTACATGATATCAACAATGTAAATAAAAGATCTTATAAAAGTAAAAAAAGATCTTATAAAAAATTCATGGTAAATGATATTATAACATAATATATCACTTATCTTTACTATTTTATGTTATTTACACATTGTTTACATGATGTTGATAATGTAAATTAGAAATATTATAAGCGTAAACAGTTTTCTAGTACAATTTTTCACATATTTTTACTATTTCATGTTATTTACATGTTGTTTACATGATGTCAACAGTGAAAAATTCTGATAGATAATAATAATATAAAAATCATCATGTAAATTTCATCTGTTCGTGAAAGACAAAGTTTTCTTTATAAGTATTATATTTTAAAGATTGATTAATTAGTTTAAAAACTATTTTCTTTGCAATGCGGTTTTTCACACAAATTTACATTTTTTTAAATTCATTTAAAAAAATATGTTTTCTTTTCTATTTATTTTATAAAGTACCCACAAACTACAAGTACATCAATTTGACATTCTTTAATAACAACATTTTCTTTCTTTTGTTGCTGTTGTTTTTGATGTATTTTTTTTAAAGGAAATCTTATTAAAGCGTCAAAAAAATGTAGCATACTGTTGGGGGTGCTTAACGTTTTAAAGGCTCTTTGGGTTTTGGCTAACAAAGCCGTATGAAAATGTTTACTAGATTTTTTTGTTGTTTTCTTTATTTTATACATATTTTAAACAAGAGATTTTTTTTAACCAAATATTTATAGTGATTGCAAATAAATTTATATGCTAAGAGTACCGCATTTAAGACTTTATTGCCCCATTTGTTAAGGCAATAAGTTACTATAATAATGTCTTTCATTATTGTTTATTAGCTGCAATGTATTAGACTTTTCGTTTTCTCTTTTTGAAAAATAGCAAAGATTTAAAAAAATTCCTAACATTCCATAAATGTTTCTATTGTAACCTCGTTTTAAAGTTCTTAAATAAAATTATAGTTGCTGTTTGAAAAATGTACAAAATACATGAAAATATTACAACAAAAGTTACATACATCTGTACTTTCAGTTAGGTACAACCCTGCAGTTCGGGGTGGTTGTCTTGAATAGTTTATTTATTAGATTTTCTGTGTTCTGGAATAAAAACAAACTTACCTTCGGTAGGTTACTTGTAAATGGTTGTAGTCTGTCAGACCGGCCTTTTTTGATCGAATTAGATGTAACATCCTCTGCCTAACTAACTAACTAACTAACTAACTAGCTAGCTAACGAAAACTAACTAACGAACGAAACGAACGAACTAAACGAACTAACTAACGAAACGAACGAACGAAACGAACGAAAAACGAACGAACGAACGAACGAACGAACGAACGAAACGAACGAACGAACGAACGAACGAACGAACGAACGAACGAACGAACGAACGAACGAACGAACGAAACGAACGAAGAACGAACGAACGAACGAACGAACGAACAACGAACGAACGAACGAACGAACGAACGAAACGAACGAAAACGAACGAACGAAACGAACGAACGAACGAACGAACGAACGAACGAACGAACGAACGAACGAACGAACGAACGAACGACGAACGAACGAACGAACGAACTAACGAACGAACGAACGAACGAACGAACGAAACGAACGAACGAACGAACGAACTAACGAACGAACGAACGAACGAAAACGACGAACGACTACGAACGAACAACTAACTAACTAACTAACTAACTAACTAACTAACTAACTAACTAACTAACTAACTAACTAACTAACTAACTAACTAACTAACTAACTAACTAACTAACTAACTAACTAACTAACTAACTAACTAACTAACTAACTAACTAACTAACTAACTAACTAACTAACTAACTAACTAACTAACTAACTAACTAACTAACTAACTAACTAACTAACTAACTAACTAACTAACTAACTAACTAACTAACTAACTAACTAACTTCTGTCGTCTAAAGATCACTTCTACGTACCTTATAGAAGACGCTTTCACGAGAAACAGAAGATCAGAATAATATTACTGAGTTCATTGTTAGTAATTTGACTGCCTCATCACGTCTAAGACACTATTCGACGACAATAGATTAATGTTGATGAGACAAGTAAATCAGTTTTTACGTAAAGAAAAGAAGAAAGTGTTTTAAAATTGCTTCTCTTTAGATTATTTAGAGACCCCGAAGTTACGACTGACTACCCGCTAGATTACTTGGGTACTCTGAAATGACGGTTGACAATCTCAATTTATTTAAAAAAAATTACTTGTTAAATCCCCCAAAAATATAAATTTTTTTTTATCACGTATATAGATATTTGGAAAGAAATCTGTCTAAAAAAGAAACACTAACACCTTCTTAAGATTGCCAGGATATATGTATATGTATGCAACTTTCACATATGCTGCATATTTTAGTGCTCATTTGTAAGGTAAATGATGATGATGTTGATACTAATGCTGATGACGCTGCTTAGAATGAGCCCCAACTATAAGGATGTTAAAAAGGATACTGGTAACACACTCAACACATACAGACATACATGCGTATACTTTACTTATTCTTCTATTTTCTATTTTATACTTTTCGGCGTTTTTACTATCTTTGTTGTTGCAGTAGCAGTTTGTGTGTGTGTGTGTATTTGCGGCATTGTTGTAAATGACTTAAGAAACTAAGAACCTAAAGCTTTTGTTTAGCTGTCTGACTTCATAAATTTATAGCCAACATAGGGCAGATAAAAAAAAGTAAGTGCAGCAACTTCAAAAAAGGAAAAGGATGCAAGTTGTGTGTGTTGTGTTTTCCTCACCAACACTTTGGTTGACCGTATTAGTTGCAAGTATGTTCATGTTGCTTTATTTATAGTAAAAATTCATGGCATACTTAGTAGGGTTTTATGGTTTTTATACTATATTACAAGTAACGCGGGTAATCGGAAAAATGAGTTGAATATTTTGAAGATAAAACTCTTAAGGAAAGTAGACATAATTTAAAGGGAAGATTTCAAGATTAAATTCCAAATATTTTACATATCATGTGACTAATTTAAACAGGATATGAATAATATTATCCTTTATAATATGTTTACTTTAATGTAAAGAAAAAAATTCTAAGAGAATTATCAGTTTACCCTCATATCAACGCATATTGAGCTAAAGTGAAAAAATTCCCAACATTTTTTCCAACATTGATTTAAAGCAAAATTTTTTTTACAGCGGTTATATATTCTTTTCATTTTCCATTATTTATTTTTCTACAAACTTTTATACATTTGTTGAGGTGTCAACACTATTAAATTATGATTAATAGTCATTATTATGTTCATA
Source organism: Lucilia sericata (assembly GCF_015586225.1). Taxonomy (NCBI): domain Eukaryota; kingdom Metazoa; phylum Arthropoda; class Insecta; order Diptera; family Calliphoridae; genus Lucilia; species Lucilia sericata. The sequence continues at coordinate 118,226 of NW_023994397.1, read as the reverse complement.
ATCAATTTTAGTTATAATAGAAGAAAATTTCATAATTATAAAGACAAGTAAAAACAAAAAAGAGGAGCATGTTAATAGATTTAAATTTCTTTTTTCGCAGAATTTCAATATCTTTTAAAAGCTTACACATTATAGTTTTCAATATAATACAATTATTGATTTTTCATATTAATCTTGAAAAGTACTTTATAAGAACGCACTACAAACAGACCCTTGAGTTTTCATGTTCACATACATGTAGATTATAGTTATTTTACACAAAAGTTCAAGTTGCATATTTTTTATTTGCCATTAAACAATTTTAATAATTTCTTCATTAAAATCAAATTGTTAACTATAAAATGCAGCTACTTTAATTATACAATTATGTTGCATGAAACAACCATAAGAATAAACTATTGACCTTTAATCTTTACATTTAATGTATGTATATATGTAGGTATATAAATTAATATATAATTAACACTTTAACAAACAGCAGCATTAATAATGCAGTTTAAATGCAAATGTTATAATGGTGATTATTAAAGGATTCATGGTTTAATATTTAACGTTATCGAAAAAATAGAATTTTTCTATAAAAATAAAGATTTTTTCGAAATATCTCCAAAAAGACAAATATTGGAAATTTCTCTCTACCTTAGACAGATCTATAGTCTTGACTTAAGACGAATCTATAGTCTTGACTATAGACAGATCTATAGTCTTGACTATAAACCGATATTTAGTCTTAACTTTAGACAGATCAACAGTTTCGACTTTAGACAGATCAATAGTTTTGACTATAGACTGAACTCTAGTCCCGGCCATAGGCTGATCTATGGCCTTGACTAGAGACCAATATAAAATCTTGACTATAGACTGATCTTTAGTATTGACTAAAGACTTATATGTAGTCTTGTCTACAGACTGATCTATAGTCTTGACCACAGATTGATCTATAATCTTGACTATAGACTGATCTATAGTCTTGAATATAGACATATCTATCTATATTCTTGACTACAGACTGATCTATAGTCATGACTATAAACTGATTTTCAATCTTGACTAAAGAATGATCTATAGACTCGACTATAGACTGATCTATAGTCTTGATTATAGACTGATCTATGGGCTTGACTATAGACTGATATATGGTCTTGACTATAGACTGATCTATAGTCTTGACTATAGATTGATCTATAGTCTTGACTATAGACTGATCTATAGTCTTGACTATAGATTGATCTATAGTCTTGACTATAGATTGATCTATAGTCTTGACTATAGATTTATCTATAGTCTTGACTATACACTGATTTATAGTCTTGACTATACACTGATCTATAGTCTTGACTATAGAATGATCTATAGTCTTGACTATAGACTGATCTATAGTCTTGACTATAGACTGATCTATAGTCTTGACTAGAGATTGATCTAAAGGCTTGACTACAGATTGATCTATAGTCTTCACTGTACTATACACTGATTTATAGTCTTGACTATATACTGATCTATAGTCTTGACTATAGAATGATCTAGTCTTGACTATAAACTGATATATAGTCTTGACTATAGATAGATCTATAGTCGTAACTACAGATAGATCTATAGTCTTGACTATAGACTGATCTAAAGTCTTGACTAAAGAATGATCTGTAGTCTTTATTATAGACTGACCTATAGTCTAGACTATAGACTGATATATAGGCTATAGTCTTGACTAGAGATTGATCTATAGTCTTGACTACAGATTAATCTATAGTCTTTACTATAGAATGATCTATAGTCTTGACTATAGACTGATATATAGTCTTGACTATAGATAGATTTATAGTCATGACTATAGACTGATCTATAGTCTTGACTATACACTGATTTATAGTCTTGACTATACACTGATCTATAGTCTTGACTATAGATTGATCTATAGTCTTGACTATAGACTGATCTATAGTCTTGTCTAAAGAATGATCTGTAGTCTTGACTATAGACTGATCTATAGTCTTGACTATAGACTGATCTATATTCTTGACTATAGACTAATCTATAGTCATGACTATAAACTGATCTTTAATCTTGACTAAAGAATGATCTATAGTCTCGACTATAGACTGATCTATAGTCTTGACTACAGGCTGATTCATAGTCTTTTCTATAAAATTGGAAATTTTGTATAATATAAATTTTTGAAAATTTTCTGCAACAAAGTCTAATTTACATATTTATATAATTTACATACATATTAACACCACGAATTTTCGTATGTAGAAATGAAGTATAGAAAAATAAAACAACAAAAATGTTTAATTAATTTATAGTGGAGAATAAAACAAATTGTACAAGAATAATAACAAAAGCAAAAATGAAAAAACAACGGAAAATAATTTATCTATAATATTCCGTGTCAATTCACTTAAAACTAAATAAACGAGTCAAGTTTCTATCACATGTGGAAAATATTCCACACACTGAGATATGTAGAAAACAATTAGAATAACTTTGAAGTTATTAAACATTATTTATAACTAAGCAAATAACTATTTGTTTAAAAATTTTAACCCTATTGAAAGAAATATTTCCTCAATGTGACCATTAACTTTTTGCATTTATAAAAGCTTGTTTGCAACAAATAACAATAATTATTATTGTTGGCATTTCGTTTATTGACCATATAAAATTGATTATATTAATTACACTTTCCATTGCTCAACTCGTTCGCTGAGGTAAAGCATGAGCGTGTGTATAGATTTTATAAAAGCTAGAGAGTACGACATTTATCTATTATAGAAAAAGAAAACCAACAATGCACGTAAAAATGAAACATTTTACACACATTTATATGATAAAATAACACACAGACTAAGAGACAGAGAGAAACACTTATAGACAGGATATAGCAGGATAAGATATAGTTAGAGGAGATTTAAAAGCAACTTAATAAAGACACCACTATGAGGGTGGTTTTGAAATATAGTAGATAAATAATGAAAAAATAAAAAAATACTTGTATGATAATAGTTATAATATTTAATATAAATAATTACATTAGTAGAAATAATAGTTATAGTATCTAATAAATGATATCTAATTTTGATGCACGTGTTATAAAGTATGCACAGTATGGGAATTTATGTACATATGTATGTGTAAGTGTAAGCGTAGGGAGTTTCATAATAAGATAATATTTAAATGTATATGTGTATCAGAATATACATATATAGAATCAACTGACTATATATAGAATCCACTGTACATACAGAAATATCTCTAGTCTAGTCTAGTCTAGTCTAGTCTAGTCTATAGTCTAGTCTAGTCTATAGTCTAGTCTATAGTCTAGTCTATAGACTAGTCTATAGTCTAGTCTATAGTCTAGTCTATAGTCTAGTCTATAGTCTAGTCTATAGTCTAGTCTATAATCTAGTCTATAGTCTAGTCTATAGTCTAGTCTATAGTCTAGTCTATCATCTAGTCTATAGTTAGTCTATATAGTTAGTTATAGGTCTAGTCTATAGTCAGTTCTATAGTCTAGTCTATTAGTCTAGTCTCTAGGAGTCTAGTCTAGTTGTCTGTCTAGTCTAGTCTAGTTAGTCTAGTCTAAGTCTTAGTTCTAGTCTATAGTCTAGTCTATAGTCTAGTCTATAGTCTAGTCTATAGTCTAGTCTATAGTCTAGTCTATAGTCTAGTCTATAGTCTAGTCTATAGTCTAGTCTATAGTCTAGTCTATAGTCTAGTCTATAGTCTAGTCTATAGTCTAGTCTATAGTCTAGTCTATAGTCTAGTCTATAGTCTAGTCTATAGTCTAGTCTATAGTCTAGTCTATAGTCTAGTCTATAGTCTAGTCTATAGTCTAGTCTATAGTCTAGTCTATAGTCTAGTCTATAGTCTAGTCTATAGTCTAGTCTATAGTCTAGTCTATAGTCTAGTCTATAGTCTAGTCTATAGTCTAGTCTATAGTCTAGTCTATAGTCTAGTCTATAGTCTAGTCTATAGTCTAGTCTATAGTCTAGTCTATAGTCTAGTCTATAGTCTAGTCTATAGTCTAGTCTATAGTCTAGTCTATAGTCTAGTCTATAGTCTAGTCTATAGTCTAGTCTATAGTCTAGTCTATAGTCTAGTCTAGTCTATAGTCTAGTCTATAGTCTAGTCTATAGTCTAGTCTATAGTCTAGTCTATAGTCTAGTCTATAGTCTAGTCTATAGTCTAGTCTATAGTCTAGTCTATAGTCTAGTCTATAGTCTAGTCTATAGTCTAGTCTATAGTCTAGTCTATAGTCTAGTCTATAGTCTAGTCTATAGTCTAGTCTATAGTCTAGTCTATAGTCTAGTCTATAGTCTAGTCTATAGTCTAGTCTATAGTCTAGTCTATAGTCTAGTCTATAGTCTAGTCTATAGTCTAGTCTATAGTCTAGTCTATAGTCTAGTCTATAGTCTAGTCTATAGTCTAGTCTATAGTCTAGTCTATAGTCTAGTCTATAGTCTAGTCTATAGTCTAGTCTATAGTCTAGTCTATAGTCTAGTCTATAGTCTAGTCTATAGTCTAGTCTATAGTCTAGTCTATAGTCTAGTCTATAGTCTAGTCTATAGTCTAGTCTATAGTCTAGTCTATAGTCTAGTCTATAGTCTAGTCTAGTAGTCTATAGTCTAGTCTATAGTCTAGTCTATAGTCTAGTCTATAGTCTAGTCTATAGTCTAGTCTACAGTACTAGTCTAGTCTATAGTTAGTCTATAGTCTAGTCTATAGTCTAGTCGTACAGTCTAGTCTACAGTCTAGTCTATAGTCTAGTCTATAGTCTAGTCTATAGTCTAGTCTATAGTCTAGTCTATAGTCTAGTCTACAGTTAGTCTATAGTCTAGTCTACTAGTCTAGTCTATAGTCTAGTCTATAGTCTAGTCTATAGTCTAGTCTATAGTCTAGTCTATAGTCTAGTCTATAGTCTAGTCTATAGTCTAGTCTATAGTCTAGTCTATAGTCTAGTCTATAGTCTAGTCTATAGTCTGGTCTATAGTCTAGTCTATAGTCTAGTCTATAGTCTAGTCTATAGTCTAGTCTATAGTCTAGTCTATAGTTAGTCTATAGTTAGTCTATAGTCTAGTCTATAGTCTAGTCTATAGTCTAGTCTATAGTCTAGTCTATAGTCTAGTCTATAGTCTAGTCTATAGTCTAGTCTATAGTCTAGTCTATAGTCTAGTCTATAGTCTCGTCTATAGTCTAGTCATAGTCTAGCTCTAGTCTAGTCTTATGGTCTAGTCTTCATAGTCTAGTCTATAGTCCAGTCTATAGTTCTAGTCTAAGGTCTAGTCTTATAGTATAGTCTATTGTCTAGTCTATAGTCTAGACTATATATATGTCTGTCAATACGTCTGGTTTATAGTCTAAGTCTATAGTCTTTTGAGCGGTCTATAGTCTAAGCTTATAGTCTAGTCTATAGTCTAGTCTATAGTCTAGCTATAGTCTAGTCTGTCTCGTCTATAGTCTAGTAGTCAATCGTCTAGTCTATAGGTCTAGAATCATAGTCTAGTCTATAGTCTAGTCTATCGTCTCGGTCTATAGTCTAGGTCTATAGTCTAGTCTATAGTCTCGTCTATAGTATAGTCTATTAGTCTAGTCTATAGTCTAGTCTATTGGTCTAGTCTTATAGTCTAAGTCTCATAGTCTAGTCTATAGATACTCTATGTCTAGTCTATAGTCTAGTCTATAGTCTAGTCTATAGTCTAGTCTATAGTCTAGTCTATAGTCTAGTCTATAGTCTAGTCTATAGTCTAGTCATAGTCTGTCTATAGTGTAGTCTATAGTCTAGTCTATAGTCTAGTCTATAGTCTAGTCTATAGTGTAGTCTATAGTCTAGTCTATGGTCTCGTCTATAGTCTCGTCTATAGTCTAGTCTATAGTCTAGTCTATAGTCTAGTCTATGGTCTAGTCTATAGTCTAGTCTATAGTCCAGTCTATAGTCTAGTCTAGTCTAGTCTATAGTATAGTCTATTGTCTAGTCTATAGTCTAGACTATATATATAGTCTAGTCTATAGTCTGGTTTATAGTCTAGTCTATAGTCTTTTGAGCGGATTCTGCAGAAGGATGGAAGTACTTAACAGTTTTGTAAAAACTTTTCCACTTTCCATTTCCCCAGTTGCAATCCTTCTTAAGTATGAAACTCCCCTCCACCATAAATTAAAATTTTTTAATAAAATTTAATTTTTGAAATGTATATATGTATGTGTGTCTATATTATTTTAAAATGTATCTGTTTTTCGTTGAACTTTTTTCTTGTTTGTGATAATGAACAAAAAAAAAAAAATAATGAAATGTTAAGCACTTGAGGCATTAATGCATAAAATACAACTAAACTAGTTTATATAGCAACATACATATACTAAGGATATAATACATATACATATATATGAATGTATACTCCTACCCATAGACAAACATACGCATACATATGTAAGTATATATAGAGAGGATATGAAATGCAAAAACACAGATACATATGGACAAACACATTTCCAAAACATTGAATCTCATCGATGTATGAATCTAAACGATGAATATTTGTTTGTATGTGAATTAAACAAATATTGTTGCACTTTATGATTTTTTTTTTTGAAAATTATTTTTTCTCACAACAATGCAATTTCAGCTAGAAAACTATAAATATATTTATCTCGATATGAATTTTGTTTAAGTGTTTGGAAAAAATAGTATGAGTAGGAAAAATATTCAATTTTTTGTATACATATGTATGTATGTTTATGTGTACATATCTCTCAGTATATTTTTTTAATTTTTTATAAAAGTTCTGTTTAGACATTTTGTTGAAAAATGTTGTTATTATTTTATATGTTATTTTTTTCATATTTAAATAAATTTTATTTAAAATGAAAAAGCAGAGTTTGTAATATCTTTAGCTTGTATGGTTTTCGGCTTTTTTTTCAAAAATGTTAAAATGCTGTACTAATGAATGAAGCTTAAATATATTAGTTTTTTTTTTTTAATTTTATGTTATACATATGTATTTACAAATAGTAGTTATTTTTTAGATAAATATTTTTTAACTATATATAAAATGTTTGAAAGTTTTTTTTTTATTTTTTTTATAAATTAAGGCATTTCTCTAACTAAATACACACATACACAGGCAGACACTGAAAGCATTCTAACGATTTTTTACAACAAATCACATGGTGTGTGTGAAGTTGCAAGTTTTTGATATGTAAACGAATAAATGTTCACTGCAAAGATGTTGGGTTGTTTTTCTTTTGTGGGGCTTGAAGTGTAAATTAATTATTAGGGATGTTCACTTTAGAGTCGTTTCACTTCACAACATTATATAAATTACTATGTTCTCACACATTGAAGATTTTTTGAATATTCGCGGAAAGAAAACAAACAATACCTTTTTCAATCTTACATTTACATCTTCTATTGATTTACAGATTTAGTACAGTTGAATAATGTATATCTTACGATCAAAATCTTTTCCACTTGATCAAATAATAGATTCAAAATAACTGTTTTCATGCTATTTTTTTGTATTACTCTGCACTACGTTATGATTTTGTAACTAGAACTAAAACTGAACTTGAACTGAACTTGAACTGAACTTGAACTGAACTTGAACTGAACTAGAACTGAACTAGAACTGAACTAGAACTGAACTAGAACTGAACTAGAACTGAACTAGAACTGAAATAGAACTGAACTAAAACTGAACTAGAACTGAACTGAGTACTATTTTTAATAAAAAATTATTATTTTGTTCTTAACAGCAAAAAGTACTAACTAACTAACTTTTCATTCTTAAGTGAACATCCTTAATATAAAGCTAAAATAAACAATCTAAAAAACTGCTTAAATATTTACACAAACGTTGTTTTAATGCTAACTACCCAAACAACTTTTTTGACTTTAAAATTAAATTATTCAAATTCTAAGTATTAAACTCATAAAAGAACATGCACTTTTAGAGATAACACTTTTACCGTCATTGGTCTTCATCATTTGCAGTGAAAATTTAAATATTTACATATTTCTTTTAGAATTTAGATTAAAGGTTACAAAATTTTCAATTGGTAAAAGGATGGATTATGTATATTTATGGTTAAAAATTAATGTAACATTTATTTTTTTAATTTTGTTATTTCTGAACTGTTTATGGTCAGGGGGCGTGGTAAGGGGGGGAAGAGATTTATGTTTGTGTATGTGTATTGGTATTAAAAACACAATTTCACATTTCACCACATAATCCTAGTAGTAGTAGTAGTAATAATAATAATAATTAAATATAAGAATAATAATGAATTTAACAACCAAGACGACGACCAATTAACAAAAATAAAAAATCAAATTATTAAATAATATATTAAATATATATTAATCTAACATCTGAAAGAAGAAAAATTTAATTAGCACTCACTCTCACCTGCACTTCCAAAGCATGATAAGCTATAATAAGACCTAAAAGAATCACAGTCGAAACCGATATTAATGTTTTAAGCGCTGTGGAATAAAAGGATGCCTGAAAAAAAGAGACAGAAAAAGGAAACAAAAGAAGAAATTATTAAACGAAAAATATAATAACCATAATAATAATAATATTGTATTTTTAATTTCTGTGTATTTCCTACCTTTGTATATACCCCAGCGCTGCTTAATTCATTCTCGATAACCATCACAACAATACCAAACATGCCCATGACTAGAGCGTAATCACTAATGCGCTTACGCTTTTCAAATAAAGCTTTACGTTTCCCTAGTCGATAACCGACATTGGGTTTGTGTTTAGCGGAGTTTGTTGAGGGCTTCCGGGATGTATTACCGCCAGTTAAAGCACGTTCCTCCATATACCTTTTGTTATGCAATTGAATAAAGAAATTGAAAAGAAAGAAGAAATACTTATGTTACAAAATCAATTCATTACACATTTAATTGCCTATTTCCACAAAATCGTAATAGCGTAGTTTTTAGTAGCATGGTTAGTCGTTTGGGGTTAGTTAATAGATTATTTTGTTTTAATAAAGGTTTCTGGGAATTTCTTTAACAACAATCCTGAGTGAAATATAAATCTCTTTTAATAAACTATCTGTCACGTTTATATTTCTTTAAGAAATTAAAGTGTACAATAATTATACGAGTATATTATCCCTACTGTAAAGAATCTGCAGCAACTTACTTTAACGTTTTCTATGAAATGTTACGAACTAGAACTAAACAGGAACTAAACTGGAACTGAACTAGAACTGAACTAGAACTGAACTAGAACTGAACTAGAACTGAACTAGAACTGAACTAGAACTGAACTAGAACTGAACTAGAACTGAACTAGAACTGAACTAGAACTGAACTAGAACTGAACTAGAACTGAACTAGAACCGAACTACAACTAAACTAGAACTGTACTAGAACAGATCTAGAACTGAACTAGAACTGAACTAGAACTGAGCTAGAACTGAACTAGAACAGAACTAGAACTGAACTAGAACTGAACTAGAACTGAACTAGAACTGAACTATAACTGAACTAGAACTGAACTAGAACTGAACTAGAACTGAACTAGAACTGAACTAGAACTGAACTAGAACTGAACTAGAACTGAACTAGAACTGAACTAGAACTGAACTAGAACGAACTAGAACTGAACTAGAACTGAACTAGAACTGAACTAGAACTGAACTAGAACTGAACTGGAACTAAACTAGAACTAAACTAGAACTAAACTAGAACTGAACTAGAACTGAACTAGAACTGAACTAGAACTGAACTAGAACTGAACTAGAACTGAACTAGAACTGAACTAGAACTGAACTGGAACTAAACTAGAACTAAACTAGAACTAAACTAGAACTGAACTAGAACTGAACTAGAACCGAACTACAACTAAACTAGAACTGTACTAGAACAGATCTAGAACTGAACTAGAACTGAACTAGAACTGAGCTAGAACTGAACTAGAACAGAACTAGAACTGAACTAGAACTGAACTATAACTGAACTAGAACTGAACTAGAACTGAACTAGAACTGAACTAGAACTGAACTAGAACTGAACTAGAACTGAACTAGAACTGAACTAGAACTGAACTAGAACTGAACTAGAACTGAACTAGAACTGAACTAGAACTGAACTCGAACTGAACTAGAACTGAACTAGAACTGAACTAGAACTGAACTGGAACTAAACTAGAACTAAACTAGAACTAAACTAGAACTGAACTAGAACTGAACTAGAACTGAACTAGAACTGAACTAGAACTGAACTAGAACTGAACTAGAACTGAACTAGAACTGAACTAGAACTGAACTAGAACTGAACTAGAACTGAACTAGAACTGAACTAGAACTGAACTAGAACTGAACTAGAACTGAACTAGAACTGAACTAGAACTGAACTAGAACTGAACTAGAACTGAACTAGAACTGAACTAGAACTGAACTAGAACTGAACTAGAACTGAACTAGAACTGAACTAGAACTGAACTAGAACTGAACTAGAACTGAACTAGAACTGAACTAGAACTGAACTAGAACTGAACTAGAACTGAACTAGAACTGAACTAGAACTGAACTAGAACTGAACTAGAACTGAACTAGAACTGAACTAGAACTGAACTAGAACTGAACTAGAACATGAACTAGAACTGAACTAGAACTGAACTAGAACTGAACTAGAACTGAACTAGAACTGAACTAGAACTAGAACTGAACTAGAACTGAACTAGAACTGAACTAGAACTGAACTAGAACTGAACTAGAACTGAACTAGAACTGAACTAGAACTGAACTAGAACTGAACTAGAACTGAACTAGAACTGAACTAGAACTGAACTAGAACTGAACTAGAACTGAACTAGAACTGAACTAGAACTGAACTAGAACTGAACTAGAACTGAACTAGAACTGAACTAGAACTGAACTAGAACTGAACTAGAACTGATCCAGAACTGAACTAGAACTAAACTAGAACTGAACTAGAACTGAACTAGAACTGAACTATATCTCAACAAGAACTGAACTAGAAATGGATTAGAACTGAACTGTTGACGACTCCTAATTTACATTCCTAAAATTTTACAAATTATGTTTTTTTGTCATCTTATTACCTTTAAAATAATTATTTTGCAAAAACAGTAGGATGTTAAAATCTGATCAAAATATGAAAAGGTTGTGTTAACTATACCGGACGCAAATTTACCTTTAACTGTATTCATGTCCTTTTTCATAAAGAAAAAAATTACTACAGTTTTTATCGCATATCAATAGCTTTCGCAAAATAAAACTCTCATGTACATTTTGTCCGTTAAAGATTTATAGATTAAAAAATGCTTCGAAACGGGTTTGACAGTTTAGGAAATTGGTTCACTTCTGTACTGCTGTATGTATTGCCTTATATGTTATACGACTATATATATTTTTACTGGAGGATACAAGTAAAAATCCTTTACTTTAATCTTAAAATTGCCAATACATATTTTAAACATCACATACTGTGATTTTTATTATATTTTCGTTTCATACTGTTTGTTGCTCTTTGGTTTTGGTAAATGAAGAAAAAAGAGGAGAATAGGGACAATAATGGAATGTCAAACTTGAAACATTTATAGGTTACTTACTACCACAAATATACTCTTTCTTACACATACACATACATACATAGCAATACAATCTATAAGTATGAAAATCGATTTTTGTTGATAAAAAATTCCTTGCATTTTTGTGTGTGCAAAAGAAAGTCTTTGTCTTGTTATTCTTGATGAAATTGAAAACTGAACAACAACAGTATAGTAGTAAAAAAACTGGCCAATAAAATATTGTTTTTAACGATTTCTGTTTCATGTTGTTAAGGAAATAAAGATTAAAGCTAATTTTGTTTTTATATAAGAAAAGTCTTATTTTTTTGTTGTTGTTTGAGCTATGGAGTTGAGTAACAGGAAATATTGTGAAAATTGTTGTAAATGAACCAGAGAAATTTATGTCATGGGTTGGTTAAACACACATGTGGCCATTTTCAAAATAAATTGGTTACAAAGAAAAACTCCTGTAAACAGACACATAAACAACAAGTTGTTATGTAATATACATACATATACTTTATTGTTGTCCTGTTTGCTTTTATTTTAGGGGAAAGGGATATATAATCCCTTTAAGTCATGTGTTGTTACAACGTCAATAGGCTGGTAAAATAGTAATCTAATGACCAAAGGCGTTCTGGCAAAAAGTTACGTTTTTGTGGTTTTTAGAGTATAAAAGTATTAGATATTCTTCAAGGGTTTCATTTGAAGCACTGCTGGCGGTATAATAAATGTCATATAAAGCTTTTAATTGAATTGAAAGAATATACACAATTTGGAAATAAGAATTTATTTTTCTAATGTACACTTGACAGAAATCAAACGATTTATTCAGTTACAGTAACCAACTTTTTTAGTTCTATTTACTAATATTTAAATTAGAACCATTACTTTTCTTATTAATTTAATTGGGTGTACAAAATGCATAATTATTTAAATACCTTAGAGGAAATTCGGCATTATAATGCATTATGTCATGGTTAAAAAACATTGTTAAATTTAAAAAAAAAATTAAAAAATTTAGCTTTTTATTTTAACAAAAATGTTTCTCGCTTTAAAAAAAAACCATATCAACCGCACGCTATGTATGGCTGTAAGTCACTGATTATCTGGCGCTAAACAAATAAAATTATTTTTAAAATCTTTCCAAAATAAACAATGGTTCTTATCTCGATTGGCCATGAGTAGTCAATGCTAATCAATGCATGTTTTATTTATGAATATTTATAGTTTGTTTTACTACTATAAACTAAAACTATGTGCTAAAAATAAGAATTAGAGATTAACAAATTAAGAGATTATTATGTTTTAATTATATATTAGATTAGGCTATCGTTTATAATCTTTTATTATATGCTAAGTATGGCATAATTTGTGTGACATTCTATTTGCAACATTTCACGATTTAGGAAGATTAAGATTTTAAAAAGTCTGAAAGTTATATTTAGTAGACCTTAGCCAGTAGACCGATTTTAAAATAATGATTAATTTGTTAAATTTTAATTTATTAAAACTTCCAGCCGAACAATTAATTGTTAGTTTTAGCATGCACTCGCAGATAGTAGTTATTCTTTTAATGAAAATTTATGTTTGTCAATGTATTTTGAAATATGACTTAAAAACTATTCAGATAATATCTATCTGTTTACACCATCCACATAAAACTATACCAATCGGCTCAGTATCACCTTCTAAATCGATTAAGCAATGTCCGTCAGTCTTGAAATCGGTGAACTAGAACTAGATTATCTATCCAGGACTTTAAGGGAAACCTACTATGCTTCATGTAGGGAGCGGCAGGTACCTAGGAAATTCTGGCAACCATGGTGGAATCCTAAACTAATACAGCTAAGGAAAGAATGAAGGAAACTATTTGATAAAGCGAAGAGGGATCAAAACCCATTAAGCTTCAATACTTTCAAGAGGGAAACCAGACGAGCTAAGAAGGAATCTTGGAAGCGTTTCTGTGAGGAGCTGGAGAGTATCATGGAGCCATCACGTCTACGTAAGGTGCTAAGGATTCCTGATGAAACCGGTTGGTAACTTTACTAAAAGTAGCACCGAAACTCTGGAACTACTTATGGAGACACACTTTCCGGATTGCAGAGATGATGAAAATTAAGGCTCCACTTTGGAGCACCTCGCAGCTTAAGTAAATTAGTCAGTTCCATTGTTAGTATGGGGAAAATTTCATGGGCGGTGTCATCCTTCAAGCCCTATAAATCTCCAGAGCCAGATGGCATATTCCTAGCACTACTCCAGAAATCGATCACCACCATCATGCCATGGCTAGTTATGATATTTAGGAGCAGTCTGGAAACGGGATATATTCCTAAAGTATGGAGAGAGGTTACAGTGGTATTTATCCCTAAAGCGGGAAAAGTAAACCATAGTACCGCCAAAGAATATAGGCCGATCAGTCTGTCATCGTTTTTATTGAAAACATTGGAAAGATTGGTCGACATCCATGTCAGGAACATCATCTGCGTTTAACAACGTGAACATATCCGCAAAAGTCGATGCTCTGGGTGACCTAGGTGTTGATCAGCGGATAAAAAATTGGACAGAAAACATGCTAAAGAGCAGGGCCATTAACTCTAATATGGATATTGGCAAGACAATGAAAGTTGTCCACTCCTGTGGAATCTTGTTGCAAATAAAATCCTTTTCAGACTGAACTGAACTGGTGATTTTCACCAGGAGGTACAAAATTACAGGATTCAGACCTCAGCGTTTGGATGGTACCATTCTGAATACCTTAGACTCTAAGCTCACATGGAAACGTAATGCTGAGAGTCGAATGAAGAAGGCATTATGTGCCTTCTATATATGTAAGAAAACCTTTTGGAAAAGATGGGGTCTTAAACCATACATTGTGCATTGGATGTACACCGCGGTTATAAGACCTATTCTGACCTACGGAGCTCTTGTTTGGTGGAGAGCGGTGGATACCAAGATTTATCTCTCTATTCTAAACAAGGTACAAAGATTAGCATGTCTTGCAATCACTGGCTGTTTGAGCTCCACCCTTAAGGCTAGTCTAGAGACAATGCTAAAGATAACTCCCCTTGATATATACATCCAATGCATTTCTGTTAACACTGCTCTGCGACTTAAACAGTCGAACGGATTGAAGCACGGCCTCATTGGTCATGGCACCATCCTACAAAAGATAGGAAGGCAAATCATGGGACAGGAAACAGACTACATTCTATCAAGACTGAATTTTAATAGGTCATTCAAGTCCATAATATCGACAAGCGATGATTTGGCCGCGATCACTGTCCTAAGGGACGACGTGATTTAAATCTATACTGACGGCTCAAAGACAGAAAGGGGCACGGGATCGGGAATCTTTTCCGAAAAACTAAATCTTTTACTACCTGACACCTGCACGGTCCTTTAGGCAGAGATATATGCCATCTATACAGCCGCGAGAAGAATCCGGGAACTAAATCTCGAAAATTCGACTATACATATATACTTGAACAGCCTTGCATCAATCAAGGCTCTTAACTCCAATGTTATTAAGTCGAAATGTCTTCTCAATTGTATTCCATCATTGGCATAACTGACACAACATCACGTTGAGTTGATATGGGTTCCAAGACCTGAGGGCATCCGGGGAAATGAAATATCTGATGAATGTGCAACCAAAGGGTCATCCCTAGACTTAACCCTTACGCACATTCCCCTAACGAGTCTATCAAAATTGATAGATGAATGGGCTTTGAGTGAGACGGAACTCAGGTGGTCAAATATCACCACTTAGAGAGTATCGAGACTGTTCGGCTCACTCTGACAAAGATAGGACTAGGACTCTCTTGTCTCTTAGTAAGAACTCGATTAGGCTTCTAATTGGACATATGTCGGAACGTATGGGCTACCCAAGTTATAGTTACTTGGACGAAGAAGAAGTGGAATCGGTACAACACCTTCTATGTGACTGCCCAGCCTTTCAAGAGCACAGACTACTCTATCTTGGTAGAACTCTTTTCCGTGATCTGGACTGTCTCAGAAATGCGTCACTAATAAACATGATCGGTTTTATTAAAAGCACCGACTGGTTTACAAGGAGAACGAACGAACCAAGTAGTCAATGAAATTAGGGAGGGAAACCATTCTCTCAATATTAAGTAGTGGTAATGCTAAGGGTATCACAATGGGCCACGAGGCCTCCGAGTGAACTCGCTTGCTAGCGAGCAACCCACGTAACCTACCTAGCTTCCCAAAGCACATATTTTACTTATTTATTTAATAAGTAAGAAGACCAATTCCATGAATTTACATTTTATATTCTGACCAGGTTTGTAACCACAATGAATTTAAATCAATTTTCCCTTAATAACGACACAGCTCAGCAAGACGTTATTACAATAAAATACAATTTGCTATTTGTTTGTATGTATATGGTACGAAAGAGGTAAATAATATCATTAAAATATTTATAAAAAAATATTGATAATAAAATAAACGTCTATTAACTATTCACATAAAAAAATTAAAGTGATAACCACCAGTCAAGCAGTCCCTTAATGACATTGAAACTAAAGGACCAAGAGTAACAAACAACAAGTAAGAAAGTATAGTCAGCAATGGTCGACTTTATAACTTCCAACACTAGCTAAGAATATATTCCAAATGATTTTCTGAAAGTGGTTTATGAAGCAAAAGAAGTTCGAGTAACGAACAGACAAACGAGTATAGAATCTACATATGTATGTATGTATGTATGTATTTGTGGGGTGTTACATATTTCGTCACAAACGCATATTATTGTTTGTTGTAAAAATGGAAGAATGGATGTGAATGCATGTGAAAAAAGTTATAAGAAGATTTTTTTGCTTTTTGTATTTTATACATTAATTTATTATTTTTATTATAATACAAATACGACCATGATCATGTGAGTGTATATGTATATGCATGTACGTGTTTACATGTAAAGAACATTTTACATAAATATGTTCTTGTTTTGTTGTTGTTGTTGCTGCTGGTGTATGTGAGAAATGTAAAAATGTCTATTACAAAATGTTGTTGCTGTTCATCACATATGAACAAAAATTTTGTATGCAACATGTACAACATCCGCCATTATTTTTAAATAACACACACACATATACACAAATATATTTTTAAGCAAAAGTTTACCCACATATACTTATGCACGCATATTTACTTAGACTTTTACACACATGGTCTTCCTTCGACTCATCAAAACACACACACGTAGATTCACACACTAAAAATGTTCTAACCATCACGTTTGCACATTTTACAGGACGATTTCGTATACGAACTTTTATAAAAGTTCAAGTTTTATTATGACCCTGCAGTTCGGTGTAACAATTCAAAATTTTTGATTTTAAATTATCTTGAACTCGATTCAAAAAGTGTAGACATTGCGAAAAACACTTTCTAAACGGGATACTTTGAATCCTCTTGAAACAGCTGCTGAATGAGTGTGTTGTTGTACTAATGTAAGTTTGCTTGTAAGAGAACTAGTCCTGTTTGTGTGTCTATAGATTTGAGTTTGTGGTTTTATGTAAAAAACCATTCTTTTTGGTTTTGTTTTTATTTTTCATTTCTATTTTCTATTCTATATATTTCATACAAAACGTTGCAAGTGTATGAGGGCTATATTGTTTCTATTGCATTTGGTGAGCAGGAATTTTTCCATTTGTTTGCTACTCTGACACATTTATACATGTTGTCCATTTATGCATTCATACTATTTATTTCTTCAATCTATGCTGTTCTGACAAACAGTAGTTTTAACGTTCTGTTTTTTTTTCGGTATTCTGAGAATTGTCTTGATTGGATTTAGAAAAAAAAGTCTTTTAAATTTTATTGTAGATTGAAGTTAAACGTCACAGTATTCATATTTATATGAATGTGCAATTAAAAGGATTTTAATTGCATAATATAGAAAAACTGTTCCTTAGGAAGACTCTTTCTATATAGAAAAACTCTTCCTTAGGAAGACTCTTTTTATATAGAAAAAGTCTTCCTTAGGAAGACTCTTTTTATATAGAAAAAGTCTTCCTTAGGAAGACTCTTTTTATATAGAAAAAGTCTTCCTTAGGAAGACTCTTTTTATATAGAAAAAGTCTTCCTTAGGAAGACTCTTTTTATATAGAAAAAGTCTTCCTTAGGAAGACTCTTTTATATAGAAAAAGTCTTCCTTAGGAAGACTCTTTTTATATAGAAAAAGTCTTCCTTAGGAAGACACTTTTTATATAGAAAAAGTCTTCCTTAGGAAGACACTTTTTATATACATAGAAAAAGTCTTCCTTAGGAAGATTTTTTTTATATAGAAAATGTCTTCCTTAGGAAGACTCTTTTTATATAGAAAAAGTCTTCCTTAGGAAGACTCTTTTTATATAGAAAAAGTCTTCCTTAGGAAGACTCTTTTTATATAGAAAAAGTCTTCCTTAGGAAGACTCTTTTTATATAGAAAAAAGTCTTCTTTAGGAAGACTCTTTTTATATAGAAAAAAGTCTTCTTTAGGAAGACTCTTTTTATATAGAAAAAGTCTTCCTTAGGAAGACTCTTTTAATATAGAAAAAATTCTTCCTTAGGAAGACTATTTTAATATAGAAAAAGTCTTCCTTAGGAAGACTCTTTTAATATAGAAAAACTGTTCCTTAGGAAGACTCTTTTTATATAGAAAAAATCTTCCTTAGGAAGACTTTTTTAATATAAAAAAAGTCTTCTTTAGGAAGACTCTTTTTGTATAGAAAAAATCTTCCTTGGAAAGACTCTTTTAATATAGAAAAACTCTTCCTTAGGAAGACTCTTTTTATATAGAAGACTCTTTTTATATAGAAAAAAGTATTCCTTAGGAAAACTCTTTTTATATAGAAAAAGTCTTCCGTAGGAAGACTCTTTTGAATAGAAAAAGTCTTCCTTAGGAAGACTCTTTTAAATAGAAAAAGTCTTCCTTAGGAAGACTCTTTTCAATATAGAAAAAGTCTTTCTTAGGAAGATTCTTTTCATATAGAAAAAGTCTTCCTTAGGAAAACTCTTTTCATATGGAAAAAAATCTCTATTTTTTAGGATATGAGCGTTCGAACCTTTTACTCTCGTAATAACCATCAAACCACAGTGTGAGTTCGCTGGAAATACTTATGTATTACTTATTCTACAAACATGTATGAATAAGTGCTTTTGTTGGGTGTATGTATGTGATGTGTCCGTGTTGTTTTTCAAATTATATCAAACATTTTTCATATTGATAGATAAATGTCGTGCTAGTTAAGCTGCATAAGCATATAGAAATTATTTGCTGTTTTTTGGTTATACGAATTGCTGTAAAGGAAATCGTACGAATATGAAGATGGAAAACATCAAAAAAAAAAAAAAAAACTTTTAACAAATGTTTATGTGGTAACACAGTTGGAAATTTTCCTCGGTATTATAATAGTTCGAGCATTCGTATACAGTGATAAAAGAAAGTTTTTGCAAAAATTTTACAACTACAGCATGCTTATGAGTTTGCTGAAAATAGCAATATATATTTTCATAAACTATTCTTAGAACTTTATTTATATATAAATGAAAGCCTGTAAGTGTAAGTTTAACTTGTAATAAAAATTGTATATTGAAAAAATGGCCAACTATAGGCGAATTGTAAGTTATGATAGTTTTCACAGTAGGTTTTTTGCTATAATTATTTGTGAGTGGCGAAAGTTTTTTAATAAAATACATATTTTTTTTGTTTGAAGTTATAAGTTGAAAAGTTAATGTAAGTTTGGGTGAACAGGAAATATAATAATATGGTTGATGGTAGCTACTAAAGGAAAAGTTATGATAATATTTTCAATCATTTATGCTGGATTAAGGAGTCTTGTTGTTCTTAAATTTTATTATATGCTTTAAGAAGATTTTAGAACACTAGACATTAACCTATTGGGGGTACTAAATCTATGGACTAGTATATAAACTATTCTATTATCTTAAGCATAAACTAGTCCATAGAATACTCTAGCGATTAAGCTTTTGATTAGGCTGTTAACTAGTGTATTGTCTATAGTTAACTAGTATGTGAACTAATCCGGATTTTTTTATAGATTAATCCCTATAATTGTCTAGTTATTTTGCTATTTACTGCTAGTCGGGGTAATGAAGACATAAATAATTTATTACATGATTAATTCAAATTACTTATAATATGTAATTGAGCAATAACCAATTACAATTAGTTCTAATTGTAATTGTAGACAAATGTAGTTACTACAAGTGGACGACATGCCACGCCTACATACAAAATAACTATTAAAAGTCGTATATCTCAGAAAGCTAGCAAGAGCTAGAGTCCTAAAATTATGTATGTATGTATGACACCTTCCATATAAAAAAATCTTAAATTAATATATCTGTGAAAATATAACAGCCAGAATCCTCATTTTTTCGGAGGCACTTTAGTATGAACAGCAATGTTTAGGACAAAAACGTAGCGAACCAGCAATAGAGGCGTGGCACCTCTCATATGAATTAAATACCTAAAATCGTTTATCTGGGAAACTATTGGATTTAAAATATAAAATTTTTGCACAAAGACCTTTATCTTCTGTATGAATATTTAGCAGAAAAATGGGCGGACTTTCATAAGGGATCATAGGAAGACTCTTGCTACAGAATACTCCTTTGATATAGAAAAAGTCTTCCTAAGGAAGGCTCTTATTATAAAGATAATGACTTCCAATGGAAGGCTCTTATTATATAGAAAAATTTTTCCTAAGGAAAGCTCTTATTATATAGATGTCTTACTAAGGAAGGCCCTTATTATATAAGGCTCTTATTATATAGATAATGTCTTACTAAGGAAGGCTCTTTTTATATAGAAAAAAGTGTGTTAAAGAGGACTCTTTTTATATAGAAATAGTCTTCCTTATGAAGAATCTTATTATAGTAAATGACTTGCTAAGGAAGGCTCCTTTGATTTATAAAAAGTCTTGCTAAGGAAGACTCTATTTATGTAGAAAAAGTCTTCCTAAGGAAGGTTCTTATTATATAGATAATGACTTCCAAACGAAGACTCTTGTTATATAGAAAAATTCTTATTCTTAGGAAGGCTCTTATTATATAGATAATGTCTTATTAAGGAAGGCTTTTTTTATATAGAAAAAAGCGTGGTACCTCCCATATAAGTTAAATACAAAAATTCGTTTATCTAGGAAACTATTGAAGCTAGAATCTTGAAATTTTGTACGAAGAACTTTAACATCCATGTGAACATTTGAGAGAAAAAAGGTCGGACTTTTATTAGGGAGGCTTTACACTTCACATATGAATTAAGTATAAAAATTCGTGTATCTGGAAAACTATTAGAGCTAGAATCTGCAAATTTTGCACGAAAAACTCTGACATCTATACGAACATTTGGGTAATAAATTGGCAGATCTCAAATAGGGGCTTGGCTCCACCCATTAAATACAAAAATTCATATATCTGGAAAACTGTTAGAGCTAGTAATGTATATTTTTATTTATATTGATTTCAGGGCAGCAAAGCACACTGGGTATAGCTTGTAATTTATAAACTATATTCCATTAACTGATCAATTAAAAATTTTGTTACCGTAATAATTGACGATTCACTTAGTGAGCCTTTACAACTGTTCTTTTTAAATATATAAAAATATATGAGAACCTCCCTAATGTTTACACTTCTACATACACCTAGTTGAAAATGTCCACAACATGTTTATATCCGAATGTTTGTTCCTATGTACATGTAAATGTAAAGATTTAAATAAAATTGTTAAGGAATATATCTCTAAAACATATTTCCTTAACAAGTGCAAGAGATTTTACCAGTAAAGTGGAATGAATGTTTAAGTGCAAATGTTTTTTTCTTGCTTTATCCTATAAATGTCCTCAAGTTGTGTGATTACATATACATACAAATACAAACATTTAAATAAAATATACATTCTTATGGTATGGGTAAAGGTCATATTAAAAATGTTCTAATAGATGTTGACTATTTTTTCTAATTTGTGTCTCTTATTTAGCTTACTATTCCAAAGAACTATTGATAAAAGTTTTCTAGAGGAATATAGAAAACATGGAAAAACTAAAAACTAAATAAAACAACTACTTACTTTTATAGTATGAACATAGATTAAGTTAATTTAAAAGTAATCGCATGTTAATTGGTATGATAGTTACCAGTACACTTGGTAGAGAAAATAAAATCCTAAATGACACAATAATAACAACAACAGCAACAACTAAAGTATAAAAGTACAAAGTAAAAGGAAATCAAAAGGACAAACTACTTTAGTCTATACTAATACGATTTTGTAAAATGGATCATATTTCTATATATTTACTAGTATGAGTGTGGGAGAGAGTAAAGGAGAATACTTTTTTTTTTTAAAGAGAATTTACCATACACACACACATTAAAACCTAATTTAAGGGATAAATGCATGTGACCATATGTTTAGCTGTAGGTAAATAACTATAATGAAACCTTAATTTACTAAAAATGTCTCTTTTTAAAAGTATTTTTATCCATTACTCTTTACACATGCTAGCTAATATATGAAAATGAGGAGGAAAAAAAGGATTTGTTACTTGATTAGTAGTGATAGTAAATATGGATGGATTATTTACTATAAGCATGGCCTTTGGTTATACATACATTTCATACCTTGGGTAGTCGGTGTTTATGCCAACTAACGCCTCTGCTGCTTCTTCGTTGCATCCTGATGAGATCTGTTCCCGATTCGCAATGGAAGGTGTTTTCATCGAGCCAGGAATTGAGAGAGTGGATGCTGGTTTGCGGAGCTACAAACAAAGAAATTTTATAAAAAATTATTAATGTTTTTGTTTATAACTTTTTTTATGAAAACTACTTGTTAAACTACTTTTTTCTTTGCTTTTTAATTATTTACAAAAGTGTTTGTTAAATAATTTTTAGAAAACAAAAAATTATTTAAATATATTTTTTATTAACTTCTACTGTGTGTTAGTATTAATTTAAAACTAAATTAAACAGAAATTGTGCATTAATAAAATAGTTTTGTTTTTTTGTTTTTATAATTTTTTCTGTAAATCAATGAGTAATTTAACAAATATATGTTTAATGGAAAATTGCAGTTGCAATGGTTTTTTCTGTATTTTATATACAATTTGTTTTTTCATAAATTAAAGTGCCAATCAAATACCATACATAAATTAAATAAATTGTTTAAAATGCTGGAATAATTGAGTTTAAAATAGTTTTGATTTTTAAATATTTGATAATTTTTGTTTAACAGATCAAAGGTTTATTTATCGTTGTATAAAAAGTGTGAGAAATATGGAAGCAAAAAATAAAACTTGAAATAATTACTTTGTAAGTAATCATATTTTCATCACTTAAATGCATCTGGAAGTTTAGTAAGAACGTTTAAAAAGTTCAAAAATTTATGTTTATTGAAATGAAATTTTTGTTTATATTATAAATCTGTTATTTTAAACAAATCAGTTGCATTATTAATCATGCTATTTTTACTACATCTGGAGGCATATTATGAAATTCCAAAGAGATCTAAATCTCCATTGAAGCTTCTTTGGATATTTTATAACAACTGCCAATAGAAACATGAAACTATAGACCAAGATAATACCTATCAGAAAACTAGT
The DNA here is from genome assembly GCF_015586225.1 of Lucilia sericata. NCBI lineage: Eukaryota > Metazoa > Arthropoda > Insecta > Diptera > Calliphoridae > Lucilia > Lucilia sericata. The sequence goes on along the minus strand of NW_023994397.1, from coordinate 95,038 downwards.
ATCACTTCCCAGGTACATATTTATATTTTAGTTTCCCACCGTGTCTTACTTTTTTCCTCACTTTAGTGTTATTGCAATCCCTAAGAATAGACATGGTAGCAATAAAACGGGTCAACCGGGATCTCTACTCTCTATAACTCTAACTGCTCTAACAGTTTCCTAGATATACAAATTTTTATATTTAATTCATATGGGAGGTGTCAAGCCCCTATTAAAAGTCCGTCAAATTATTACCCAAATGTTCATATGAGTTCCAAAGTTCTTCGTGCAGAATTTAAGATTCTAGCTCTAATAGTTTCACAGATAAACGAATTTTTGTACTTACATATGGAGGTGACAGACGCCCCCTCCCTAATAAAAGTTTTTCGTACAAGTAATTAATTCGATTTTAGCTCCAATAGTTTCATAGATAAACGAATTTTTTAATTTTATTTATATGGGAATTATCACGTCACTAAACTCTAGTCCGCCAATTTATTACACAAATGTTCACATGGATGTCATAGTAGTTCTCAGATATACGAATTTTTGTATTCAATCCGTATGGGAGGTGCCAAGACCCCTTTATGAAAGTCCGCCCACTTTTCTCCTAAATATTCTAATGGATGCTAAAGGTCTTTAGCTCTTACTATCTACAATAGTTTCCCAGATAAATGAATTTTAGTATTTGATTCATATGGTAGGTGACCACCTATTCTATTCATTTTTTGTCCGAAACATTCATGTTGATGTCTACGAAAAAATGAGGACTCTAGCTGTTATATTTTCTCAAATATGTATATTAATTTTATATTTTTTATATGGGAGGTGCCACGCCCACTATAGCTATGTGTTTATAAGTATGTCAAAGTTTTCCATACTTATATGTACCATTCTCACGCCACACGGGGCATGTTTCCTTGATCAAAGACCCTCATCTTGGTGTATTGCAATCCTGGGGTAAAGAGGTGCTAATATAAACTGGTAATGTCAATTCACTCCTCGGGCTTTCCTTGGAACGATTTGACATGGAGTCGAACCAGAGAACCACATAATCTGGTACTACGGGTGTACAGTTGACGGCAGGTCTTGTCCTGGCTGGTCAGTGGATTGAGGTTCCTTCGTGATCTACATAGTGGCTGTAGTTGGTTTAAACCCAAATTCGCGGGAAGAGAAAGTGGCAGTTAAAAGATTGATGCACGGTGAAATCCATAATTCGGGATAAGTTCGATGCTGTTGCCGAATAACAACAGATCCCCCACAGAGAAGTGACAGTGGGACTAAGCGTTGGAAATGAGGGGTATACAGATCTCATCCGTCCGTATACGTATAGTGAGTCTGTCGTATGTTGTTCTCTTATGAATGTGCCGGATGAATGAGAAGTGTGCAGCGTTGAATGCAGATGGATGAAAGGTATATTATACAAGTGATACTATTGAATTTTCCTTCCTTATTCAGGTATGTTCAGTCAAAACTCTGTTCACATGTGGAAAAGAACAAAGTCTTCATATTATTTGATGGATTCGTACATCGGTCTACCGGTTATGTCTCTAGTTGCTGTTGCCGACTCAACAGAGGTCATTTCATCTGCGTGATTTTAAACGGAAGTGATGTTTTTGCATCTCGGAAGTTATGCAACGGGGCAGTAATGGTCAGCGATTGGAGAGCTCAATTACTTAAGCAAAGTGCTTGTACATGGACCGGCACAGCCATGTACAAAAAATAGCCACCGGTGTGTAAGATACACATGGATTTTATTATGAATTTCAATAAGGCATTTACTATCTTACATTTCTAAAATTATAATTATAATTAATATTTTTGATACATACACAGAGGGAAAAGGAAATATACACGCCTGGTACCAAAGAGTTTATAATTATTAAATAACATCCGTTGTCAAAGTATATACGTACGTACGACAACACTATGTAATGTAGATGACGTTGTCGAAATCTAAATTTTATACACATCCGTTGTCTAAATGTTAACACACATGGTAAGCTCACTATTGGCAATGCATTGTTTGTCAACAGTGAGCGTTTGTTAACATTTTGACAACGGGTGTGTATAAAATTTAGATTTCGACAACGAATTGTTGCAATGTTGTCAACATTACATAGTGTTGTCGTACGTATGTATATACTTTGACAACGGATGGTATTGAAAAATTATAAACAATTTGGTACGAGGCGTGTATATTTCTTTTTCCCTCTGTGTAAGGATTTGTAATAAAAAACTTATGTTTAATCAACAATTTGACTTTAATTACAATTTCCCCCCTCCTAAATAAAACCACTTATTTAATATAGAAGACAATTATATATAAAAAAATATTATTATCATTTATATTTTTTATAACATTCATAATTGAGATTAAGATATAAATCCCTCACCCACCCATAAATGGGTGGAAAAAAATAAAAAGCAAAATATAAACCTAAACTCAATTAAAATTTAAGCATAAAAAATAACATAGATCAGGCTATAAAAAGTGAAAAAAATATGAATTAAATGATAATTATATTTGAAATAAAATTGTCGAAAACATCATGAGCTTTTAAACTCGCATATGCAAAGTAAGTTTTTTTTTTTTCAAGTTTTATGGTTATGAATTAAATAAAAAAAAACGAAATAAACTTCTGCACCCGTAATAGGAGTAATAAGTAGTAAATAGAAACTACACAGTGATTAAATGTATTTAGTTAAAGTTTAATGGGTTCGTTTACTTATTTATCTTTATTTCGAATTTTTTCTTTCTTTTCTTTTCTTTTCTTTTCTTTCCTTTCCTTTCTACCAAATACATATAATATACCATTATTTTTTCTTGTTGGTGGTAGTTTTGCTTTTTTTTTTTAAAGTGTCCCAGGAAAAAAAATCACAATATAAAAAAGAAGACATAAAAAAGTCAGCACAAGTAATTTATTCATTTCTAAGCCAAAGTGGACAGTTATGTGGGGTGTTAGTAAGTAAGCAAAACTTACATACACTTATACACATACATACGTATTGTTATAAAATTGCTTAATTTTTTGTTGCTTTTTATAAGCTAAAGGATACGCGACATTGTAATAGAAATAAAAAAGCACTAAATACAAATGAACAACGGAAAATCCCTGGTAGTGTTAAGGAAACACCGCTAATGGGGAATGTCAAGAATTTGAATAAATTAAATGTTATTTTCATTTATTCTTAGGTTTTTTTAGATTTTGTTTTTTGTGTTTTATTTTCGTTTAATGTGTATGAGTTTAATCACATTTGTTTTTGTATGCATGTATGTTTTTAAGGAAATATATGTGCGTGTGTATGTTTAAATGTATGGGTGTTAAAAAAGGAAGACAAATTAACATTCCTTTAAGCAATGTTTGCTAGATTTTGGCACTTTCAGTTACGACCTAAGTATAAATTGAACTGTTTAAAAAGGGGGATTACAGAGGAAGTGTTAGATATCATCGTTTGTAAGCGATGTATTTAGTTTAGGTTCGCCTATTGGCTCGCAAATGAACTGCAACAGTCGGACGCCAGTTGCCTTCGTGAGATACCCTACATTTGAGTGATCTTTATATTCCTAAAGACATCTTCTTTCAAAATTTATTAAAATTGTTATTAACAGAGTTCAAGGGGACAACTAACTAACTAACTAACTAACTAACTAACTAACTAACTAACTAACTAACTAACTAACTAACTAACTAACTAACTAACTAACTAACACTAACTACTAACTAACTAACTAACTAACTAACTACTAACTAACTAACTAACTAACTAACTAACTAACTAACTAACTAACTAACTAACTAACTAACTAACTAACTAACTAACTAACTAACTAACTAACTAACTAACTAACTAACTAACTAACTACTAACTAACTAACTAACTAACTAACTAACTAACTAACTAACTAACTAACTAACTAACTAACTAACTAACTAACTAACTAACTAACTAACTAACTAACTAACTAACTAACTAACTAACTAACTAACTACTAACTAACTAACTAACTAACTAACTAACTAACTAACTAACTAACTAACTAACTACTAACTAACTAACTAACTAACTAACTAACTAACTAACTAACTAACTAACTAACTAACTAACTAACTAACTAACTAACTACTACTAACTAACTACTAACTAACTAACTAACTAACTAACTAACTAACTAACTAACTAACTAACTAACTAACTAACTAACTAACTACTAACTAACTAACTAACTAACTAACTAACTAACTAACTAACTAACTAACTAACTACTAACTAACTAACTAACTAACTAACTAACTAACTAACTAACTAACTAACTAACTAACTAACTAACTAACTAACTAACTAACTAACTAACTAACTAACTAACTAACTAACTAACTAACTAACTAACTAACTAACTAACTAACTAACTAACTAACTAACTAACTAACTAACTAACTAACTAACTAACTAACTAACTAACTAACTAACTAACTAACTAACTAACTAACTAACTAACTACTAACTAACTAACTAACTAACTAACTAACTAACTAACTAACTAACTACTAACTAACTAACTAACTAACTAACTAACTAACTAACTAACTAACTAACTAACTACTAACTAACTACTAACTAACTAACTAACTAACTAACTACTAACTAACTAACTAACTAACTAACTAACTAACTAACTAACTAACTAACTAACTAACTAACTAACTAACTAACTAACTAACTAACTAACTAACTAACTAACTAACTACTAACTAACTAACTAACTAACTAACTAACTAACTAACTAACTAACTAACTAACTAACTAACTAACTAACTACTAACTAACTAACTAACTAACTAACTAACTAACTAACTAACTAACTAACTAACTAACTAACTAACTACTAACTAACTAACTAACTAACTACTAACTAACTAACTAACTAACTAACTAACTAACTAACTAACTAACTAACTAACTAACTAACTAACTAACTAACTAACTACTAACTAACTAACTAACTAACTAACTAACTAACTAACTAACTAACTAACTAACTAACTAACTAACTAACTAACTAACTAACTAACTACTAACTACTAACTAACTAACTAACTAACTAACTAACTAACTAACTAACTACTAACTAACTAACTAACTAACTAACTAACTAACTAACTAACTAACTAACTAACTAACTAACTAACTAACTAACTAACTAACTAACTAACTAACTAACTAACTAACTAACTAACTAACTAACTACTAACTAACTAACTAACTAACTAACTAACTAACTAACTAACTAACTAACTAACTAACTAACTAACTAACTACTAACTAACTAACTAACTAACTAACTAACTAACTACTAACTAACTAACTAACTAACTAACTAACTACGAACTAACTAACTAACTAACTAACTAACTAACTAACTAACTAACTAACAACTAACTAACTAACTAACTAACTACTAACTAACTACTAACTAATTAACTAACTAACTAACTAACTAACTAACTAACTAACTAACTAACTAACTAACTAACTAATTGTTATCGATACATTTTTTAGAAAGTTAAAATTATCGATAAATTTTCTATAGAAAATTATAATTATCGATAAATTTTCTATAGAAAATTATAGTTATATTTTATATAAAATAAAAGTAATCAGTAAATTTCTTATATATAATTAATGTTATCGATAAATTTTATATAGAAAATAAAAGTTATCGATTAATTTTTACAGAAAATTATAATAACGATAAATTTTTTATAGAAAATTATAGTTGTCGACAAATTTTCTATATAAAATTATAATTATCGATAAATTTTCTGTAGAAAATTATAATAATCGATAAATTTTCTATTGAAAATTATAATTATGAACAAATTTTCTTTAGAAAATTTTAGTTATCGATCAATTTTTTATATAAAATTAAAGTTATTGATAAATTTCTTACATATAATTAATGTTGTCGAAAAATTTTTTATAGGAAATCTAAGTTATCGATTAATTTTTATAGAATGTTATAATTATCGATTAATTTTTATAGAAATTTATAGTTATCAATAAATTTTCTTGAGAAAATTATAGTTATCGATAAATTCTCTATAGAAAATTAAAGTTATTATGTGGTTATTGAAATATTCTATGAGCAATTTAAAAGTTATCGAATGCTTTTAAAATAACACCTCCCCAGTGCAGTTCCTTGTCTAGACATGCAGCAACATTGTCTACACAATAATGCGAGTGTAATAAATGCCAAGACCCTTAAAACCAACTTCTCTATATATAGATTTTTTAATGGTTTAACTTCAAATAAATGAAAAAATACCCCAAAAAAGGACAACACGTAAAGAAAGGAATGCGCTGAGGTTGAAAGAAGATATTTTGGAAAATTTCTTTTGGCAAATAGAAAAATATAAAGATTAAATAAACGAAAAGTACGATGAAAAAAACCTCAAATGTCAACTAAGGCAAAAAAAAAAAATACCCAAAAACAAAGTTCAACTATTTGTTGTTATTTATGTGGTTAAATACACGTGTTTGACTTTTGCGTGTGTAACCGGAAGTGTTGTTAGCAGCGATGGTATGTATGAGTATGTATGTAAGAGCATGACTAAATGCGGGTATTTGTGGAAAAGTGTTGGCAAACAGTTGACATGTTATATAAAAACAAGCACAGAGTTTTTTAATTGGCACTTTTAAAATCATTGATTTAAAAACAAATAAAAGTTTTAAATTACAATATTTAAACAAAAACATGAAAAATTTCTAAAAACCATTAATGTTAAGTGCACTTTCAGTTTTAAGAGTTAAATCCCTTTCAATATTGTTTAATTCCCATAATTACACTACCTATAGCCACACACCCATCCAATCAATAGTTATTATATTATTACAAAAATTTATTTACTTTTGCATTGAAAATAATTTTCATTTGTAATCATCATGACATGAGATAAAATTTTAATTATGCCTTTTAGCAAATATTTATTTAAAACGATAAACAGGAATAAATTATTGCTGTCGTATGCATATGAATGTATGCGGACAATTTAATAAACAGTTGTGCAGTAGTTTTCTGCTATTTCTTTGCTCTAAACTGTTTTCATCAAAATTGCCAATTCTCTGTAGAACATTGATTTATTTATATTGAAATGACACTTGTGGGTCTTTATTTTACTACTGGGCATTATATAGTTTTGTACTTTTTATTCCTGTTGCCGTTGTCCTGGTGCTTTGAAGTGAAAAATTAAAGCCGATTATTATGGACAGAAAAATTGAAATCCTTTTTTTTCTACAATTTGTTTTTATTTAAATAGATTGTGATAAATGTGTACAAAAGATTTATATTCAATTTACTACCATAGAGTTGAGTATTTTTTCTGTTATTTATTTAAATATTGTTAACAAATTGCGGTAATTAATATCGCATTTAAATTATGATGATACACATACAAATACAATAAAGTTATTGAATTAAGAGGGATTTGACATTTGTGGTCATGGATATGCGAAATAAAATATGTGAAAAAAGAAGGACTTGTTAGTCAAATTTATTGAATTGTTTTGTAGATAATTAAAGTTATCGATAATTTTTCTATAGAAAATTAAAGTTATCAAAAAAATTTTCCAGAGATAGTTGAAGTAATCGATAAGTTTTCAAAAGAAAATTAAATTTATCGATAAATTTTCTAGAGAAAATGAAAGTTTTCATATAAAATTAAATTTATGATAAATCCAGAGGAAATTAATGTTATCGATAAATTTTCCAGAGAAAATTAAAGTTATCTATAAATTTTCTAGAGAAAATTGAAGTTATCGAAAAATTTTCTATGAGAAATTAAAGCTATCTTTAAATTTTCTATAGAAAATTAAAGTTGTCGATAAATTTTCTTTAGAAAATAAAAGTAAAATTCTTAAAGAAATTAATGTTATCGATAAATTTTCAAGAGAAAATTAAAGCTATCGATAAGTGTTCTATAAAAAATTAAGTTATCGATAAATTATCGTTAAATTTTCTAGAGAAAATTAAAGTTATACAAGTTATTGATACATTTTCTAGAGAAAATTTAAGTTATCGAAAAATATTCTATAGAATATTAAAGTTTTCGATACATTTTCTAGAGAAATTATTGTTATCGAGTAATTTTCAAGAGAAAATTAAAGTTATCGATAATTGTTCTATAAAAAAATTAAGTTATCGATAAATTTTCTAATGAAAATTAAAGTTATCGGTTAATTTTCTAGAGAAAATTAAAGTTATCGATAAATTTTCTAGTGAAAATTAAAGTTATCGATAAATTTTTTATAGAAAATTAAGGTTATAGATAAATGACCTATAGGAAATTAAAGTTATCGAAAAATGTTCAATAGTAAACATAAGTTATCGATAAATTTTCTAGAGAAAATTAAAATTATTAATAAATTTTCTAAAGAAAATTTAAATTATTGGTAAATTTTCTAGAGAAAATTTATGTAGTCGATAAATTTTCTAGAGAAATTAATGTTATCGATAAATTTTCAAGAAAAATTAAAGTTATCGATAAATGTTCTATAGAAAACTTAAGTTATCGATAAATTTTCTAGAAAAAATTAAAGTTTCTAGAGAAAATTAAAATTATAAATAAATTTTCTAGATAAGATTAAAGTTATCGATAAATTTTATACAAAAAATTAAACTTATCGATAAATTTTCTAGAGAAAATTTAAATTATTGGTAAATTTTCAAGAGAAAATTTATGTAGTCGATAAATTTTTTAGAGAAATTAATGTTATCGATAAATCTTCAAGACAAAATTAAAGTTATCGATAACTGTTCTGTAAAAAATTTAAGTTATCGATAAATTTTCTATGAAAAATTAAAGTTATCGTTAAATTTATAGTTAAACTTTCTACAGAAAATAAAAGTTATTGATATATTTTTTAGAGAAAATTAAAGTTATCGATAAATTTTCTAGAGAAAATTAAAATTATCGATAAATATTTTCGAGAAAATTAATGTTTTCGATAAATTTTCTAGAGTACTTAATGTTATCGATCAATTTTAAAGAGAAAATTAAAGTTATCGATAGCTTTTCTATAAAAAATTATGTTATCGATAAATTTTCTATAAAAAATTAAGTTATCGATAAATTTTCTATGAAAAATTAAAGTTATCGTTAAATTTTCTATGAAAAATTAAAGTTATCGATACATTTTCTATAGAAAATTAAAGTTATCGACACATTTTCTATAGAAAATTAAAGTTATCGATAAATTTTCTATAAAAAATTAAAGTTATCGATAAATTTTTTATAAAAAATTATAGTTATCGTTAAATTTTCTATGGAAGATAAAAGTAATCTTTAAATTTTCTATAGAAAATTAATGTAATCGATAAATTTACTATAAAAAATTAAAGTTATCGATAAATTTTTTATAAAAAATTATAGCTATCCTTAAATTTTCTATGGAAGATAAAAGTAATCTTTAAATTTTCTGTAGAAAATTAATGTTATCGATAAATTTTGTATAGAAAATTAAAGTTATCGATAAATTTTCCTTCAAAAATTAAAGTTAACGAGATATATCTATAGAAAAATAAAATTATTGTTAAATTTCCTATAGAAAATCGATAAATTTTTTATATAAGATTTAATTTTCCATAGAAAATTAAAATTATCGTTAAATTTTCTAACGAACATTGAAGCTATAGATAAATTTTCTAGAGAAACTCTTTATTATAAATAGTTTCTTTTTTATAGAAACGAATATAATCGATAAATTTCTATATTTCTATAGAAAATTTGAGTAATCGATAATTTTTCTATAGAAAATTAATGTTATCGAAAAATTTCCTTTAGAAACTAAAGTTATCGATAAATCATTTTATAGAAATTTAATGTTTAATTATCATTTCCTATAGAAACTAAAGTTATGGACGTTTTTAATATTGTTTATTGAAATAATCGATAATTTTCATTTATAATTTTGTCGAAATTCATCTGTAATTTTATGAATGAAGAAAAGAAATTCGTTCTAAAAGGTTTATTTAAATAAAAATCTTCCACTTTAAGAAAAATCCACAAACCCGTAAAAGGAGACTTTTGTTTTTAAACCGTCTTACCAGCTAAGCTAAATGAAACCAAATATTTTTCAAGTATATGTCAACGCCATTTCAGGATCTAGGTGTGTATGTAAACAAATATGTATTATGTATGTAAAAGTATGTTGAATAGTATGCGTGAGCATGTAATTTCTTTTATTTTGTTATTACAGAAGCAAAACTACGAAAAACTAAATTCCAAAAACACACCCAGTACTATTTTAATAATGTATTTTTCTTTACGTAGTTATATTAAAGTCTGAAATAAAGTTTTTTGTAAACAAAATAAGAAATGAAAAATTCATACAAAATTAACAAACAAAAAACCCAAAATAATAGAACAGAAAATAAAACTCAAGAAGCGAATGATGCAGACAGACAAACAACCAAAGAAATCAACCACAAAAGAATTTTATTGTTAAAAATTTGTATTGTCTGTCGGTTTTAGCCAAAATAAAGAAAACTAAGATAAAAATGAGAAGCGTACTAAAGTTAAGAAAAAAAGTTTTGGGAAAGGGGGAAAATAAAGAAAAGTAGTATTCTGTAGCTAGTTTTAATTTTATAAGTTTTTAGAGGTTTTCCAAAAAATAAAGTCCTTGTTGTTGTTTCTATTACAGTTAAGGTTGTGGGGGTTATGTTTATGTTGTTTGTATTTCTATTGTTGTTGGTAGGTGGTTTGGCAAGCTTAACTAGAAGTGGCAACAGCAGGAGTAGTTGTAGTTATAGCTGAAGGGGTCCGACAACAAAATTGTATACTTTTCAAGTTTTTGTACAAGTATAACGATGACGATGACTACAAATCTACTTATAAATGACGACAGAAACAGATTACGAATATGTTTCCTCCTGTTTTTGTGTTTCCTTTCTTATTGTTGTTGCTTGTAGTTGTTATCATTTCGTTATGGTTTTTGTTAGCTTAAATTGTGACGTCATTTTAATTTTCCATAAATAAAAATCTTTGTAATTTTTATATATAAACAGTTATATTTTCAGTTTCCTGCAGGTTACAAAGTAGTGATTTTACTTTTACAGAACGATTCAAACATTTTCAACAGGCTTTAGAATTTGGCCGAAAGAAGAGAAAATGACAAATTTTATAATCTTGCAAATGGCGTCTTATATTTTGTTTACATGACAGACAGACAGCCGGACGGACGGATAGACAGACATCGCTAAGACGATTCAGAATATCATTCGTAGCCAATTGCTATATTTTTAGATGAACTTAGAACCAATATTTCTAACCTAGAAATATATAAAAGTTTTAGTTAATCAAGTAGTAAGTTATTTCGAAAAACTGCTGGGTTTTAACATTTCAGCAGTTTACATGCATAAACACATACACTATTCTTTAAATTATACAATGAATTCAAAACAAAATTGTACGTAGATAAAACAATAATTTTAACTAATTTTGTTTTATTATTGTAGCTGGATTATGTGTTTATATAAGAGTATCTTATTGTGTTGCTTAAAACAGCGCCACCCTAACAAAAGTAGTGGCGTATGTTTGCAATAAATTTCGCGAACTTGTTTTGACATTTTTCAGTTTTGACATCAGGATACATGAGTATGTAGTTGTATTTCCTGTAGGAATATTTTAAAGAAAGACAGAATAAACATAACTTCATATTTTAAATGATGATAAAAGTTTTGGGGAGACAAAAGGAATAATAAGAAAACTGATTAAAATTTTGTCACAACCGCGATTAAAACTATAAAGATTGCAGAAAACAAAATAAATTTTTTAACAATAAATTAAGAAAAATACTTATCAAAATAATATGTGAAACTTTGAAAGATTTATAGATTTATGTACATATTTTTATTTCCTTAGGAAATTTTGTACAAACATCACAAGGTTTAAAACAAATGTGCTTATTTTAATCACAATTATATTGAATTTAGTTCAGATTCAAGAACTCAAGAAAAGTTTCCGTTTATATATCTATAGTCTAGTCTATAGTCTAGTCTATAGTCTAGTCTATAGTCTAGTCTATAGTCTAGTCTATAGTCTAGTCTATAGGTCTATAGTCTAGTCTATAGTCTAGTCTATAGTCTAGTCTATAGTCTAGTCTATAGTCTAGTCTATAGTCTAGTCTATAGTCTAGTCTATAGTCTAGTCTATAGTCTAGTCTATAGTCTAGTCTATAGTCTAGTCTATAGTCTAGTCTATAGTCTAGTCTATAGTCTAGTCTATAGTCTAGTCTATAGTCTAGTCTATAGTCTAGTCTATAGTCTAGTCTATAGTCTAGTCTATAGTCTAGTCTATAGTCTAGTCTATAGTCTAGTCTATAGTCTAGTCTAGTCTAGTCTATAGTCTAGTCTATAGTCTAGTCTATAGTCTAGTCTATAGTCTAGTCTATAGTCTAGTCTATAGTCTAGTCTATAGTCTAGTCTATAGTCTAGTCTATAGTCTAGTCTATAGTCTAGTCTATAGTCTAGTCTATAGTCTATAGTCTAGTCTATAGTCTAGTCTATAGTCTAGTCTATAGTCTAGTCTATAGTCTAGTCTATAGTCTAGTCTATAGTCTAGTCTATAGTCTAGTCTATAGTCTAGTCTATAGTCTAGTCTATAGTCTAGTCTATAGTCTAGTCTATAGTCTAGTCTATAGTCTAGTCTATAGTCTAGTCTATAGTCTAGTCTATAGTCTAGTCTACAGTCTAGTCTATAGTCTAGTCTATAGTCTAGTCTATAGTCTAGTCTATAGTCTAGTCTATAGTCTAGTCTATAGTCTAGTCTATAATCTAGTCTATAGTCTAGTCTATAGTCTAGTCTATAGTCTAGTCTATTGTCTAGCCTATTGTCTAGTCTATAGTCTAGTCTATTGTATAGTCTACAGTTTAGTCTAGTCTATAGTCTAGTCTATAGTCTAGTCTTTAGTCTAGTATATAGTCTGGTCTATAAGTCATAACTTCGATATCATAAATTTCTATAACATTCCGGGAGTTCGCTGTAAAGTTAATTGGGTTATTGGATATGTTGTATTCCTAAAGGGTTTTCTACCAAAAAAAAATATTTATAAAATAAAATTTTCAGCAGTAAAGATTTTTGCAAAAAAATGCTTAATATTTTTTGAGTTACGCATAAAAATAATATGCTTATACAATAACATAAGTATTTGCATTTATATTAGTTTGTTGTGTGTGTTGTTGTTTTTTCAGAACTTATTATTCCTGTTGTTTTTATTATTATACAACAAAACATCTTCATCATATGAAGTCACTATATTTAAGTTGATTATTTGTTTACTTTTATCTGTATATTTTGCATGTGTATGTTCTAGTTAAATTTACATGGATTTGACATGTATATTCCTTTTAGTTACACCGCACCTCCTCTTACCAACGCCCTTAAGATTATGAATAAACTGAAATTCGATATTATTTTGTACAGACTCCTTCCAAAACTTGTGTTTTTGAAAAAAAAAAAAAAACACAAATCGCTTCCATGGTTTTATAACAACATTTGCACACAAAATACCATAAAAATAACGTCTATAAGGAGAAAAAAACCTTTAAAAACGTTTATCTGATTTGAAATTTTTTTCTTTTGACGTTTTTTTTTATACTTTTTGCTGTCATTGGATTTGTATTGTTGTTGTGTTATTTAACACAGAAAAAATATATAGAAAAAACAACAAAACAAAACACAAATAATAGACAGGAAAAAAATGGAGAAATAAATAAAACATATGTATGGATTTAATATAAATGTTTATATGGTTTTATATACATACAAATATACTTATAAATATACATACATATGTATGTATATAGAATGGTTCTTGTGTTTGTGAAAATTAATGGTCAGGTCGGGAGTTAAATAAATACAATAGAAAATATATATTTTTTATACGAAAAATAAACCCTATTGAAAACTTGTAGTCTATATTCATATAAACAACTTACTCACATATGTATGTATGAAAACTACTATAAAACTTACAAACCCCCCTAAATTCATATATATTTTCTTTTAATATCCTTTATTAAATTACCAAATACAAATATTTTGTCTGTATACATTTACATACAAATATATGTATTGTTGTTGTTTTGGTGTATATAAAAATGTATATTAAGAGGGCCTGATTTTTGTCCAAGTTCGAACATATTTGTATAAAAAGGAAAAAGTAATTTCTGAAGTTTTTCTTAATAGACGAGGGCCTTATGTAAATTTAAATTTTCGTTTTTACAAGATCGTTTGCATCTAATATCAAAATCTTACACATCTATTCAGAAAATACTAGTTAATGCCTTGTACATATACAACAACTAACTTTTCAATGACTACTACATACCAACTGTTTTCCATTCAAATACGGAGTCTTTTAGACTTGGGTGATTGCGGCTAGTGAACTACATTTCAATAAAATAACTAAGCAGCGGTATTGGAAGTACAACAGCGAATTAAAGAACATGGGACCCAGGATCCCTATTTGTAACGCCTTATATAAGTGCTTATTTGTATGCGTGCGTGGAACTTACATGCGTCCTAAGACATGTTTCAATGTCAATGAATAAGTAGTGAGCAGTTTTAAAAGCTTTTTATGTCATTGGCTACTTTTCAATGCAAGTTTTGGAAGATATCGACAATGTCGTAAAGGCTCTTTATTTAAATGATTTCATCTTTAGATTGCTTTAGTTTATGATGATTTCGATAAGTTCTCCTCTTTTTCTTAAAAATACTCAAATTTTCATGACTTCGTCGGTATTCTTGAAGAACCTTTTGTATTCGTTTCCAGATCAAAAACTCTCGTATTCTTCTTTACTTTGTATAGTGTAGCAAAATACTTAGTTGTGATCAATTCATATCGACTTTATTGTTGATTAACCGATAATTTGACATCTGTTCTAATAATAACCTAGATCAAGAGCTCTCGCAGCTATCTTGATTTCATGGTAGTTAAGCATGAGAAGATAATATGGGAAGATTTACCGAAAGTTCTTTTAACTAACCAACCGTACCATGAGTAAAAATTCTCTACCTCACAGTGTAGAACTTTCTTTCAAAATTCCAATTCAAAATTTCCCACAAGTTTTTTCATTTAATTGAAATAATAGACCGATTTCAATCATTTCATCGATTAAGCCATGTCCGTCTGTCTATCAGTCTGTCTGTCTGTATGTCTTTATGTATGTCTGTCTGTCTGTCTGTCTGTCTGTCTGTCTGTCTGTCTGTCTCTATCTCACAGTATAGAACTATATACAGAGAGATATCAAAGCGTGCTTCCTATAATATTACTTTAATCAATAATTCATATGATATAAGATTTTCCGAAAGTTATTTTAACTAACGAACCGTACTGAGTAGAAATTTTTCATCTCACCGTGTAGAACTTTATACAGAGAGCTTTCAAAGCGTGTTTTATATAATATTGTGTCAATCAATAATTAAAAATTTCCACAAGTTTTTTCATTTAATTGAAATAATAGGCCGATTTCAATCATTTTATCGATTAAGCCATGTCCATCTGTCTATCAGTCTATCCGTCTGTCTGTATGTCCGTCTCTCTGTCCGTCTGTCTGTCTGAAAACCCCAAATATATTCGGGGTCCAAATCTTCAATAATTCTGTCTGACCTGATTTCTAGAATTTGTGGTGTAGGGTACAAAAAGGTATGGTATTTAACACTTGGAAGGTCCTCTTTACCTTGATCAGGCTAATATTCAGAGTACAAAATAACTTAAATATTAAAGGTCGATTTATAAATTTAATTTCGTATAGAAATTTTGTTTTATAAACCTTTTATAAATTAAAATTTTGTTCATGAATAAGGGGGTAAATTTTGGAAAACAATTAAAATATTTCAAGTCTAGTAAAAATGCAAAGTTAAGACAATTGCAATCGTCATATGCAATGTTATTTGTCAATTGCTACTTTGCAAGATTATTTGCAACTAAACACTTGAGATTCTTACTATTTTGTTATACGAAAATTTTAACTATTCTAATACAAAACAAGTGAGAATATATAGTCTGGCATGGCCAACCATATAATACCCTATACAAGTGATTATGTTACAAATGTTGATTATGTTTTTTTTTTAATATAAAGCATTTACTTACATTTTTACGTTAATTCAGAAATATTTTAAAAAATTGTTGATAATTAGTAGAAAAGAAAGTAGGGTTATATGGGGCTGGGGGTTAATATGGTACTATCCTTATAAATTTTAGTAGAGGTATTAGTTATTTATGCAAAATATCATCATGAAATTAGTGTTTATAAGTGAATTTTGACCATTAAGTCATTATCTGAAGCGGACTTTATATGGGGGATGGGGTCAAAGGGGCTCGATCATTGCGAAAATCAACAGTATCATTAAGACTTATGTATATAAAACTAAGTTTTGCCGATTTTTTAAGTTTTATAAGAACATTTAACATATTTATGACCTCAAATGCCCTACTCTGGGGGTACGGTTGTATGGGGGCTATACGAAAAAATGGACGGATTTTAAGCATTTGCAATAGGCTTTGTCCTTGGGACAAGAGACGAGTATGTGCTAAATTTCATCAAATTATCTTGAAAATTGCGACCTGTAGAGTGCGCATAAGGTTTACATGGACACACAGACAGACGGACAGACAGACTGATGGACAGACAGACAGACAGGCAGACAGGCAGACGGACAGACAGACGGACATAGGTAAATAAACATAGAAAGTTATTCTTAGTCGATTGATATACATTAAGCTGTGTGTAGAAACAATATTATTGGGTGTTACAAACATCAGCACAAACTCATAATACCCACCCAACTGTAGTAGTGTAGGGTGTAAACATATTTACATACGTGTGTTTGTTTATCAGCGTGGGTATGTTTACATTTTATTAAAATTCGATTTTTTTTGTTTTCAATATAAAAAGTTTTTGGCAATATTTTGTCACCGTTATTTTAACCACATTTTTTATTAGCCGTTAGTTTTAAGGCACAGTGGCTCTAGATTGTAACAAAAATGCAGAAAATTTATTATCAAAAAAAAAAAAAAAAAAAAATAAAAAAGATTTGTAACAGAAAAATCGTATGAAAATTTCAAACAAACAGAAAAAAATTCTTTCAATTTTATTTACAAATTTCTCCACTCTGCCCTTGGTCACTATACATACGTACCAAGTCAGGAAAATAACTTTTTTGTTATTTATTTTTTCCAACAATTTAAAGTTTTTTTCTGCCATTCTATAGCAAATCTTATTGTTCAAGAAAACAGGAAAGAAATAACCAAAATATTGTGCTACTACTAACACAAAGTACTATAATATTTTATAGTTATTTTTGTTTATTGTTATTTTATCCAAAAATAAGATTTATATTACATTATTATTCAAAAAGTATATTTATTGTAACAACAACTAACGTTACATTTTACCAACGCAAAACCAGAAATCGTAATAAATACACTTTTAAGTTACTACTAAATTATATGCAAAAATAATGAAATTGTTATAATCAATCTTGAGATATTGTTGGCTAAAGATTTTGAAAACATTTTTGTTGAGATTAAAAAAACAAGCAAAAGAAACAAAACTGGTGGTGGTAGCCATAAAGACATGAATCATATAGAAATATCTAGATTTTAGAATAAATACAATTGTCTTGTTAATCCCATTTAAATTAAAGATTTGGTTTTGCTGTTTCGTTTCTGTTTGTTGTTTTTTTCTTTCTTTATATAAAAGTAAGTCTATGATTATGAAATAAAATAAATGTAAATATTTGCGGTTTCATTGCTATCCTGTGGCTTATTAAAATTTAAGGAAAAAGTGTCAAACAAGTTTTTTTTTTAATTCAATGTAATTTTTGGTTTAAAATATTACAGATGGCAGATTAGATAAAAGTAATTTTAATTGTTGAAACTTTTGTGTTTCAGAAAACATGACAGCTGGGTATTTACTACACTGAAAATAATCCATGCCTAATGTATAGGAAAACTTCCGTACATTGTACGAAATGATTCATTGTTTTGCATCACGAAATTGTACGAAATATATTAATATGTCTGTTCATTAACAAAAAATTGTTACAAATTATCACAAATTGTTTTTGTATTTCAATATAAATTTCAAATATTTTTGTGAAAATTAGTAACAACTTTTAGTTATTGAACAGACATAATATTATGCAAAAGTCTATATACGAAAAGTTTTCGTTCTTTCGTAAAATTAGAAAAGGTGTTTGATTATATAGTATTTAGTATTATTCATGAAATGTTTCGTAAATATTACGAAAGGTTTTCGTTTTTTCGTAAAATTAGAAAAAGATTCTGATTAAATAAAATTTCGTATTATTTATGAAATTTTTCGTAAATATTACGAAAAAATAGTTACTTTTTCAAGGTTTTTATAGAAAGGATTCATAATATTGTGTAAGGACCAAAACATTTGCAAACATTAGGATTCCTCAAAGACGATATTGTATATCCGAAATGCTGATTGAACGCTTTAAAAGAAAATATTCATTCGATTTATGGCGACCTGAAGGATCCTGTCTATTATAAGCTGCTGAAATCAGATTATCACAAGGAACCTGTACCAAATGCATCCCAAAGAACCTAACATATTTAGTATTATGTTTTCGGACTTTGTCTATTGCCAGTTATTTGGAGAGGTGGTTGTAGTTGAAATCAAATTCCTAGTGGATAATGTCAGTTTAAAGACCGATGCACGGTGATCACTATTTCGGGATGTTCGGTGATGCTGGCGTAAAGACAACAGAAACCCCTGACAGTCATTACTGTTTGGCTAATTTTGAGAATAAGTTAATGGTGGTTGAGTGTGATAAGGTGAGCGGTTCTTTCCACATTTGAGAGTTTCAGGATTCCTAAAAGATATTGTATGTGGTAAGTCATGGGGCATAAACCCCAAGAATACCAAATGACTCTTCGACATGGTAGTCAAGCCCATACTATTGTATGGTGCACTTTTGTGGTGGAATTCTGTACAAAAGGACTCACACCGCAAAAGTTTTGAGGGAATCCTTCGTACATCAGCTCTGTTGATAACGGGGGCCCTTCGCACCACCCCATCAAAGACTCTCTTTGTCATAATGGGATGGCTACCTATTGATCTAATGGCCCAAGAGGTTGCCCTCAACACGGCAATTAGACTCAATACAACTGGTATGTGGCATATGATTCAGTCAGGTCACTGTACCATTCTCAATTGTCTAGGAGAAATCCCAGACAATATCGACTATTTCATCGCCAAATCGTCTTTTGATAGAAGCTTTTTAGTGTCTATCCAACATGATCCAAATGTGATGGAAACAATCCTCTATGACGGATCGTATAAGGTCTTTACCGATGGTTCAAAATCAAACCATGGTGTAGGCGGTGGCTTTTACATAGCACATTCGGGAATCGGAGGTCAATATCCGAAAGATAAATTTTTATATTCGTGCGACAAACTGGTTCGGTTTAGGAAACCAGAGTAATTAGGTCGAAGTGTACTAATACTTTGACCGTTTTCTGTGGTTTCAGTTATCACAAAAGGATCAATATACTGGACCCAAGTGTGTCCCCAGTAAAGACATCGCGAGGACGACCTGCCTACCTAAACCTAATGTCCGAAATGTTGATTGAACGCTATAAAAGAAAATTATTTGTGTAACAGATCACGAAGAAAAAAAGGGACCAAAAGGGTCTATTATAAGCTGCTGAAATCAGATTATCACAGGGAACCTGTACCAAATACTTATATACCAAGGGTCTTGTTATATTATTGTAGCAACCTAACCTTATGTTACTGCTACCAGTTCCTCCATCTGCCGGTTGTATAACTGGGAGAGATATTAGACTCGTCATCTATAGCTCAAGTATTCCAGCAAAGTTCATGGTCAGGTGTCAGCCATGTACAAAAAAAGTCACCTGTGTGTTCCTTAGCGATGACAAGGAACGAAGGTGCTGGTTCACCTCTAGCTTACCCTATGGTTGAAATAGACTTTTCGCTTTTCACTTTCGATACATTTCACTTTCGAACAAGGTATCGAAAGATCACCTGATTTATTTTTAGGCATGAAATCCGTATGTTGTAAGAATGATGGGAAAATGTATATCCTTTAATAGAAAATTGATAATAAAATCTCTAATTTTAGAAAAATGTTCAACAAATCATCTTAATTGGCAAAATTCCCTATAAATTCTCTCAGTTTAGAAGATTTCTAACACCTAAGCTTCTCCGCCAACCTTTAAAATCTAATATTAAAATTCTTGATTACAAGAAAAACACACTAATCCTTTTTGCCATAAAAACACTTTTTAATATCCCATCACAGTAAATCTAAATAAAAAAAAGCTAGAGTTCATTAAAGTTTGATTTTAATTTTTCAATTCTTTTTCAATGTTTCTATTATTTTGTCGCTTTTTTTACGAGTGTGTTCAAATGAAAAATAGTTTCCGGTCAAAATGCCAAGTAAATAAAGTAAAGACAATGGAAGACAAAAGTTTTCTATTAAAATTCTTTACTTTTAATACTCCTCTGCTCCTTTGGCTCCTACATGGCGAATAATAACAACAGAGTCACTCACTAGCAGCCACCAGCTGATAAAGGAAATAGTTTTCTAATAAAATCTAGTAAAACACACACAAAGTTGTTTGTGTGTGTGTAAGTATGAGTGTTGGTGACAAACGGAGATGAACAGGATGAAAAGAGCGAAAAACAATAAAAACAGAATCTAAAATTTATTGTAATTCTCTGCACAAGTTTATTGTTGTTGTTGTTGTTATTGTTGTAGTTGAAGCAACTAAAACTAAAACAGTCATTTAGTTGCTTGTATTGGCAATTGATTGCCAGCATGCTGCTGGGCAAAAACAAATAAATAGTGACAGGGATTTTCGTTTCATAGAATTTCTTTATTGTTATGCGTCGTCGTTTTTAGCGCAATTAAAATAGTTTAATCATGATTTTACGACCTTTTGTTTTAGAAGAAGATATTTAGAAATCAACAAACGTACATAGAGTATCGTTTAAGCGCTGTACACACAAACACAAAGGTAAATACCCACTAAAGATTCAATTTAAGTGAAATAAATGTATGTAAATTTCTATCCTTTAGAGAGTATAGGGGTGTTTGTATTTACCTACATAGGTGTGGCTAAATACCCTCCCAATACCCACACATTACCAACACGTACTTCAAACTCTAGATTTATCTATTGTATTGTAGTGTAATTGTAACACTTTACAAAACAGGACATAATACATAGATTTTTCATTTAATTAACACTTCAAAAGGATTATTATACAAATTGAACAAATCCCTTTCTAAGGAAAACCCTTTTAAAACGAAATGATTTTAATAGGAAAATAATGTTAAATGTAAATCCGTTTTGTAATATTATTTGAAATTTAATTGATATATGTATATTTTGAGTAAAAATACATAAAAACATTTGTTAAACTGTCATCGATTTCAATAAATTTAACACCATCATTAACATGACATACAGACTATTCAAATTACACACATATTACCACATATACATATATACATACATGTAAAATTGCTTGTAAATACTTACAGTGGACGTCCAATAGTACGTATACTCTTTATTACGAATATCCAATAATACGAATGGCAAAATTGTTGCATTGTCTACTCTATAGTACGAATAGAGTCACAATTTTTCTGTTCGATAGTACGAATAACGCATTTTTTATGGGAATTTTGGTTTTATTTACGTATGAAAGAAGTTTTTATTATGTTTTTATTTTATTATTTCGGTATCATTCACCTTAAGCTCAGTAATTTTGAAGTTTTTTTGAATTTATTACAAGTGTTTTGTATTTTTAAAAATCCTATACACACAATTTATTGCATGTATATTTACAAATCAACAATTATTTAGTGTTATTAATTTATTTTATTGGAATTTTGATGACCCAAGAGAAGAAATTAAATTGGATGATAACGCCAATGAGGAAAGCATTTTATTAGTTCCCGAAAAAAACTCTGCTGAGATCAATATTGAAGCCTCAAAAGCGCTGTTATTGAAAAAGCCGTAAGAAGCATTTTACAATGTAATAAACATCGATGTTAAATGATGGATTTTTTAATAAGTAAAATGATATTTATTTATCATTTTAAAGTAGTGTGACTCCACATTCCAAACAATGGGTTTAAGGATAACTATTCTAATTTTTAAGAGAAAATTATAAATTAGAGAATTGTGGTATATTCCATTCAAGTTTCTAATAAAAGTTTTATGCAATCTGAACATTTTAATACATTTTAGAACACATATGTAAATTGCAAATTGTCTTTGGCACACATCTTTTTAAAAACATTAAAATTTTAAAACTTCTACATATATCTCATTTCAACCATTGGACTCACGATACTTTCAAAATTAACAATTCATATACGTAAATATGTCCCTTTTATGCCTGTTTATGTACAAGAAATTTGTTTAAAATAATACACATTTATTATATTTTGTTCCGTTATGTAATTTTTCATAAAAAATATAACAAAAATAAATAAAATCCAATATTTTATGTGTATTATTTGAATTTAAACATACAAAATGTGTTGTTCAATAATACGAATTTTTCGGTATTACGAAAGGGCCTGACACTATATAATTCGTACTAGTGGACGTCCACTGTATCATGTAACAGAGCCCTGTAATTCAATTATGTTTTACCTATACAGACTCAATACATAAAACAGTTCTAAAATGTCTTCCTTTAGATTACTCTAACATTTAAAATTTTTCAAAAAAAGTAAAACCAATTAAACAAACTTTTGTTAAATTACTTACTAAAAGGTTCATATTGTCTACTTATAAAACTGCAGGGTCTTGTTACCTGAACACGTGTGTGTCTTTGCAAATAAATAATCATTATAGGACAACTACAACTATTTATTTACAAACGCGTTATTTAGAATTTTAATGAAATTTTAAAATGAATTGAAATTGAAATGAACATGTGCCGAGAATTTATACATGGAAAAGTATCTGTTTGTTAGAATGGAATAAGGGCGTAAATGGAAAACCTTTTCAGATGACAAAACAAACGATTCTAATAAATATTGTAATTTTTATTTGTTTGCTCGTTAATCCTGTCTAAATGGCTGTATAGATTTAAATGAAATTGTGCAAAGTTGGTAATTTTTGGTATTTTTTTACACATGAAAAGGGAGAAAAAAAAAATCAGAAAAATTGTGTACATTCCTGGATAAAATTTGATTAAATTGTTGTGTCCGTACAGCTGTGCCTCAGGAGTTAACACTCAAGTAGTATTTGCGTAGTTATAACTAACTAACTAAAGAACTAACTAACAGAATAACTACTAAACTAACTAACTAAAAAACTAACTACCTAAAACTAAACTAACGAAAACTAACTAAAAAAAACACTAAGAACAACTAACTACTAAACTACTAAAACTAACTAACTAACTAACTAACTCTAACTAACGACTAACTAATAACGAAAACTAACAGAAACTAACTAAAGAACAATACTAAAGAACTAACTAACTAACTAACTAACTAACTAACTACACTAACTAACTAACTACTACTAACTAAACTAACTAACAACTAAGAACGAACTAACAACTAACTAAACTAACGAAACTAACATAACATAACTAACTAACTAACTAACTAACTAACTAACTAACTAACTAACTACACTAACTAACTAACTAACTAACTAACTAACTAACTAACTAACTTAACTAACTAACTAACTACTAACTAACTAACTAACTAACTAGACTAACTACTAACTACTAACTAACTAACTAACTAACTAACTAACTAACTAACTACTAACTAACTAACTAACTAACTAACTAACTAACGAACTAACTAACTAACTAACTACTAACTAACTAACTAACTAACCTAACTAACTAACTAACTAACTAACTAATAACTAACTAACTAACTAACTAACTAACACTAACTAACTACAACTAACTACTAACTAACTAACTAACTAACTAACTAACTAACTACTAACTAACTAACTAACTACTAACTAACGAACTAACTAACTAACTAACTAACTAACTAACTAACTACTAACTACTAACTAACTAACTAACTAACTAACATAACTAACTAACTAAACAAACTAACTAACTAACTAACTAACTAACTATAACTACTAACTAACTAACTAAACTACTAACTAACTACTAACTAACTAACTAACTAACTAACTAACTAACTAACTACTAACTAACTAACTACTAACTAACTAACTACTAACTACTACTAACTAACTAACTAACTAACTACTAACTAACTAACTAACTAACTAACTAACTAACTAACTAACTAACTACTAACTAACTACTAACTAACTAACTAACTAACTAACTAACTAACTAACTAACTAACTAACTAACTACTAACTACTACTAACTAACTAACTACTACTAACTAACTAACTAACGTAACTAACTAACTAACTAACTAACTAACTAACTAACTAACTAACTAACTAACTAACTAACTAACTAACTAACTAACTAACTAACTAACTAACTAACTACTTTAGTGGCCCCTTTGTAAGCGAGAGAGTGGACACTTAAAAAAACATTCCTATGCTTTTTTTCTGCCTCTTCGTAATTTATGGAGTGACGATTGAATACCTCGTAGGACATGTTAAGATAGCTAGTCCCCTGAGCAGTCGGTGGCTAGGGGTAACGCTAAGTGGTACGTTAAAAAGGTAGTTCGGAAGTGTCCGACTTAACTGCTGGGTAATTAACTAACTTACTCCACACAATAATACTTCATAAATTTTCTAAAAAATCGACATTGTTTTATATGTTAAAAAAATAACGAAACTCTTTCTAACCAGTAAGAAGTCTAAAAAAAGATTAACTTTATAAAGTTTTTTCTTTTTTCCAGACTCTACAAGTACTTTAGCAGTAACAAAAGAAAGAACAACAACAATGTACGCCAAACGAAACAATACGTACAAAAAAAAAACAAACAAAATACGCAATGTAATAAAACGAACACATATCCAAATATACATTTATTTCCAATAAGCAATGTTGTTGTTGCTTTTCTGCCAAAGCAGGCAAAAAATCCTTTTTTTAATTTCCAAGCATTGTCTCGGATTTCTGTTGATATATCAGTTATTTTTGGTCGGAATTTTGCTGATTTTAAATATAAAACATATCTTACATAATTATTGAAGATCTGAATTGATTTCAACAGACAGGCAGATGGACATGGCTTAATCGACTCCGCTAACTATAAGGATTTTATAGTGTCGGGAAATATATGATTACTACAGTAGGGTATAAGAACTGAACAAGTATTATTTGTTTCTACTCTCATTTGAAGCAGTTTTTTTAGTTTTAAATCATATTCCATTAATATAACTAAAACACTGAATTTTTTTTCAAACCAAAAAAAGAAATACAACTGTAGTTTGCTTTGATGTTTTTCACCACTTTTAATTTTTTCCGCACACCCATTGTCATTTGCACACTCTCTAATTAGTCTAGTTTCGAATATTAATGGTCTAAAGTGGCTTGTTTGTATAGTCGACTCAACTCAACTCACATTCATAGTGTGATGGCAATGCTAGTTTTAATTTATGTGAGTTGTGTTTTTTTCCTTTTTTTTTTTGGTTAAATATCACTATGTTTTTCAGTTGGTTTGTGTACGCAACCAGCGACAAAAATCATATTAAAACCATAATGAATAGTACTTTACCTCATTATTACAATGAACCCGAAAATATGGGAGAGAAAAAACTAAAATGAAATTAGTATTATGAAATTGTAACAAATCATAAAGGAAAATTTAAATTTATGCAGAGTGTCCACAACAATTGTGAATAATAAATTATTACAGGAAAATGTTTTTATTAAATGAAAATGTGTTTTTTTTTTTGTTTTTGTAAAAAAAATTAGGGTGAATATTTAATGAAAGAGTGAGAGAAAATAAATTAGAAAAATCATAATAATAGAAATATGATTTAGTTGGCTTTAATTATAAACAGTTAAGGAAATTACATAACTATTAAATATGTTAAAAATTTTATTACAATTTTCATTTTAATTAGGGCAAATAACCTGTATTAATAAAAGGTGTACATTGCGTATGATTAATATTTAATTATTTTGCCTATTAAATAATACTCATACGTTGTGTATTATTTACGTCTTAATAATACTCATACGTCTGATGCACGTGCAACAAAATACACGTAAATAAAATTTTTAAAAAAATTAACGTTACAAATCTTATACTATTTCTTTACGAGTATAATAACAATTTCAATTTAATATAGATTTTTTTTCGCTTTGCGTCAATTACAAGCGTCATAGAAATCAGCTTGAAACATTTTTACCAATTGGTGCATGAAGTATACATATACACAAAAATTACTACAAAAAATCTCTTGCATTTTTAAGAGTTCTTTCTTCATGCTTTAATAAATCCTAATACAAAAAAGAACAAAATGGTGAATACAAAATAAAAAAACGAACTAAAAGCTGCTACAAATGTATTTGAGAATGCATATAAATATAGAAATGTCGTAAACATTTGGGCCGTATTTTATGTGTACATGAGTAATTCAACTAGCTGACATGAAAACAAATTAGGAGCTGTAAAAAAAACGGAAAAACAGATTTTTAGCCATTTATTGATATAAAAAAAGAAACGAAACGTGTAGCTGCTATTTGGGCTGCTGTAAAAAAAAGGTGTTAAAAAATTGCTGATTTCATCGATAGAGCTCGACACTAAATCAAATTTGTTGAAGAATTACGTTTTAGGGGATTTAAGCTAATAAATTGAAAAGCCAAACGTTGCAGCTGGGGATAAAAGAGAAGAAAAACAAGTCATTGCAACAATATATAAGAAAAATGAGCAGGAGTGCTGTACAGAATCTTTTATATCATTCACAGTAGATTATTTTAAAAATATATATAAATTATTTTTATAAATTTAAACCTTTTGTTAACCTCTATTTAGGATTATATTCCTAACCCTCCAATTATGGCTTTAATTGGCGACATTTGTAGATTGTCCCTTTTATTTTGTTAATTCAATCATGTATCATTAAATCGTAAAATAAAGATTAAATTTGTTTCCCTTTTTTCAGCCTCATTTAAGCGAAATTATTAACTGCACGTCTACAAATATAATTAAAGTTAAATTTATTTTTTATTTTTACACCCCACATTACTATAGTGGGGAGGGTATTATGCGTTTGTGATGAGTCGATTTAGCTATGTCCGTCCGTCGTTCCATCCATCCATCTGTCCGTCCGTCCGTCCGTCCATCCGTCCGTCTGTGTGTCCATGTAAAACTTGAGCGCCTCTACAGGTCGCAATTTTGAAGATAATTTTATGAAATTCATTCTCTTCTTTAAACCCAAGGACGAAGGCAATTGAAAATGGTTAAAATCGGTTCATTATTTCGTAAAGCCCCCATACAACCAAACCCCTCGAAAAGGGCTTTTCAGCTCATAAATATGTTAAATGTTCTTGTATCACATCACATTTGACCCTATATGCCATACAAAGTCCCCTTCAGAAAATGACTTGATGGTCAAATATCACGATGATATCGCATGATATTCTGCATAAATAACTGATGTAGACATAAAACCCTCTACAAAAATGTATATGGATATAACCAAATGAACCCCCCGTCCCCATACAACCCATTTTTTAGAAAATCTTTTTTTTTGTCAACAAATTGTTACAATATTTCTGAATTAAGGTAAAAATAGAATTAAATCCAGTATTGTTAAAAAAGTAATTAAAATTTGTCACTGGAGTAGGGTATCATATGTTCGACCATGCCCGACTATAAATTCTTATTTGTTTTTTACAAAATACATAATAATGTAAAACAAACCGAAATCAATTTCAGTTTTTAAAGATTTCAAGACATTTGTCTATAAGAGAGTTTCAATAAAAAAACATTTTTTGTTTTTTTTTTTTTTTTTTTTGTAATAAATATCTTACACTCAAAACACTAACACTTGCATATAGAAATAGATAAATATTTATAATAAAAATGACAAAACATAATAATTTATAAGTGCTCATAAAATTTTATTATATTTATGTGAGAGATTGTGTAATCACAAAATGTACTCTACTACAGGCTAGTAGGTAACAGTGGGATTAAATGGCAAAAAAAAATTTTTTGGAAATTTGAAATATTGAATCACAAAAACAATAATAGTTAAAACAGTGGTCCATTATTGTTACTAGATTATAGGAGCGGTACACACTACAGAGCATGATTGTGGATTAATAAAATCATGGATTTGAGCTGATTATGCAAAGATTGGGCATACGAGGTGGAGTTTTGGTGCTTTCTGATGTGTACTCTGATTCGATAAAGCGGATGGAGTAATTGATGGATTTGACGGATGGAGTGATTTGTGGCTTATGGTGTGCCGAATTAAGGTTTGGCAAGACGGAGTTGTTGTGCAAGGTCGTCACTGATCTTTCTTTAATTTATCGGCGATTTTCCTTCATGGTTGAGTGTATTGGAGTTTACTCTAAAACATGCTCAACTTATCACAGTGGGTCTTTGTGGCCACTGAAATGAGTTATCTGTGTTTCGGACTACCAATTTGTCGGGGTTAGATTGAGCTTGCTCATGACAACTCTTCTTCCTCAATGGGACTACTATGACAGGATAAATGGACCGGTATCCATATACGTAAATTGCAACCTGCGTGTAAAATACACAAAGGGGCGGTGGTGAGTCGTTATATATTTGCTCACCCAGTGGAAAAAAGACCACCGTGAGATAGGCCAACACGGCAGGTACTCATGCACGGTGAAATCTATATTTCGGGATAAGTTCGGCGCTGTTGGCGTTTGACAACAGATACCCCACAGAGAAGTGACTGTGGCACTAAGTTCAGTCTTTGGCTTATTTGATGGATTCGTACTTCAGTCTATCGGTTACGTCTCTAGGTGATGTTGCCGACTCAACAGAGGCCATCCCATCTGTGTAGTTGTAAACAGAAGTGATGTTTTTGCATCTCGAAAGTTAAGCAATGGGGCAATGGTCAGAGATTAGATAGCTGAGGTACTTGAGCAAAGTGCATGTATACTGGGCTGGACATTCTATATACGAGAATTGCCACCTGTTTGTAATGGGGCTGTGGTGAGTCGACACAGAAACTCACCCAGCAGGTGCTCATGTAAAGAACTTAGATACGGACAGACATTCGAAGGAATTATTGTTTCATAAGCTCAGCTTTCTAAATCACTTCCTTTAGTTCTTATCAAGTTTTAGCTTGTTTTGTGTTAAACGAAGAAATGGCACCATTTATATACTCGAGGTATCCTACTTTGTGGACCTCTGACTGTGCCACTAGTGAGCACATAAAGTGCGAACTTTAGCTCAACCACACTTCCTCTTTACGCATGTGAAATTTCATTGGAATCAGATAAACCGTTTAGAAGTTACATAATTTTTTTTCCCTCTTTTTTTACTTCTATACCACTATGCATCGTCTGATGCTTGGGGCTCTAATAGTCCAGCTATAAAAAAATCTGTTTAAAATTTGTGATTTGAAATTTTCTTATAATTGAACTGTCGAACAACAGTCTTGCTGAAAACTGGGTTTAAAAAGATATTTGAAAATTTTACATTTTTAAATGAGAATAATTCGGTTTTACATAAAAGGGTTGTATAAATCTTCTGCGTACCAGTAATGTACACACAAACACTGTCAAATTTTAAATGTATAATAGTGTTAGTTTTTCAGTTTTATTTATTTTCACATATAGTTTTTTTCTCTGTGGGACCGTTTTTCTTTTCTGTAGTCAGCCAGTCAGTCGTATAAAAGGATAAATATTATAACACAGCCAGCGCACACACGCAAACACTAATACAACTAAAGACAACCCAGCAGGTCAAGGTGGCCTATAACCATATTACCTCGGAAACAAATTTCTGAGGTAAAAGTGATATGTTCGTTGATGATTATTTATATTACTCTTTAGTTTACTTGGGGACACTAAATGATTAAGATTACATAATATGTACCATACATTAATCATTATAAGTCTACAAAAGGATACTTAAACTCCTTATACATTTACAGGGATATAAATACATATACGTTGACTTTATGTGTTGGTGAGTAAAATATATATGACTGCACTCTAGTTGCATTTAACAATTGTTTGTACAAGTACATGTATATTATGTAATTGTAATTGTAATTGTTTTTATAGTTTTTATATCTTTATACTTGGTTTCATACATATGAGTGAGTGAATTTATGTAAAGTTTCGTGCTCTACTGCCATAGTACAATGACATTTAGAAAAAATACATACAAATATAAAACATATATTTAAGATCATGACAAAATTATTATAAAATATTAAAAATTAATAAAATTCATACATATACATATTTATGTATGTGTTTGTAATATATAGTGATATATAAATTTATATTGAATAATGTTTCTATGTAAAGTTTTTATTGTTATTTATAATTTTGGCTTTTCATTTTTACTCTAAGATTTATCGAAGGGTCGTTCACAAACTGTGAGTGATGCTCACTTTTATCGTTAGTTATAAATTTTAGTTTTGATTTCTGTTTTATATGCAATTTGCTGAATTTTTATGTTATTTTTTGTTAGAGAAAAGTTGTGATTTTTATTTTGTTTTTGTTGAATTTATTGCAGTTTGTGAAACCTCTTTTTAGTTTAATATGTTATTTTATATTTATGAATATATTTAAATTCTAATGATGACAATAACATTAAAAATAATGCAATAGATTAAAAAAAGCAGCAGATTTCAAAACAAGAGTAGCTGCCTTTGTAGAAGAAAAAAAAAAATCGATGGAAAATACTTTTTTTGAAGTTTAGTTTAGTCAAAGCATACAAACACAATGAGCCCTTTTATATCCTTCTACTTCTGTGCTCTTATTTTTTATACAAACATTTTTTTATGTAAAAATTTCCAAAAATATTCCAAAATTTGTCTAATTTTGTAATGAAATTTTTTATATTATTGGTTTTATAATGAATATTAACAAATTAAATAAATTTAACGTAAATAATTTACATAACTAACTACAAACTCTCCTCACATACCAACCATATAAATTTCTCTGTAATTATTTTCCCTTTTATAAATACTTAATAATATTAAAACAATTTCAA
The DNA here is from genome assembly GCF_015586225.1 of Lucilia sericata. NCBI lineage: Eukaryota > Metazoa > Arthropoda > Insecta > Diptera > Calliphoridae > Lucilia > Lucilia sericata. Next base: position 63,833 of record NW_023994397.1, on the reverse strand, counting down.
TTTGAAATATGACCTCAAATCAATAAATAGCAGAAAACCTCCCCGAACTGAAAACTATTTAAATTAAATTCATTTTGTGTTGTTGTTGCATAAAATGTAACACAAGCTCAGGTATATAGGAATTTAAAAAAATTTTAACTATTTTCATTTTAAATGAACACAACTAAAACTTTTAATAAATTAAAATACATTTAAACGCAAACAAACAATATTTTCAACACTAACAACTTCAACTAAAATTCAAATAAAGTTTCAACATATTTTTGAAAATTGTTGCCAAACAATTTCAATTAAAATGAAAATAAATATTTTTGCATTATTATTGTCGGTTTAGATTATTGTAGCAAATGACATTTTAGATTATAGTAGCAAATTATGGAAAAATTGCAATTTTGACATAATACAAGAATCAATAGTTTTATGAATATAATTTGCCAATTCATACTTAAGTAGCTGCTTAAATATTTAAGTATCTGGAAACGAAAGAATGTCGTAATAGTTGCATAGTTGTAAAGCATAGTTAGCTATAGCTGTGGTAATATGATAAAATAACTTAAATCGAAAATTAGGGTTTAACTAACTAACTAACTAACTAACTAACTAACTACTAACTAACTAACTAACTAACTAACTAACTAACTAACTAACTAACTAACTAACTAACTAACTAACTAACTAACTAACTAACTAACTAACTAACTAACTAACTAACTAACTAACTAACTAACTAACTAACTAACTAACTAACTAACTAACTAACTAACTAACTAACTAACTAACTAACTAACTAACTAACTAACTAACTAACTAACTAACTAACTAACTAACTAACTAACTAACTAACTAACTAACTAACTAACTAACTAACTAACTAACTAACTAACTAACTAACTAACTAACTAACTAACTAACTAACTAACTAACTAACTACTAACTAACTAACTAACTAACTAACTAACTAACTAACTAACTAACTAACTAACTAACTAACTAACTAACTAACTAACTAACTAACTAACTAACTAACTAACTAACTAACTAACTAACTAACTAACTAACTACTAACTAACTAACTAACTAACTAACTAACTAACTATCTATCTATCTATCTATCTATCTATCATCTATCTATCTATCTATCTATCTATCTATCTATCAATTCCGTTATATATACGGGTCCAGTAGATATGATCCCGTATACTTTATAGGGTTGAAGAACAACAGATAAAAACAGATAAAAAGCGTGTATTCTACACGTAAATACCTATAACTTCAACGTAATTCCTGAGTTTATCGATTATAAACAAACATCACTCTTTCATTTATTTAGATAGCTAGGTAATAAGAGTGGAGATTAGTTCGTTAAGGCCTAAAATATTGTTAACCGGCCCGTTTATAGAGGTTTGGCTCAATTATGGTACGATTTTATATATTTAGTAATATAATTACAAGTTATATACGTACATAATTTAACGAGCAGGCTAATGATATCCATAAGCTCGTTGTTGGTAAATAAACCAGAGATTGTAATATAAGAGGATCTCATGTTTCGCAAAAATTTTTCCTACAAGAATAAAATTAATTACAACTTTAAGCGATAATTTCCTCCGAAAAACCTCCCTTGGCATACGTATATTTTCTAACAAAATCAATTTTATTGTTAACATTACTACCATTGAAAGCTAAACTATTGTTGTATAATTTGTCTATATAACTCATTATTCTTATACTATCAATATGTTTAATTGATATTTGCCACATTTGATGACAGGCAGTTTAGTAAACACGGAAGTTTTTAAATAGATCATGAATTGAAATAATATTTATAATGAGATATATTTATGCATAAAACAATGTAAATTGTTATCCTTATGCGTATGTCAGTGTGTGTGAGTGTTTACAAACAAAACGCATGTGTGTAAACCATCACTATAATTAAACAAAGCAAATGCAATTATTCATGTGCATAAACTGGCTATTAAAAAAAGAAAACAAATGGAAAAATTGCTCATTTAATTATACCCTACTCGACTAGAAGTTGTAATAGCGGTAGTAGTGCGATATATGAGGGATGTTTAGAAATATTTTCAATAGATTTTATAGGTTACACGAATTCCGAGAGAAAGGAACTACTTCTCTGTTGAGGCCAAGAACTGATCTAGTCCAAGGGGCAAAGTCTGCACTATAAGGCCAGTGAGCCGAGACAATGCCTGTCGGCAAATTTTGTTCTTAAAATCCATTGACCGAAAATAAAAAGGAACTTTAGCAAAAAAAAAAAATTCTATAAAGAGGAACTTCAGCATAAAAATTTCTATAAAAAGAAAATTTAGTAAAAATTTCCATAAAACGAAATCTTAGTGAAAACTTTCTATAAAAAAAGAAAATTTTGTGAAAATTTTCAATAAAAAGAAATTTTGTGAAAATTTTCAATAAAAAGAAAATTTGTGGAAAATTTTCAATAAAAAGAAAATTTGTGGAAAATTTTCTATTAAAAGAAAATTTGTGGAAAATTTTCTATAAAAAGAAAATTTGTGGAAAATTTTCTATAAAAAGAAAATTTGTGGAAAATTTTCTATAAAAAGAAAATTTATTGAAAATTTTCTTTAAAAAGAAAATTTATTGAAAATTTTCTTTAAAAAGAAAATTTATTGAAAATTTTCTATAAAAAGAAAATTTATTGAAAATTTTCTATAAAAAGAAAATTCAGGGAAAATTTTCTATAAAAAGAAAATTTGTGGAAAATTTTCTATAAAAAGAAAATTTAGGGAAAATTTTCTATAAAAAGAAAATTTGTGGAATTTTGGCAAATTTTGTTCTTAAAATCCATTGACCGAAAATAAAAAGGAACTTTAGCAAAAAAAAAGAATTCTATAAAGAGGAACTTCAGCATAAAAATTTCTATAAAAAGAAAATTTAGTAAAAATTACCATAAAACGAAATCTTAGTTAAAAATTTCTATAAAAAAAGAAAAGTTTGTGAAAATTTTCAATAAAAAGAAAATTTGTGAAAATTTTTTATAAAAAGAAAATTTGTGAAAATTTTCTAAAAAAAGAAAATTTGTGGAAAATTTTCTATTAAAAGAAAATTTGTGGAAAATTTTCTATAAAAAGAAAATTTGTGGAAAATTTTCTATAAAAAGAAAATTTGTGGAAAATTTTCTATGAAAAGAAAATTTGTGGAAAATTTTCTATGAAAAGAAAATTTGTGGAAAATTTTCTATAAAAAGAAAATTTTGTGAAAATTTTCTATAAAAAGAAAATTTTGTGAAAATTTTCTATAAAAAGAAAATTTAGTGAAAATTTGGTGAAAATTTTCTATCAAAAGAAAATTTGTGGAAAATTTTCTCTAAAAGGAAATTTTCTCTAAAAAAAATTTGTGGAAAATTTTCTCTAAAAAGAAAATTTGTTAAAAAATAAAAAGAAAATTTGTGGAAAATTTTCTATAAAACAAATTTAGGGAAAATTTTCTATAAAAAGAAAATTTAGGGAAAATTTTCTATCAAACGAAAATTTGTGGAAAATTTTCTATGAAAAAAGAAAATTTGTGGAAAAGTTTCTATGAAAAAAGAAAATTTGTGGAAAATTTTCTATAAAAAGAAAATTTGTGGTAAATTTTCTATAAAAAGAAAATTTGTGGAAAATTTTCTATAAAAAGAAAATTTGTGGAAAATTTTCTATAAAAAGAAAATTTGTGGAAAATTATCTATAAAAAGAAAATTTGTGGAAAATTTTCTATAAAAAGAAAATTTGTGGAAAATTTTCCATAAAAAGAAAATTTAGTGAAAATGTTCTATAAAAAGAAAATTTGGTGAAAATTTTCTATCAAAAGAAAATTTGGTGAAAATTTTCTATCAAAAGAAAATTTGTGGAAAATTTTCTATCAAAAGAAAATTTGTGGAAAATTTTCTATAAAAAAGAAATTTTGTGGAAAATTTTCTATAAAAAAATTAATTTTGTGGAAAATTTTCTATAAAACAGAAAATTTGTGGAAAATTTTCTATAAAAAAAGAAAATTTGTGGAAAATTTTCTATAAAAAAAGAAAATTTGTGGAAAATTTTCTATAAAAAAAGAAAATTTGTGGAAAATTTTCTATAAAAAAATAAAATTTGTGGAAAATTTTCTATAAAAAAAAGAAAATTTGTGGAAAATTTTCTATAAAAAAAGAAAATTTGTGGAAAATTTTCTATAAAAAAAGAAAATTTGTGGAAAATTTTCTATAAAAAAGAAAATTTGTGGAAAATTTTCTATAAAAAAAGAAAATTTGTGGAAAATTTTCTATAAAAAAAGAAAATTTGTGGAAAATTTTTTATAAAAAAAGAAAATTTGTGGAAAATTTTCTATAAAAAGAAAATTTGTGGAAAATTTTCTATAAAAGGAAAATTTGTGGAAAATTTTCTATAAAAAGAAAATTTAGGGAAAATTTTCTATAAAAAGGAAATTTTGTGAAAATTTCCTATCCAAAGAAAGTTTTGTGAACATTTTCTATCAAAGGAAAATTTAGTAAAAATTTTCTATCAAAAGAAAATTTAGCAAAAATTTTCTATCGAAAGAAAATTTTTGGCGAAATTCGGGAAATATGATGTAGTGTGCTCGTATGTATATTTAATTGCTTATTTTTAATTTCAAAACAATAATTTTACAAAAATTTTTCATAAACAATTAAAACATAAAAGCATCAACCACACTTTTATATAAAACTTTAATGAATTGTACACATACATACTTAATTAAATTTGTTTAACATTTCTGAAACCATAAATAAATACTATACAAAATATTTATTAAAAAAAAACAAACAACATTTTTAAAATTATTGTTGCAGTCATTTAATTTGATTTGTTTGTAAACATATACACACACACTCCCATACAAAAAAACTAAAACAAACACATACATACATAAATGCATAAATATTTCATTGTTGTTGTGTGAAACTCCTCATTTTTTATAAATACCCACATATGACGGCTGTTTTCTGTGCCTCTTTCTATCTCTCACACATACACACACACCTTGACTTCACTCTTATAATAAAAACTTTTAAAAATGTTTTTTTTTTTTCTAAGTTTGTGTTTCGTATTTTTTGTGTGGCTTGTTGTTGAGTTTAATAAATATCATACCTGAAAACATGGACTTTGATGGAATCCTATTTTGTTGCTTTGCTGGATTTGTTAAATTAAAATTGTAGCATGTCGTCTTTTAATTTTCTCTCTCTATTTTACTCTCTTTTTTTTTGGGATACAATTTAAAATGAAATTTATATTGTGTGTGAAAAAAAATTACTCGTTTTTTTTTTAATTTTTTATTTATTGTTTGTGTTTAATTTATTTTATTTAGCACAACTACAACATATAAGAGAATTATTTTTCTTTGTATATAAAGTTTGTAGTGTAGTTGTATTTTTATTTTTTTAGCTTTTTTTCCTCGCTTTTAAACAATAAATTTATTGCTGTTGTAGTATTATTGTTGTAGTTATTGTTAAATAATGGTTAGTTGCATGTTTCACTATCAATTACCGATTACTTTTCCATATATACAGTATGTATGTAGGTATATTGCGGCAATTTATAGTACGTTTTGTACGTTGTTATTTTTTCTCCTTTTTTTTGCTATTTAATTTTATAATTTTACCTGTGATTTATTTTTAACAGAATAAATAAACAAATATTAAACTAAAAATATAAATCATTGATTTTTTTGTGTGGTTTTGTTAACTTTTGCTATTTATAGTTAAATAAAAAAACAAGTGCTGTCGTTGCTGCAACCTCAGTGGAAAGCTCTGAAAATGCTATTGAACAAAAATTAAATGTTTTTTTTTGGCAATTTAAACGACAACTAAAAGGGCATTTGTTATGACGGCAGGCAAAATAATTGCCTTGAGTCAGCAATGACAATATTTCAAATACAAATAACGAAATAGAAAAATTTCTAAAATATAAAGAAAATTTATGTAAAATTTTCTATAATTTTAAAAGGTTGTACCACGGGGTGGCATTTTGTCTTCTTCGCTCTATGTAACCACGGTTAATAGCCTCCTAAGGACCCTAACCTAGAAAAGACTTAGGCCTATATGCTATACACACGATTTCTATATTGCTAAGGGGAAGGATACAAATTGCTTGTTTAAACAGGATGTAGAGGTTTTGACTCGGCCTTAACCTGTGCTCAACCGAGAGACCTGAATGTTATCCCGGTGAACACTGATATTTATCATTCCATAAGAAGTATATTAAGCTCTCTTTCCTGGGAAAACAAGCTACCGGTGACCGTCAGAGTGAAGTCGTTAAGTGAAATCCTTGACCTGAATTTAATATGAAGAGATGATAGAAAACACTGAACGCTATGTAGGAGAACAATAGTCACGAATTGGGCCATAGTCCTATTATGACACACTGGTTTTATAAAAACGTGATTAGAACAATTTTAACTTATGACTTCAGAATACATGCTGCATGGGTATAAGAACACGCTGCTAGATATTTCGTTCATTGAATATGGATGGCACTAAACTTGGGGACAACAAGGCAATAAGGTAGAAAATCTGATCAAAAACGAAATAAGTAAATTGGATAATAATAAAAAGAGGCGATAACGAACATTTTGTATAAAAAAGTAAGAGTTTTATATTCAGCTATGCCGAATCTTAATAAGTCCCCTTTTATGGGTTCTTACTTAATCCGGGCTCTACATGCATAATTTAATATTTCTTGGTTCAATATTAGAGAAATTTTAAAAAAGTACCTTTTGAAGAACAAAAAAGTACCAAAAAGTCCCCTTTTATGGGTTCTCACATAATCCAGACTCTACATACTTAATTTCATGTTTCTAGGTTCAATATTATAGAAATTTCAAAAAGTACCTTCAGAAGAACGAAAAAGTAGCAAAAAGTCCCCTTTTATAGGTTCTTACCTAAGCAAGGCCCTTCATGTTAAATTTCATGTTTCTAGGTTCAATATTATAGAAAATTCAAGTTCTGTAGAACGAAAAAGTACCAAATAGTCCCCTTTTATGGGTTCTCGCCTTTTCCGGGTTCTACATACTTAATTTCATGTTTCTAGGTTAAATATTATAGAAAATTCAAAAAGTACCTTTTATAGAACGAAAAAGTACCAAAATGAGAAAATTTTCTGAATTTCTACAAAAAGAAAATTTTGGGGAAAATTTTCTATAAAAAGAAAATTTTGGGGAAAATTTTCTATAAAAAGAAAATTTTGGGGAAAATTTTCTATAAAAAGAAAATTTTGGGGAAAATTTTCTATAAAAAGAAAATTTTGTGAACATTTTCTATAAAAAGAAAATTTAGTGAACATTTTCTATAAAAAGAAAATTTAGTGAACATTTTCTATAAAAAGAAAATTTAGTGAAATTTTTCTATAAAAAAAGAAAATTTAGTGAAATTTTTCTATAAAAAAAGAAAATTTAGTGAAAATTTTCTATAAAAAAAGAAAATTTAGTGAATATTTTCTATAAAAAAAGAAAATTTAGTGAAAATTTTCTATAAAAAAGAAAATTTAGTGAAAATTTTCTATAAAAAAGAAAATTTAGTGAAAATTTTCTATAAAAAAAGAAAATTTATTGAAAATTTTCTATAAAAAAAGAAAATTTAGTGAAAATTTTCTATAAAAAAAGAAAATTTAGTGAAAATTTTCTATAAAAAAAGAAAATTTAGTGAAAATTTTCTATAAAAAGAGAAAATTTAGTGAAAATTTTCTATAAAAAATAAAATTTAGTGAAAATTTTGTAAAAAAAATAAAATTTAGTGAAAATTTTCTATAAAAAAGAAAATTTGTGGAAATTTTTCTATAAAAAGAAAATTTTGTGGAAATTTTTCTATAAAAAAAGAAAATTTAGTGAAAATTTTCTATAAAAAGAGAAAATTTAGTGAAAATTTTGTAAAAAAAATAAAATTTAGTGAAAATTTTGTAAAAAAATAAAATTTAGTGAAAATTTTCTATAAAAAACAAAATTTGTGGAAATTTTTCTATAAAAAGAAAATTTTGTGGAAATTTTTCTATAAAAAGAAAATTTTGTGAAAATTTTTCTATAAAAAAGAAAATTTTGTGAAAATTTTTCTATAAAAAAGAAAATTTTGTGAAAATTTTCTATAAAAAAAGAAAATTTTGTGAAAATTTTCTATAAAAAAAATTTTTGTGAAAATTTTGTATAAAAAGAACATTTTGTGGAAACTTTTCTATAAAAAGAAAATTTTTTGGAAACTTTTCTATAAAAAGAAAATTTTTTGGAAACTTTTCTATAAAAAGAAAATTTTGTATAAAAAAAGAAAATTTATTAAAAAATTTTCTCAAAAAAGGAAATTTATGGAAAATTTTCTCAAAAAAGGAAATTTATGGAAAATTTTCTCTAATAAGAAAATTTATCGAAGTGTGTTTATAAAAAAGTAAATTTTATTGGAAAAATTTCTTTCTTATAATTAAATTTTCAATATAATTCCTTTAAGAAAACTTTCCACACATAATAATTATTTATTTAAAAAGTGTTATTAAATTAATCCTTAATTGCAGTTAAACTAATAATAATGAAATAAAATTCCATTACAACAAACCAATTTTATAAATCAATTTACGCTAAGCTACCATTACAACGTCATAATTACTGTGACCTCAACCTTTAGGACGTTTTCTTAGGTTGTTTATTTATTTTGTATTTCAAGGATGCATCCTAGTTATTTCCTCTGGTTTAATGCCATCATTATATTTTTGTTTTACTTACTATAGTATTCTATTGATGGTAGGTAATAGTTTGGCAAAATATTTATTTAATTTTTCTTACTTCTGGCCCTGTTATTTTTTTTTTTGTAAATAATTTTTTCGTTTCTTTTTTTATATAGAAATGTGCGTGTGTTTTTTTGTATGTTTTGGTAGCTTCTGTTTTTATTACATGCTTGCTCACGTCTATTTATTCATTTCAACCACTCGTTAGTTTGATTTTAGTTTTCAGTTTTTTATCTAAGTTTTTTCTTTATTTATATATATATTATATAGTTTTTTTTTTTCTGTATTTGTCGAGTGGTTTTTCATAATTGGAATAGAATGGTAGAAAAAATAGAAATCACTTTCAAGCAGAAAGAAGGAAAAAAATGTAAAAGTACTTTGGGTAAATACCGAGTATTTCGTTTGTACATTGTGATTGCCGAGTTGGAACGTGTTTTGTATAAATAATTTTTAACCCAAAAAAAGTTTTTATGTAGATTTCTTTAGATTGCTTTTTTGTCATAGTGTCTAAAGGACTAGAAGCAAGCAAAATAGTAACCGCTTAAATTTTCCCACACAATGACAAAATTTCTGTGTTAATTTGAGTATGAGTTCATATGCTCTCAGTCCTTAAATTGTTTATACAATTATTTTGAAATTTTTCTCATATTAATTTAAAAGGATTAAGAAAACACTACAACACATTAAAGCTAAATAATTTATAATGTGTTAAAAAATGTATAATAAATTAAATTTAATAGTTTGTTTGCTTATGTACCTACATAAATTTTAAAACAAAATACACACAATTATAAATAAATTATAAACAAACTTGAACTTTAACAATGTCTAGTTGCAGTCTTCCTTCCACTCATTCTCTTGCGAGGGCAAATTTTCTCATATACCTTTGAAAAAAAAAAAATACTGTGGTCAACCATTGAATCCAAAAATCTAATTAAACTATAGAAAAGAGAAGGCGAATATGAAGAAAAAAAAAAAAAAGCAAACAAAATTACCCCTATACGAAAGGATTTCATTTCAATGTATTTGACTACACAAAGTCCAACAGTTTTATAAGGAAACAATATCCCTTTAAGAGAGTATTCACTTCTTCTACGTTAGAGAAAGAAATTCAATTAAAAGTCAGTCTTTAAGTTATCTAGGGCTTAAGGTATTTAAGTAACCATATGTAATCCTAAACAAAAGTCACAAGTTTGATCCTTATTTCCCACGAACTTCCGGGCTGTTTCTGTGTGTGTGCTGAGCATTTGAGTAACCAAATTAAACTACAACTATTATCCGGTGAATATACGTGCAATAACTGTTGTCGAACAAAGAATTCGAATATAAATTAAAAACCTTTTTTCTCGATTAAATTCTTTGATTTCTTTTGTGCCGGTTCAAAGAAAATCACACAATTTATAGGGGTTATTTAACAGCTTAAAATGGCTTGTTAGACACACATACATACATATGTATATTAGAATTGTAGAAATCTAGCTAAAGTAGTAATTTTCTACGTGGTAAATTTTATTTTCTATAGAAAGAAAATTTAACGAAAATTTTCTATCAAAAGAAAATTTTACAAAAATTTGCTATAAAAATAAAATTTATTGAAAATTTTCTATAAAAAGAAACTTTTAGAGAAATTTTTCTATAAAAAGAAACTTTTAGAGAATATTTTCTATAAAAAGAAAATTTTGCAAAAATTTGAATTTGAAAATTTTCTATAAAAAGAAAATTTAGTGAAAATCTATATATAAAAATGAACGTGTGTTTGTTTGTATGTTTGAACGTTATAGACTACTAAACGGCTGAACCGTGGGCGGGGAGCCACTCCCATATTAAGAAAATATTAAATCTGTATATTTGAGATAATATAACAGTTAGAGTCCTCAAATTTTGTCGGATCCACTTTTGTGTCAATATGATTATTTAGGACAAAAAGAAGGCGGACTAGCATTAGGGGGCATGGCACCTCCCATATAAATTAAATACAAAAATTCGTTTATCTTAGAAACTATTACAGTTAGAATCTTATCCCCTTATTCATAAACACAATTTTTTTATAAACTATTTATAAATCAAATTTCGTATGGAAATTCTGTTTTATAAACCTTTTATAAAATAAAATGTTGTTTATGAATAAGGGGGTTAAAATTTTGCACGAATAACTTTAACATCCATTTAAACATTTTGGGTAATAAATTGGCGGACTACCCATGAGGGGAGCGGCACCTCCCATATTAATTAAAAAATACAAAAATTCGTTTATTTGGGAAACTAATGGAACTAAATTCTTCAAATTTTGCACGAAGAGCATAAATATTCATCTGAACATTGGATGAAAAAAGCGGACTTTCATCTGGGGGCTTGAATAGAAAAATTCGTATATCTGAGAAACTATTAGAGCTAGAATCTTCAAATTTTACTCTTTGGAACATCAGTGTAAGTTTTCGACGTTAAGAGGTCACATCCTATGATCTGAACTTTAGAGCATCTTATGTACCTTCTGTGCTAGTGTTCTCATGATTTTGTGTATTAGTCCCTCGTGGCAGACTTGATATATCATTAAATAGCGTAGAGCAATCAGTTTTATGTTTGGTTAGGTTGTTAAGGCAGTCGGCCAATATCCGACTTACTTGGGTCTTAATGGTACCGTTGTGTTACCCTGTATGGGATCCTACGAAAAAACTCACTTAGTTAGTTTGAAAGGAGGATGTATATACATCAAATCCGAAGAAATACACCTAGGCCTCTATCGGGCCTGTTGTGCGCTCCTTAACCAGTGCCTCAGGTGGGAATCGAACCCACCACCTCCGGTCTACCAGACTAGAACACTAACCACTAACCTACCGTAGGTCACTTAAGCCATCCATATGCACGAATGAACTATTCTTATGTGTGCCCATACGTGATAGAGCCGCAAGTTCATGCAGTATTGGACAGCCTAGAAACTCAGTCCTGATATTTGTCAAGGCAGGGCAAAGGCTCTTCTCCTTCTTCTCCATTTTTACTGATCCTGCAATAGTCATTGTATGGAAGATTTTGTCTTCTAGCGTGCGCATCTATAGTACAGTGCCCTGTCAGGATGGCTATTTATACACATAGTCTCGTCCTGGAAAGCTCCATCAACCATTTAGACCTTCGCTCATCATAGAGAGGCCGGGTCATTCTTGATTTCGAACAGTAGGTCCGTGATGACCATCTGCTCTGAGCAGACCCGTAAATTTCATGTTGTATGAGGGATTTACAGCATGAAAGTAGGACACCAATTAATGTGTCAGTGTCCCCTATATGAAGGCGAGAACCAGTTTTTGCTAGTTCGTCCGCTTTTTTATTTCCAGACACATTAGGTACCCAGAGCAGTTCCAGGCATGAATGGTTCACCATATCGTCAAGGGATATCCCACATTCGTGAACCAGTCTGGATGTTGTATAGACACCAGATAGGGATTTTATGGTAGGTTTGCTGTCAGTACAAATTCGAATATTACCATTGTATATCCTATAGTACCTTATACAGTTAACCACTTTTTTTATATCTGAGACTTCAGCCTGTAAAACACTACAGTAGTCATTAAGCCTAAAACACACCGCTTTATTAAGGCGAGGAATAAAAAAACCACCACCCACAGCCGTGGAGGAGAGTAATCTGTTTACTTTAATAGGTTTTTTATCCGGAGTACAAGATCGATAGTTCTATATTTTGTTCTGAAACCAAACATATGATCAGAAATAAGAGAATTTAAAAGTAAAATTTCATTAATTTCAAGCTAATTGAGAGGTATGATGTAAATTGAATCACATATTGTTCGGGTTTTGGTGGTACCTTAACAAGTTCTTATTCTTTCAATGAATATGGAAAATGTTCAAAGTTTAAAAACGCATTAAATATGAAGAAACTAGTTCTTGTTTTATCTAAGCCAGGAGGTTTTCTTGTCATCAGACCTTTGATTGTTGTTTTCACGGTAGTGAAACGAAATATAACGGGGCGTGATGCCACCTCGTTTATAATGTTAAAAGTAATAAGTACAATATTTTGTATAATTTAGGTTGAAAACATTCTTTAAGTGACAAGCGTACTTATGTTTGAGTTTAAAATTGGATTTTGGTTTTCTTAAAATAGTTATAAAAGATAACATCAACATGACAAAAATATACTTAACATTCCACACAACTTTAAGCAGGTGCAAAAACCATAACTTAAAATTTTCAACTTAAGTCCCTGTATTAGATCGCAATACTCCTTACCTCAACAAAGTTTTATAGCACAATTGACACTTGCTTATCCCTCCCTGACTCTGTCCTCCTCACATGCTAACATTTCTAAAACACATTGCAAGTTTCACAGGAATTTAACAAAAAGTAAAAATAAAGTTGTCCACAAAAAGTATATATTATTGCACAATTGACTACAGATTAAATGGGAGGAGTTGGGTTATCCAATGAAAGTGACAAAAACATACGATTTTGCTAATATTACAAATGTCATGACGACATACTTTCTATGAAACACCAAGTCCTCAACCCTGCCGGCTGCTCTCTAAAGCAAGCGGTTAAAAGAATTGAGAATAAAGGAAAGAAATCAAATAAATCTACACAAATTGATGGCAAAACTTAAGAAAAAAGCAAGTAAGAAATTATAGTCGGGCGAAGTCGACCGTATAATACCTTACACCAGTTATAAAAATGAAATGTGATTTAGTGATTATAATAAAGCATTTATGTTGAATTGTACCTTGCCTCAGATATACTTAAGCCACTTATTGTGGACATTTAAGTCAAATTTTAGGGGCTAGTGTCAAATGAGGCCCTATAATTATAATATTCATTAGGGACATCAAGGCTAGTATAGAACTTGGTTTTGCATCTTTTTATTCAGATATGAGTAAATTAAACATAACTATGAACTTAAAAGCCCTATTCGGGGATTCAGTTGTATGAGGGCTAGGTGAAATAATGAACCGATCATAACCATTTTCAATAGGCTTTGTCCCCGATGGAATAGATTATCATGTACCAAATTTCATTGAATTATCTTTAAAATTGCGACCTGTAGTTTGATTACAAGGTTTTCATGGAAGGACAGACGGACAGACAGACAAACAGAGAGACAGACAGACAGACAAACAGACGGACAGACAGACAGACAGACAGACAGACAGACAGACAGACGGACGGACGGACAGAGTTAAATCGACTTAGAAAATGATTCTTTAAGGAGGGTATAGGACCAATATTATTGTGTGTTACAAGTACCAACACAAACCCAATATACTCTCCCCACTAAAGAGGTGTAGGGTATAAAAACTTAGTGCAAATTTGTGCAGTTTCTGCACAAGTTTTGTGAGTTTGTTGGCACAGAGGTCGTGCTAAATAAAAAGTGTGAGGGGGAGGGGAAAAGAAAAAGATAGTTTTCTTTTTCTTAAGAAAAGTTTTCTTGCGGTTATGCGAGTATATTTAAATCTTTTATTCTAAAAATTGATGCATGCTTTTAACAGTTTCCGTTTCCCGTGCAAGCAAAAAGTTGCGAAATATATTTAAATCATACATTTAAAGCAAATTTAAAGTAAAGATTTTCGCTTTTTTGTTAAAAATGTTCTTAAGAAATATGTTTATGATTACAATTCTATGCAGCTTTTGTGGATTTTAACATTTGAGTGGATTTTTTTTTTTTTTTTTTTTTTTTTGAATATCAAAGTTTTTTGTGATTTCTTTTACATCTAAAGTACATTAAACATTCAAAAAGTAAACCAGGAAACATCATCTAAATGAAGCTGAAATTGAGCTAATTTTATGTTATGCTCGATAAATTTTAGCTACAACTTTTTAAGAATTATTTTCTTTTTTTGGGGGTTTTCTTCCGTCTAAATAGCTTTAGACACAAAATTGTGTTTTTCTTTTTTTTTTTGTTCTCAGAATTTTCATGCTTATGCTATTTGCTAATTAATGTAAAATTTAATAATTATACTGCTACTTTGCTGTATTTCATGGCTGAATTCATTTTCAGTTTAAATTATGATTTTTAATTTGTTTGCTTAAAAAAGAAACATAATGTATTTTGAAATTTATGTTAATATTTTAAATTGAAAATTTTTAGAAATTTATGAAAAATTAAGGCAACACCTTTTTTTGCTGTGTTTGCTAGTTTTTTTTAAGGATTTTGTTTAAATTTGGTTTTCTTATTTAAATTTGTAAATATAAGTACGTGTTTTTCCTTCTTTTAATATATATTTTGTATTTCCCTTGTATTGCTTTTAAAATGACATTGATGAACGTTTTGCTTGTTTAGGGTTTATTGCAAATAAATATAATAATTCTGATCGAAAATCAATATATGTATATATAAAGAAAAACAGAACAAAAGAATAAACTTGAATTGACTTAAAGGCACTAAGTAAAATAAAATTTATATACACATGTTTAGATATATTTGTAGATTTGCAAAAAAATACGAAAT
Organism: Lucilia sericata; assembly: GCF_015586225.1. NCBI lineage: Eukaryota > Metazoa > Arthropoda > Insecta > Diptera > Calliphoridae > Lucilia > Lucilia sericata. The sequence continues at coordinate 48,659 of NW_023994397.1, read as the reverse complement.
ATATGACGTTATCGTTGGGCACAGTGGTCTGAATGTAGTTTCTAGCATTTAAAAAACTTGATATTTTGAACGTTCATAGGGAGAAAAAGAAATATACACGCCTGGTACAAAATTGACACCAAACTGTTTATAATTTTTCAATACCATCCGTTGTCAAAGTATATACATACGTACGACAACACTATGTAATATTGACAGCATTGCAATAATTCATTGTCGAAATCTAAATTTTATACACATCCGTTGTCTAAATGTTAACAAACGTGGTAAGCTCACTATTGACAAACAATCAGTTGCCAATAGTGAGCTTACCACGTTTGACAACGGATAAGCTCTTAATTTTAAATGAAATGACAATAAGGCGGTTATATACTATACTCATTGAAAGTCTATATACTGATAACACTAATCCCAATAGAGCATCAAGTTCAAGCAGAACATTACAGCAAATACCAGTAGGAATCGCTGACTTTGAACTCGGAACAAACAGACCAAGGGTTTTGCATTGATACCCTACAACACTAACAGCCAGACGGAAGTCCGTCTTATAACTGAATGCATAAATGGGATTCGAATAAATATAACGTCAACAAGGGTTAAGAGATACAGAGGTCAATTAGGTTAATAGCAGGTGATTAGATTAAACATATGGGACAATTATAGCGTTAACTGAATACTCTTCCAGACGTATGCTTTATATCATATGGGGAATACTTGGCAACGAAAGAGCGAATGTGCTTGCTATAGAGGATAGAAAAAAGGTGAGTAAAACCACAAAGATACTATGGCTTAACCCTAAAAGGAGCTAGACAAAGCTCCTTAGAATAAACAAGTTCAAGGTTAGTATGATGGTACCTATTCTAGGTTGACACTCAGGCTTATAGGCAAAACTGCACAAAATTAGACGAACAATTTCAAACGTAATGTAGAGCCTCCTTAGCATGAGCTTATCCTAGATCATTATGATGCTACGAATTCTAAGTGTATGCACATCATTATGGCTACGACTGTAAAAATGTGCTTGCTGTAGAGGAAAGAGAAAAAGTGAGTAAAGCCACAAAGATTCTATCGCTTAACCCTAAAAGGAGCAAGACGAAAAGCTCCTTAGAATAAACAAGTTCAAGGTTAGTATGATGCTACTTATTCTCGGTTAACACTCTGGCTTATAGGAAAAACTGTACAAAGTTAGACGAACAATTTCAGTCGTAATGTAGAGCCTCCTTAGCATGAGCTAATCCGAGATCAGTGTGATGATACGTATTCTAAGCGAATATACAGCATTATGGTTACAACTGTAAAACAATTGGATGAGAGGTTTCAGAAGAAGGTCATGTGATGAGGATCGTAAAACTCTGAAACTGTGTCATTGCCAGACATTCGATATTACATTTAAATATCGGGCGGTATTACTTCGAATACCATATTTCTCAAGAGCATTGATTGGAATATTCTTAGGAATTACGCCCAAAAAGTATGTTTCTGGACATCGGACGATAATTGTTTCATAGATCACTATATACTGCAATATTTTCCACGATAATTCTATTTTCGAATGTGATGAAGTAATATCAATCAAACATCAATCAATCTAAGATCTTTATAAGGAGTATAAGAGAAACAAGATAGAATTTATATGATTTTTGACCTTCAAGTCATTTTCTGAAGGTTACTGTATATAAGGTCTAAGATCAAAGAAGGCCCAATCATTACAAAAATCGGCAGTATCATTTAGACTCATATGGAACTAAATTTTACCAATTTTTATAGAGCTACTAGAACATTTAACATAATTATAAGCTCGAAAGCCCTATTCCGGGGGAGACGGTCCCAGCAAAAACTTTACATGGTAATGAATGTTTAAAATGCTAAAATTTACTTACACAATAGGATTTTAAGTCATTATTGTAATACGGTGATGTCATTGCAGGCTAGTACCTATCACAATCGCTTAGAAGTAATCAGAAAAAGAAATCGATATAAATCGTACGAAAAATATATATAGTGACAGTGGCTTTACAAAGAATTTGACTAATGAATTGGAAAGTATTTATACACATTATTAATAAGACGTTATTAGACTACTTCTATGTAATCAGAACGATATGTAGTAGTGATTGGAAAAGTATGTTAATAAGGTAAGTGGTTATAATTGAATGTCATTAACAATTTTATGCTGGGGTTGTATATGAGCTAGGCAATATAATGAAACAATTTAAAAAATTGTCAATATGTGTTAAATTTCATCAAATTATCTTGAAAATTGAGACCTGAAGCATGCGCACAAGGTTTATATGGACACACAGACAGACAGACGGACGGACGGATAGACGGACATAGCTAAATCGACTTAGAAAGTCGAAAGAAAGATTTTGAGCCGATTGGTATGCTTTCAGTTAGGTGTAGGACCAATATTTTTATGTGTTACAAACATCAGCCCAAAAACACATAATATCCTCCCTACTATAGTAGTGTAGGTCTCATTATAATGATGATTTATACATATACCGCATGCAAAACTGAGATTTTAATTTCCAATCTAGGAAGTTGCCAATTAAATCCCGTATATATCATATAAGAAACATTAAATGCAAGAATATATTGAATGCTGAGAACTTACAATTGCCAAGAAAACAAATGCCACTAAAACTTCTACAGTTTGGGTCGGAACCATCGATAAAACGAACAGTTTAAACAGAGATGGTAAACGATCACACTAAGTAAGAATCATAAGAATAAAGCTGAGTTAATCAAATCTAGTTTAAATATTGAGATACTTTTTACATTATACTGTTTTACAGATCATTATTGAAGAACCCTATTATAATGTTTTTTTATAGGTATTTATAAGGGGGTAAATATTTGGAATTCCCGCCCCTAATTAAGCAAAAGACATCAAACAATCGTTAATTGTATTTTTTTTATAACAAGAAATTAAAATTTAATATTATCATATACCTCGAAAACACCTTAATTGTCTAGAATTTTTTTATGACAATTTGTTCAATTCATCCCATAGTGTCTTAATCTATATTACGTAGTTAAAGGCAATGTTCATGTTCTCAAAAGAGTATTACTATTGGTGGCAGTTGTCTCTATAAGGTTTATGGTCAGGTCAACCTTTTATTTTATATATATGAACGTAACTTTGATGAACAATGTCTAGTACATTTAAAATACTAGAATGTGGTAATGTTTAGCAATTATTGACTTATGTCTAAACAATGACAATGACTTATACTATAGATTTTGTTATTAGTTTTTTTTTTATATATAATCGAAAACGTTTGAATGCTTTTGCTGGGGTGTTTTTATTTTATTTGATTTTATTATTTAATTTCTTTGCTGCATGTTAAAGTTGTTTAGTTACCCCTTTAAAAATGTTTAGTATTTTTAGCAATTTTTTTTATTTAAGTTTGTTGCATGACTACGCTGTTTTTTTTTGTTTTCAAAACGAACATGAACAAAGAAAGACAAGTACTACTATGGAGGCGAAAAGAAATGTACAAAATTAAAGACAAAGCTACAAAGACACTAAAATGAGTTACAGACAGAACTAAAGAACAGCAATCAGCTATAACTCATAAAAAATTCTATACATATAGAAATACAAGAGTTTCTTTTTTTTCATGTTATTTGTATATTTAGCTACATGTTTGCTTGTATATCTGTACTTTGTATCTCTTTTTTTTTTTTTTTTGTGTATTGCTGTTTTACAATCATCAAAAGAATCCAATAATGAGTTTTGAACAAGAACAACAGCAAGAAAAATTATGACAAAATAAAGGGCCGGCAATGAGCCAAGAATTTATATGTATCTGAATAATTTTGTTAGCATCATTTTTGTTTTCGTTGCTGTTATTTTCTTCTTTTTTTGTATAATAAAAAATAATAAACTTTAGCTTAGTTTTCCAGTATAATTTGTCAAAAATTGTGTTGGCTGTGTTTTATTATTTGTTTGATTTACTTTTTGTTCAGTACTTTTCGCCTGTCAGCTTTGTTTATGAGTTCAAGTTTAAGTGTGTTGAATTGCTGTATGACTCCCTAGGATGAGCTAAAAAAAATACAGCTTCCGGTAAACAGCAGTAGGGGGGAAGTATAGCGTTAATATAAGAATATCATACATAAAAATTTTTTATAAAATAATCTTAATAAATTTATACATTTCAGATTTCCAGTAGTAAAACTAATGAAGAGATTTTTGGCATTATATATAAAAGAATTTAAAATGTTATTCTTAGAGAACAATACTCATATTAGAAAAAAGAGAATATTTTAAGGCATGATAACTTTTTGAAATTTATATTATAGATTATAGAATTTTAAATTTTTTCTAGGCAAATCGAATTCTTTGTTTCATCAATGATCGACCATAATTAGGCAACAATTTAAATGACATTTAAGAACTGCTAAGAATAATTAACTTATTTTAAAACATCATCTAGGAATATACAAATTAAACTTCAATTTCTTATTATAACATCGTCAGACTCTGAGTATTGAGTAATGAAAACTTGGCGCAATAAAACTTATTCTCTACGCAAAAAGATGAGACCTTCAATTGACTTGGTATATAGATGCGAAAAAACCTTTATACAAGCTGCTTCTTAGGGCACTAAAACCTTCGAATGTGTTTCTCTGTTTTATCGGTTTTATAATGAAATATGTTTTTTTGAATTTAGTGCTCTTTTCCCCAAAGGTATTAGTAGATTTATATGCAATTTATACCTCAAGAATATAGCCATATGTTATCGACCTACAAGTACCAATGCATTTCAGGAAAAACTTGTTTTTCAGCCGTGAAGTTCGTATGTGGAACAAACTTCCAAAAGTCTTTTCCGTCAGTTACTTCACTTTCAACCATGCTTCGAGATAATGATTACACAAAGTAATTCATTACCTGGGCAATTAAAATGACTTGTAATGTGCAGTTGCGCAATAAGAAATTACAATTACATGCAATTGAAGTTTCTCCAATTACAATTACTTGTAATGTGTAATTGACCAATTAAAATTACTTAAAATGTAACTGTAATTGGAAATGTAATCATTATTCTAAAAAACTACTTTCAATTAGATTTACGAAATATTAAGGATAACTCTGTTTTTTCTTTAGTTTCCTTTCTTTCACACTTTCCTTTCTTTCATGTAATTAATTACATGGCCAATTACAATTACTTGTAATGTGTAATTGAGCAATAACAAATCAATTACTTGTAATTGAAGTTTATCCAATTACAATTACTTGTAATGTGTAACTGACCAATTAAAATTACTTCAAATGTAATTGTAATTGGAAATGTAATCATTATCCCCAAAAACCTGCTTTCAATATAATTAGATTTACGATATATTAGAGATAACTCTATTTTTTCTTTAGTTTCCTTCCTCCACTTCCTTTCCTTCCTTAACTTCCTTCCTTCCTTTCCTTCCTTTCCTTCCTTTCCTTCCTTTCCTTCCTTTCCTTCCTTTCCTTCCTTTCCTTCCTTTCCTTCCTTTCCTTCCTTTCCTTCCTTTCCTTCCTTTCCTTCCTTTCCTTCCTTTCCTTCCTTTCCTTCCTTTCCTTCCTTTCCTTCCTTTCCTTCCTTTCCTTCCTTTCCTTCCTTTCCTCCTTTCCTTCCTTTCCTTCCTTTCCTTCCTTTCCTTCCTTTCCTTCCTTTCCTTCCTTCCTTCCTTTCCTTTCCTTCCTTTCCTTCCTTTCCTTCCTTTCCTTCCTTTCCTTCCTTTCCTTCCTTCTTTCCTTCCTTAACCCTTCCTTTCTTTCCTTCCTTTCCTTCCTTTCTTTCCTTCCTTTCCTTTCCTTCCTTCGATCGATCTTTAAAAAAATTTTATATATTCCTTAGTCGATCACAATTTTCCATAAATTTTATCGAGATTTAGATTTTTATTATTTTAACAATTATGTTTAGAATGTAAGTATAGCATATTTCAGGAAGTTTATTTACTGTCGTACTATGGTTGGTATGAGTGATATTTTAATACTCATACGTAATTAGGTGAATCTTAAATGCACTTTTTCAAAATCACGATAATAATATCCAATAATTTAATCAAACTTTTCGAATAATATTTGTTAAATATTTGTGTATTTTTTTTTCCTGAAACACATACATATAAAATGTTATCTAGTTTATTGAATTTTGTTGAAATGCAAAATGTTTTTGCTGCAAACCAATTTATATTGATTTTGCACATACAGCTGTCACTACTGATGTATATTTTGACAGGCAAAAAAAACCTGGAAAACAAGGATACGATTTAAACTGTCACAAATGATCAGCTTTTGGAAAAAAACAGCTTTCATGAAAACTAAAATTTCATAAAAAGTAATAGTTAAAAAATGCCGATGATTTAACAAAAAAAAAACTATTATTTTTTAACAATTTTAATTTCTTGGTTTTATTTAAATCAAATCAACAGTTCCATAAAACTTTTCTCAAAATTAACACATTTTTTCCAATTTTATATGATTTGTACATTTCTTTTAAAGAGTTTTATGATTTTTTTTTTTGTTAATATCATATCACGAAATATGAAGCTTAAGTTTGCATATATAATTTTTACTTCCGGTTTGAGTAACACTATTACTATAACATTGTAATAAACTCAGTGACCTATCACATGCACACTAACATATGTTGACTGTTATAAATGCTAGAACTAAACATAAACTTTTCATTTTTTCATTCAATAAAGAAAAATGAAATTCAAATACTATTTTTTTCATCTTAAGATTGAAAATAGTATTTTTTAAGGAATTCTTAATTTATACAAAGGTTTTCATTTTTATTAAAAAACAGGCGTTAAATAGAACACACACATACACAAACTCCTAAGGGAACTGAGGAATAAAAAAAAGAGGAAAACATAAAAAACTAAAAGTGAAAATAAAAAATATTGTAAAAGGAAATAAAGAAAGAAAAGGCGAAATTTTGTGCAAAAATCTTTCAACAAACTGCAGCCATTATCAGAAAAATATAAAAAACTAACAAAAATAACAACAGAATTCTCAAAAGAAAAAAAAAATATGGAGGAAAGAAGGATTTAAGCTCAATTCCCACAATAAAGCAAACGCACACACATATTGACAAGATGTCGTTGTATCACAATGAATAAGTATGTGTGAATGGGTAGAGTGTGTTTTTAACAAATCCCTGCTGTTCTTTAGAATTCGTAGTGACACTAAAGTGACGATTGAATTATTCTCTGGCTCCAAAAAAATCCAAAAAACTGTATGAAAATTCGACTTAATAAAGTCGAAAATGGCAAATTTTATATAAAACAGAAACTTTTCTCCTCTCAAAACTGCTGGGAATGAAAGGATGAAATAATATGGGCACTTTTTGTACACACTGTGTGTGTTTTGGCAGCTGTTTCATGGTGTTAAAACGTATGAATGGCATAAGAGGTCAAAACTGCTCACACACATACATTTTCGACTGATTTTTATTTAAGCTGGCTAAAGACAAGGAGTATAAACTGTTGTTGTTGTTGTTGGAACAGGTGAGTGCGTAAAATGTATTGCCGGTTTTAAATTAAAACCAACATATAAAAACCCAATATTACTCACATTTACACACATACACATTTCTACCCTTTAAAACCAACAAGGTGCGAACTATATTTTCTGCTTTTTTTTCTTTCTTCTCTTCTTGTTTGGACCATTTGTATTTTTATCTGGTATTTGTTGGTTATAAATTCAATTTTTAATCTTTAATACCCATTTCCTAAGCATTAAACTGAGCGCACCTTTATCAAATAGTTATAGCAAACGAACCGATTCTGTACGCTTTATTACATTTTTTGTATGAAACAATTTGTTGTTTTTTTTTTTGGAAAAAAAAAGATTTTAAACTTGCTGATAAACCAACATATAGTAACATGAAAACAAATGTTTATATTTTTAGAAGTTTCCAACAGAAACATGCAATGTTTGCTATTAATAACTTAAGTTTTTACTCATACATACGTATGTTTATATTTTCGGCCAAACATTTTAATTTACTTTTTATTACGGATTTTACAGATTTTTGGAAGCATAAACTTTTTACTGGAATATAATTTAAAGGAATGTATTCTTAAAGGAATTTTTATATTATATATCACTGGAAATGTAACAAAAAGTTGACTTTTATATAGAAATGGCAAGAGTTTTCATAAGATTTGCATAAGATCTAGTGGCAATCTCTGAATGGGGTCGTGCTAATAGAGTCAATTTCAACGCACGTTAGACTCAATGTTGTGTTTTAACGCTCTAACTCACGTCAAATCATGTTGCTTCATGTGGTGTAAATATTAAGGAGACAGAAGCTCTTGATGTTCTGGGCATGAGAATACAGTGTGATGTTCGCTGGATCAAACACCTATTTCAAGTGTCGAAAGAAGCATTCAAGTGTCTCGATTTTCTCAAAAGGTGTAAGACATACTTCACTCCCTCTGACCTCCTTACTATACTATCTACTCCACCTACATGCGACCTAAAATGAAATACAACTCTCATGTATGGGCCGGCGCTTTAAAGTCTATTTTGGGGCTACTCGACCGCGTACAGGAGAAGGCGAAGGTACTTATCGGTGACAATAGGGTATCCAACTCTATAAATTCACTGCAGCATCGTCGCAATGTGGGGTGCGTTACACTGTTCTATCGATACTATAATGTAATGTGTTCTTATGAAATTAGGGAACTTGTTCCCGAAACCCGCATATCCACACGTAACACACACATATGTGCTCGATTGGCCAGTGGATCGCACAATGCACTACAGAGAGAATTCGTTCTTTAGTCGTCCGTATGTGTAACAAACTTTCCCCAGAAGTCTTTCCAGTCACTTGCAATGTGGGTAGGTTTAAATCGGATGCCCACAAACACTACTATCTCTATCCTCCCTCCCATAACCTATTTTCCTAGTTCCAACACAATGCACTGTATGAGTAGAGGTCATCCCCTGAATGCTGGTCCAACAAAAAGATAAATGAAGTGCATAAAAGTACCAAAAATGCAGCATTTAACCGTTTTATCCTTAAAGAGACTGAATTTCAAAAAAAGTGACAGATTTTTTAATAAACAACGATAAGTATAACGTTTTTACTATTTTAGTTTTTGAGATATGGGTTCATAGAATTCACCCGTTTTTATGCCTTAAATCCTAAGTCGATTCAAAAAGTACCATTTGAGAGATGAAAAGTACTAAAGAGTTCTATCATTTTTAACAATCATGAGTTTTAGATTCATATTATAGAACATACAAAGAGTATCATTTGAAAAAAGAAAAATTACCAAAATTGGATTAAATTCTAACTTTGTGGAAAGTACTACTAAAATGAGTACTAAACCGATTGGTATACTTTATGGTGGGTATTGTGCGTTACAAACATCAGCACAAACCCAATATACCCTCAACACTAAAGTGGTGTAGCGTATAATTAACTGAAGTGAGGGGAAGGGATTTACAAAGTAACCCACCATCTACATATTCATAATCATATATTCAAAATCATAGAATAAAAATTTTATTATGAATGAGTGCTTTAATTAGTAAAAAGTTCATTGAAGCTTTTTTTGAAAAATAATCCAAAGAAGTTGTATGTATGTTGAGTTCTTTTTTTGTGGTTTTCATTCAAAAGCCTAGTTAGTAAACTGTTCTGTACATTTTCCATTGAAATGATTCAGTTTATCATTTGTGCAAGGAGGAAAGTATTTTACGATAATTTAATTTAAACACATTTTACACAAAATTGGTATCCTTTTTCATTCACTTTGGCGACTTTTGAACTCTACTCATGGCTTTACAAAGTTTTTAAATCAGATTGACATTTATAGAAGATGATATTAAAACACTATTGGATTCAAATAAATCTTAAATAATTTAAAATATTCCAGAAAATGTCCAGTAGAGCAACACGGGAAGCCTTCTTAGAATGAATAAGTTCAAGGTTATTATCAGAGTATGGATATACTAGTTCAGAGAAATTAATTCGAGCAAAATAAAATTTTGCAGTGAATATTTTGTTTTGCTCGTGAGTTTAAATAAAATAATTTTTGTTCATGACATGAGTAAAAATGAATATTTCATGAATTTTATAATATAAATATTAAATAAATATATTCTTCGCGTGTGTAAAAGTTATTAATTTTCTGTTCGTTTTGAATTCTCTTGTGAGCGAAATTAAAAAACAAAACGAATAGACTTTTCTCGTGAAGTGAGCATAAAAATTAAGAGCTGAAATAAAAATCGTTTTCGTGAGTTTAAATAAATTCACGAATGCTAAATATTTTTACTCTGGTTATTATAACACACCGGTTTATCAGCATAATTATACCAAACTGGTTGAAGGGATTCAGACGTATGTATGTAGAGCATTTGGAGAGGACAGTGAAACACTGAAACACTTTACTGTGTCATTGCCAGGTTTTAGTTGAAATTAAATCAAAATATCTTGGTACCTTTAATCTTTCAGATATAACATCTCTTGAGAAAACTGATGGAAACCTAACCTAAGGAAAGTGTTCGAATTTTTGAAAAAAAATTTTTATAATTCTATTAATGTTTCAAAGTTTTTGAATGCGAAAATTTGCCCTCAGGATATTAAGTTTCTGAACAATGAACTATAATTCCTTTTTATAGAATTTTAGCCCAAATTGTAAATGAAGAGGAGCACATAATATGATCGAGAGCATCCTAAGGGCATTTTTATACACTACACCACTATAGTGGGTGTGCGTTTGTGCTGGTGTTTGTAACATCCAAAAATATTGCTCATACACCCACCTTAATGTATACAAATTGGCTTAGAATTACTTTCTGAAACGATTTAGCTATGTCCGTCTGTCTGTCTGTCCGACCGTCTTTTTTTTTTTTTTGAATTTTAACCAAAATTGTATATGAAAGGGAGCACACAATAGGATTAAGAGTGTCCTAAGGGTATTTTTATACCCTACACCACTATAGTGAGAAGTTGGTATTTGTAACACTCAAAAATATTGGTCCTACACCCTCCTCTGCTCAGAATGTCCGTCCGTCTGTCTGTCTGTCTGTCTGTCTGTCCGTCTGTGTGTCCATGTAAAGCTTGTGCGCACTGTACAGGTCGTAATATTCAAGATTATTTGATAAAATTTTCCACATACTCTTCTTTTAACCCTCTTGCCTCTTGAAAATGGTTAAAATCGGTTCATTATTTCGTATTGCCTCCATACAACCGTAACCCCCGAATAGCGCCTTTGGGCTCATAAATATGTTAAATGTTCTTGTATCACTTTAAAAATCGACAAAACTTAGTTAAGTCTGGATGATAATACAAATTTTTGTAATTATCGGGCCTCATTTGACCCTATCCCCATATAAAGTTCACTTCAGAAAATAACTTGATGATCAAAATTTACTTATAATAACTAATATCATGATGATATTCTGCATAAATAACTGATGTAGACGTAAATCCTTCTAACCAAATTTATAAGGATATGATCATTTTAACCCCTCTTTTAGAAAATCTCATTTTTTTGTCAACAAATTGATGTGTAGGTTATAATATTCGCCGGCCATGCCCGACTATAAATTCTTACTTGTTTTCATGTTTGTGTAAGATCATGTTCTCTAAACAATAGTAATGGATAGTAGTTCGATTAAATCAATTGGCAAGAACTTTAAAAAGATATAGAATCTCAAGGAATACCTTGTACAAACGAGATAAGTTTCAAAAGTCAACGGAAAAAGAAATATAATGATATGTTCTATATATTGTAGAAACCTGCTTAACAATGATGACTCATGTATTAAATAATATACTTATTATTTCAAAGATTATCTCAAATAAGCTAAATTGCTGAATTCTTGCATCATTTTTTTCTATCATAACTTTATAATAGCTTTCAATATAAACATGATTTAGCTTTCAAATAGATTTCTTATCTGAAAGCATATAACAAGGAAAACAAAATAAATTTGAAATTTAATAAAGAAAATCTAGATCTAACGATAAGTTATGGCAAATAGAACTCAAACCTTAATCTTTAGCAACAAACCAGGTCTTCAAATCATAAAATTTTTGCCAAAATTTTGAAACACTTTCAAGAAAACACGTTTTTAAAACAGCAACTAAAAAAAAGGAAAAAATTATCACTCCAAAAAAAAGAAAACATTAAAATGACGACTAATGCCTGTAGGGTATGAAAATTGGATTTTTCTTAAATTTTTATGATTTTCTCCTTGTTAAACTTTGTATATCTTCTTACTTCGTCATCAAAAAAGAATTCTACGAGTTAAAGAGTGAGGAAAGCAGAAAAAAGTGAAAAATAAAAAAAAACTTTTTATCACTCTGGTATTTTTTTTTGGTTTTTTTTACTTCGTATTCGTATTATTTTTTATTTATTTTATTTTTTGTTGTTTTTACTGTTTTTACTTCAAATATTGTTGTTGTTGTTATATATTTTGTTTTTAGGGAAAGTTTCAGAACATACGCACTCGCTTTTACAAGGTAGATACAATTTTCTGTTTCGTTTGTGTATTTTTTTTTTTCGTTATTTGTTATTGCTGTAAATGGAAATGTTGTTGCTGTTTTTATTCTGGCTTTCCACTTTTTGCTGATATTGATGTTGTTGTTGCTGTAGTGGCAGTAACGTTAAGTTGATTAAAGCCAAAAAGGTATGGCAGTTCAAGTTTGAACACAAAATATAGAAATGAAAAAAAAAACAGGCAACTCCAAGCAAAAAGAGGAAGAAAAAGCAAAAGTTAACAAATAAAAAAAGTAAAAACTGCTATAAAAAGAGAAAGTTTTCTACAGAAATAATAAATATTATTATTATTATTTTTTTTTTTTTGATTCTACATATAAATTATTCATTAATTTTTGTTGTTGTTGTTTTTTGTAATATATTAATTAAACCCACTTTTTTTTCTTGTTAACAAGATTTTAATTTCACATCAAAACTTCTTCATTTAAGCACGTATAATATTTTCAATATTATTTTGAAATTGCTTTTTTCAAAATTTGAGCTTTCTTTCTTCCAACAACTTGTTTAACCGTTTGCTCTTTTTTTTCAAATTTCAACTTATTTTAAACAATTTCCTTTAAACTTTTTTTAAAAATTTTCTTCTATTTTTTTCTTAATTCTTTATTTCCTTTTGTAATATTTATAAATTTTTATAGGATTTTATTAGAATTGAATTTTGTTTTCTTTTGAATGAATTTCTCGTTTCACAAACGTCAAACAGGGGTGTAAACACAATACAGACTGAAATCAAGCATATAGCAGCACAAACCGAGTAGCTTGTATTTTAACAACGACATGATTATCATATTCTTCATCATTAATATCATAGTCGTCGTCGTAGTCGTAGTCGCTGCTATCATTCACATGAAGTACCAGCCATTCACAGGCAATAGGAAGAACAAGAATTCTGTTAAAATAAATACTATGTAGTAGTGTGTGAAATGTTGTGGAATTGAAACATTACAGGAACTGGCATTAAAAAATAGACACTAATACAGACATGTATGTGTGTTTGTGTGTATGTTTTATATTGAACATTTTAAGGCTCACTGTACAATTATAACAGTATCGTACTTTTGTTTTGGGGGGTATCTCTTGTAGAGTTGCCAGCTTTTTAAGTAAAAGAGTTTGCACATGGCAGTACTGGATAATAAAAAAACTGATAGTATCTTTGTGGATCCACTCACTTTTCCATTATTCCAAATTTTACAGGTTTGCAAGTGCATTTGCTCTTTCGTTACCGATTATTCCCCAGTGAACTTGTACTGAGATGATGCAAAGCTTTCTCCTGGAAGAGCATTTGGTTCAGGCTATTTTACTGTACAATACTGACTTAGATATAACTTTATCAGCTGATAGGAAGGAAACTTTGTTGGTAAATATATTACCTTCTTTTAGCTCCATATTTATTATAATCCAGTTTACCCATTCCATTATTTCACGGACTTCTGCATGGAAGCTAGTGTTATGATTTGGCAGACAGAAGTTTTCTTTTTTTTCTGGGATTTCAATGTAGAACTCCAGTCGCGTTTCATTTCCCAGTCCAAGTATCAATAGATTCCTACCAGTTCCTGATCTAATGTTTCCACTTAACCAAATTTCCGACAAATTCTGCTTTCTTTCACGTCCGATGTTAGACCCATTTCAAACTTGGCTTGATAAGTGTTTAGCGCTCTCGGAGAGTATTGGAGAGAGAAACCCATAAGGCTCTTGGAATAATAAAATGGAGGGTAGTATCACAAGGATTTTAGGGGGTGAACCTAACGAGAGCAGAACGAGAAGCTTTCCCAAAATGAGCAAGACTACAGTTAGTATGATGATACGTATTCTGAGTGGATTCACAGGATTTCGGGTACAGCTTTACAAAATTAGAAGTACGGACAACTACTACTTCAGACGTATGTAAAGCATGTAGAGAGGACAATGAAACTTTGGAGCACTTTATGGGACATTTCTTTCGTCGCCAATATAACCAAATATTTTGTGCTGATATTATTTCGAACTGAGTTTCTGGACATCGGACGTTAATACGTTCAGTGAATACCTTTTTCCATGAAAAGGAGCACACAACAGGGCCGTTAGTGATATAGGAGTGTTTCTTCGGATTTGATGTAGCTACATCTTCCTATCAACCTAATCTAGCCACGAGGGACTATGTTTAATTCTTGGAGTGAAACTGGTCACTGAAATTTATAAAAGGAAGGCAACTTTAAATGGGGTCTAAGATCAAATAAGGCCCGATCATAACTGCAAAGTGCTAATTTTTCAATCAAACTCTTAAACTACCACATCTCTATCGGTTAGACAACACACAACAGATCTGTCAAGCCGAAGTGATCTAACCGACTTTAGCCTAGTTCGAGTTTCTTCACTTTCAGACTTCTATATATATCTAGTGGCATATAAGCTAGAACGGAATCTGCTTTAGATATCTCTAACGCTGTTTCAGTATAAACTCTGTTGGGGTTTACTAAATGTTGTCTTTATCAAATGACTAAAAAGGGATGAAATAATTTAGATACATATAGAGGGGCCTACTTAATGTGGCCTCCTTTCAAGAAACCTGAAATATATATGCTGGATTTATTTAGGTTTCTGGCTGTACACTGGAAGCTAGTACAGACATGCCAGTCGGCTTATCTAGGTCTAGATTCTATTACGATATCTCACTGCTGAAAGCTTGATCTGATAGCACATTAATATACATCAGTCTCATCGTTGACGTTTAAGAGTCATGATGGTGATTGTGACAATAGTCAAAATCGGTGGGGCCTCCCTTGCCAGACAAGTCTAAGCCGAGTGCGATCTAGAACAACCACTCTCCCGTAGTAGGGGCGTTTAGTAGACAACCAGTCTATATACTCGTCATAGTTATGTAGAGTTTAGCTTCCGTTGGCCCTCTGAGGTCATTGTCGCCCTTTTGAAGGCTGTCGATCCACTATCCGATAAATCTAACAGCATCTATCCTCTAAGTAAGCGGCTTGTTGGTCTACCTCTGTCTCCAGATGATTTCAGTTATATGGCAGTAGGTTTTTAAACCTGCGAACTTTCTATTTCTGATTGTAATGTCAGATAATGAAACATGCCCTGCGTATCCGGTAAAGGACTTAATAATCTCCGGAGACCCGACAACTACAGTGTCGGTCGGCTATAGTATGTTCTCTGCGCCTGAGGCCTCGCTTAGTGGAGTGGTAGCTCCAGACTCTGCTAAACGATCAGTTCTAGTAGGCGATCGAAACCCTAGCTTGATGCAGTGTGGTTCTTCGAAACCAGTCATCTCTAAAACTTCTTAAATTAAACCGATTGTAATCATTTTCAATAGGCTTCGTCCCTAGTACAATATAATGTCATTTACTAAAATTCATTGAATTACCTTTAAAATTGCGACTTGTAGTTTGATTAAAAGTTTTACATGGAAGGACGGACATAGCTATTTATTTTCTAAAATTATTTGTTTTCTAAAATCTGTGGGATTTTAGAAATTTTGTTGCTATGAACTAGGACTAAACAATCCAATTACTCTCTTTAAACACTAATCTAGTTATCATTCATACTTGTTTACAAACCAAAAAAATATATACACCCTCATAAACATATACAGACATCAGAAATCCTTTTTCTCTCTTTCTGTTTCATTCACTGTTATAATACAACTACAAACATGCTCCCCCAAAATTACGAGTAAAAAAATAAATAATAAAAATCCTGTTCTCTCGCACTTTCTCTTGCTCAACACAGTGCCCTGTTAAACACAAATTGTACTAAATTAAATAACAAACAAAAATACAAAAACAGGAAACCGTTATTGTCTGTCTATCTGTCTGTTAAGTTTAGTTACAAAGTTGTTATTGTTGTTGTTGTTTTCATTACATATTTGTTCTTTTTTCACTTCAAGAGTAACATTAAGTTTATCAGTAGTAGTAGTGGCAAGTAGAGTAAGTTTAGTGTGTATAAATGTGTAAATCCCTGTTACATTTATAATAAACACGAGTGCGTGAGAGGGAACTGGTGTCCTGTTGTTTGTGTAAAAACATATGAATGAGTGTGTAACTGTGTATTGTAAGTTTGTAGTTGTCGAAATAAAATAAAGGATATTATTGCATGCAATATTTTCATTTATCGTTTAGCTGACGACACGAAGACTAGCTTAAGAGCTTTTATACTTATATATTTTTCTACATACATACGTACATACATATGTATGTACTTTTGTGTGTATATTTTTGTTATTGTATCAACGTTGTTTTTATACGTTTGTGGGCCATTGTGTGTGTTTATCATTGTTGTTGTTATTTTTTTGCTATATATCTTTAACGTGCACGTTTTTCTTATTGTTTCAATTGCCATTTTGTTCCCATCTCTTGTGTTTTGTAGTTTTATCACATTTTCGTTTATATTATCAACGTATTCGTTAGAAGTTCTACTATAAATATTTATTTCAGTTTTGTGTGTCTGTTGTTGTTTTTTTTTTGTCTTTTTGTGTTGTTATTAGAGACTACTTCTCACTCTTTGGCTGTCCAGTAAATTGACAATGACATGTTGTTAAGGGATGCCATGTTTAATAATTACAATTGTGGAGCGTACTGAATTCATTGAGCTGGAAAGTTGGTAGTTATTACTGTATTATATGCTGCAAATGCATTACAGTTTTATTTGCCTAGTTTTACATTAGGGATTTGTGAAAACACCTGAAAATAAGGCGTGATAAGCATTGGACATAGTTTTATTTAAATGTACATACATATGTCTTTGTATGTATTTGAATACATGTATAAAATGTATTTTGAAAGTGAATATGATACGTATGATTTATGCAAATTAATTATTCGCTATATGGGACAATGAATGTATTTGAAAGGAAAGGATAAATTTGTAGTTTCTGGAACAGAACTTGAACTTGAAACTAGAACTGAACTAGAACTGAACTAGAACTGAACTAGAACTGAACTAGAACTGAACTAGAACTGAACTAGAACTGAACTAGAACTGAACTAGAACTGAACTAGAACTGAACTAGAACTGAACTAGAACTGAACTAGAACTGAACTAGAACTGAACTAGAACTGAACTAGAACTGAACTAGAACTGAACTAGAACTGAACTAGAACTGAACTAGAACTGAACTAGAACTGAACTAGAACTGAACTAGAACTGAACTAGAACTGAACTAGAACTGAACTGAACTGAACTAGACTGAACTAGAAACTGAACTAGAACTGAACTAGAACTGAACTAGAACTGAACTAGAACTGAACTAGAACTGAACTAGAACTGAACTAGAACTGAACTAGAACTAGAACTGAACTAGAACTGAACTAGAACTAGAACTGAACTAGAACTGAACTAGAACTGAACTAGAACTGAACTAGAACTGAACTAGAACTGAACTAGAACTGAACTAGAACTGAACTAGAACTGACTAGAACTGAACTAGAACTGAACTAGAACTGAACTAGAACTGAACTAGAACTGAACTAGAACTGAACTAGAACTGAACTAGAACTGAACTAGAACTGAACTAGAACTGAACTAGAACTGAACTAGAACTGAACTAGAACTGAACTAGAACTGAACTAGAACTGAACTAGAACTGAACTAGAACTGAACTAGAACTAGAACTGAACTAGAACTGAACTAGAACTGAACTAGAACTGAACTAGAACTGAACTAGAACTGATCTAGAACTGAACTAGAACTGAACTAGAACTGAACTAGAACTGAACTAGAACTGAACTAGAACTGAACTAGAACTGAACTAGAACTGAACTAGAACTGAACTAGAACTGAACTAGAACTGAACTAGAACTGAACTAGAACTGAACTAGAACTGAACTAGAACTGAACTAGAACTGAACTAGAACTGAACTAGAACTGAACTAGAACTGAACTAGAACTGAACTAGAACTGAACTAGAACTAGAACTGAACTAGAACTGAACTAGAACTGAACTAGAACTGAACTAGAACTGAACTAGAACTGAACTAGAACTGAACTAGAACTGAACTAGAACTGAACTAGAACTGAACTAGAACTGAACTAGAACTGAACTAGAACTGAACTAGAACTGAACTAGAACTGAACTAGAACTGAACTAGAACTGAACTAGAACTGAACTAGAACTGAACTAGAACTGAACTAGAACTGAACTAGAACTGAACTAGAACTGAACTAGAACTGAACTAGAACTGAACTAGAACTGAACTAGAACTGAACTAGAACTGAACTAGAACTGAACTAGAACTGAACTAGAACTGAACTAGAACTGAACTAGAACTGAACTAGAACTGAACTAGAACTGACTAGAACTGAACTGAACTAGAACTGAACTAGAACTGAACTAGAACTAGAACTGAACTAGAACTGAACTAGAACTGAACTAGAACTGAACTAGAACTGAACTAGAACTGAACTAGAACTGAACTAGAACTGAACTAGAACTGAACTAGAACTGAACTAGAACTGAACTAGAACTGAACTAGAACTGAACTAGAACTGAACTAGAACTGAACTAGAACTGAACTAGAACTGAACTAGAACTGAACTAGAACTGAACTAGAACTGAACTAGAACTGAACTAGAACTGAACTAGAACTGAACTAGAACTGAACTAGAACTGAACTAGAACTGAACTAGAACTGAACTAAACTAGAACTGAACTAGAACTGAACTAGAACTGAACTAGAACTGAACTAGAACTGAACTAGAACTGAACTAGAACTGAACTAGAACTGAACTAGAACTGAACTAGAACTGAACTAGAACTGAACTAGAACTGAACTAGAACTGAACTAGAACTGAACTAGAACTGAACTAGAACTGAACTAGAACTGAACTAGAACTGAACTAGAACTGAACTAGAACTGAACTAGAACTGAACTAGAACTGAACTAGAACTGAACTAGAACTGAACTAGAACTGAACTAGAACTGAACTAGAACTGAACTAGAACTGAACTAGAACTGAACTAGAACTGAACTAGAACTGAACTAGAACTGAACTAACTAGAACTGAACTAGCTGAACTGAACTAGAACTGACTAGAACTGAACTAGAACTGAACTAGAACTGAACTAGAACTGAACTAGAACTGAACTAGAACTGAACTAGAACTGAACTAGAACTGAACTAGAACTGAACTAGAACTGAACTAGAACTGAACTGAACTAGAACTGAACTAGAACTGAACTAGAACTGAACTGAACTGAACTAGAACTGAACTAGAACTGAACTAGAACTGAACTAGAACTGAACTAGAACTGAACTAGAACTGAACTAGAACTGAACTAGAACTGAACTAGAACTGAACTAGAACTGAACTAGAACTGAACTAGAACTAGAACTGAACTAGAACTGAACTAGAACTGAACTAGAACTGAACTACAACTGATCTAGAACTGAATTTTAACCTCAACTTAACTAAACTAGAACTGTTTAGTAAGATTTAGTTTATAATTTAATCTATGGTTCCGCAAGGAATTCATGCATCTTATTGGCAACTCTTATGCGAAACATTTTTCTCCTAAGAGTTTTTCTTTTCTAGCCATTTTGTCAACATTTGACAGCTAGTAAATACAAGAGCACTCCCTAAACAAATTGACAATACTAATTGGAATTTGCCACGCAAAATCAAGCAAAAAATAATATACAAGAAAAAAAACGAAAATTTATGTAAATTGGATAAAGACGTATTTTGTAATTTTTACACCAATACATTAAACACTAATACATAGACATGTGTCAATACAAGTAAAAGAAGCACCTACATGTAGGTAAAAATATATATAAAACTAAATTAGCGTGATATGTTACCTAAAGATAATTTAATATATGTTTTTGTTGGGGTTTATAACTTTGTTATAGTAATTAAATAAAATGATTTCTTAGCGAAACAAAAAAAAAAATTAAATGAATTTTATTAACATAAATTATCATATGAGGCTAAATAAATGAGTACATTTTTGCTTATACAGTTCAATTAAATGTTAAGAATACCCAAATATAGGCTAAATAAATGAAAGTGTAAAGAAAAACAGGAAAGGGAAACAACTACTATAGTTAAGTACACCCACACCCATAATTAAGCTACTAATAACAATGTCGTTTAGTTATAACACTGCTTGACTCTCGTATGGTGGTAATAGATACATTGAACAATGAACTTTTGTAATGTAAAAACAAAAAGAGAAAAAAAAAAAAAAAAACAAAAACATTACAGGTTTGTAAAGTAACGCTCATTTAAATTGTAGCAGAAAATAATAACAGTAAATTGCTCTTTTCGTAACTTGAACAACATTAAGAGAGTGTGAGATTATAACAGTTAGAAAGAGCACAACTGTTAAAAGCAAAAGCTTTTACCCCAAAAATGTTAAAACAGGAACATCATTATCACATTAAAGATAACAGTTAGGACTTTTGGCTTCAATTTTCTTCAAATGTACATACTTCCATATATACTTATTTACATATACAAAAGTCATAACTACTACAAATTATGGTAGGTCATATTGTATGACAAACTTTGTCATATTTAGATATTTATATATTTCTTTTCAGTTCATCTTGTTTCTCTCTGCTTTTAAATTTATTCATATTTCCACAATTTCCCTGTAAATCATTTTTATTCTTTTCTGGCAATATGTTCTTTGGAGAAGAAAAAAACACCCACATCATCAAAAAATATAATTTAATATCCTTTTATTTTGATGTCTTTTATTTGTTCTGTTGCTGCTTCTTGTTGTTGTTTATTTTAAAGAAAAAAAGGTCCTTCATCCTTTTGTTATTTGGTCTTTAACGAAGTGAACATTCTCTCAGTCCATTTAAAAGTAACAACAATATAATTTACTCATATTGTTTACACATGTTATAAATAATAAGTAGTGCAGTTTTTTTTTGTTCATTCATTTCTTGTTTATTTTACATTCTTTACTTGTTTTGTTTTTGTTTAATGAAAAGCTCACGTACTCTTAACTCCATTATAGTAGAAAAAAGTACTGACAAAAGTGAAAATAAAAACAAATTTTTACTTTAAACAGAAACATACGGTAGCACAGTGGAGCAGACTTTGGAAATTGAACATAAACATCTATACAATTTCTATTACATATCAGCCTTAATGTTTTATACCAGCCTAGCGTAGATCTATTCAGTTTAGTTCAGTTCTAGTTCTAGTTCAGTTCTAGTCAGTTCAGGTCAGTTCTAGTTCATTCTAGTTCAGTTCTAGTTCAGTTCTAGTTCAGTTCTAGTTCAGTTCTAGTTCAGTTCTAGGTCAAGTTCTAGTTCAAGTTCTAAGTTCAGTTCTAGTTCAGTTCTAGTTCAGTTCTAGTTCAGTTCTAGTCGCAGTTCCTAGGGGAGAGGGTAAGGAGGTTCAGTTCTAGTTCAGGTTCTAGTTCAGTTTCAGTTAGTTCAGTGCTAGTTCAGTTCCTAGTTCAGTTCTAGTTCAGTTCTAGTTCATTCTAGTTCGTAGAGTTCTAGTTCTAGTGTAGTTAGTTCGTCTAGTTCTAGTTCAGTTCTAGTTCAGTTCTAGTTCAGTTCTAGTTCAGTTCTAGTTCAGTTCTAGTTCAGTTCTAGTTCAGTTCTAGTTCAGTTCTAGTTCAGTTCTAGTTCAGTTCTAGTTCAGTTTCTAGTTCAGTTCTAGTTCAGTTCTAGTTCAGTTCTAGTTCAGTTCTAGTTCAGTTCTAGTTCAGTTCTAGTTCAGTTCTAGTTCAGTTCTAGTTCAGTTCTAGTTCAGTTCTAGTTCAGTTCTAGTTCAGTTCTAGTTCAGTTCTAGTTCAGTTCTAGTTCAGTTCTAGTTCAGTTCTAGTTCAGTTCTAGTTCAGTTCTAGTTCAGTTCTAGTTCAGTTCTAGTTCAGTTCTAGTTCAGTTCTAGTTCAGTTCTAGTTCAGTTCTAGTTCAGTTCTAGTTCAGTTCTAGTTCAGTTCTAGTTCAGTTCTAGTTCAGTTCTAGTTCAGTTCTAGTTCATAAATATTTCCACTGTATTGTTCGTGGGTCATTCCCAGTAAACAAAGAAACTCTCATGCATACATATTCGTATACAGACATACGTTTTCCTCCTATAGAACTCATTCACAAATACACACTTTTCTGTTCGCTCATCAACGTACAAACTATTGCACTCGAACATTACTTTCATCATACTCAGAGCCTCATACTAAGAAACATGTAGTGGGGCCAGGGATGGAAAAAGTAATATTTTCCGGTACGTAAAGTAAAGTTCATATCAATGTTCTGGTTCATAGATTTATTCATAAAAACGTTCATAGATTATTTCACACACTTGTCCATAGCTTAGTCCTCAGACTAGTTCATGAACTTGTAAATATATTGGTCTGTAGACAAGTTTATATACTACTTCAGAGACTAGTGGATTAGTCTATTAGTGGTCTTCAGTCTAATCCCATAGTTCTTAGAGTGGTCCTGAGTATATTAACTAGACTAGTCCACAGTTTATAATTAAAAGTAAGTACTAGTAAATTTTCCATGGCTGAGGAGCACCAAAATAAAAAGCAACAACATGCATACATTTACTGTTTGTTTATTATAGAAATGCTTTTAATACGAGTACAGAAAAAAATACTTTTCGTATCATTCGTTCAGTGGTTTGTTTTTGTTTATTGTATGTATGTACACGTCACACTGAACATAGTGCATACAAGTGTGTTTATGAGTTTGTATTACTAAAGAATCAAAAGAGTCAAAATCAACAGCAACAAACACAACATCCTGTGCTTCTTAACACTTTATACTGTATTGGTTTTTTAAGTTAAAATGCATGCATTCGTTTATGCATGTATTTGCTTGTATGTATTTATGTTTGCAATGTTGTAGAAAGAAACAAACATTATTTTAACTTGAATGAGCTGCCAAGTTTTAAGTTTGGCCATTTTTTTCTCTTTTGTTTTTTCGGTTCTTTCATAAATACAGCTTAAATATCTATTTGTTTCTTTTTTTTTGTGTTTATAAGGTTTAGGTTTTGTGAAAAGAATTATTTATAAAATAAAGTATACTAACTCGTTTATCCTTTTCAAAAAGAGATTATATTTCTTTTAAGGGCATATGTTATGTTTTTGTACTCAAAATCTTAATGCTGTTTTAAGTATTTAGAGTAAGTTGTCAAGTAGTTGTTAAGATATTAAATTATTTAATGAATATTTAATAAACTTAGTATTTAGAAATATTGGTGTAGGAAATCTTGGTAGGGTTTAAGGTCTGTCTCAATGCTCTCTTTTGCAACTTTGGGTAGATGGAAAATAGTCATGTTTTATTAATTTGATAATTGATAGAAATTATTCGGTTTATTCGTTATTTGAAATTTTATATATTCGTTTGAATACTCTACTTTTTACATTTTGCTTGATCTGATTCAATTTCTTTAATTCAGCAGTTACCCGTACACCTGAGCGTATACTTTATTTAATTACTTTACATTATTTGTAATATTACTCATTCGCTACGTATAACTTTTTTTAACTTCATAACAATAATCATATAAGTTAAAGACACCCAAAACTTAAAGTTAAAAGTAAAAAATAATTTTCTTAACTGAAACTTAAAGCAGATAAAGTTTTATGTAAAACTTCTGGAAACATGTGTGTATGTGTTGATGAAATTCTATATATGCAGCATTTTCTAGAAAATAATTAGAATGCGGTTTTTTTTAAGTTTTGCCTGCAAATATGCAAAATACAATGCAGATTAAAATAGTTTTACATTTTAAGCAAGAAATAATAGTTTGTCTATACAACTAAAAGCTTAAAACAGATAAAGTTTACCAAAAACTTTTAAATGAAACTGCAATGTTTAGATTTTGGTGATATTTAACGCATAACATATGCATAATGTGTTTTTTAAACAAAAGCGCTTAAAACAATAGTGTTAGGTAATGATTATCTAAATGATTTATGTTAGCGAAAGTTCATTTGAAATTTCTCTAAAACTTTAGTAGAAACTAAATTAAGATTTGGAAAGCTGTTGCTAGTTTAAACATGTGTTTTAATAAGTTTTCCCTAATATTTATTTACATTTATTTGTTTAACATGTCCCAAGAAAACCTGTAATATTAATTATCTTTATATACCACACACCTATTTAATTTACTAGCAAGTTTGTCAATGAGTAATAATAATAATTAAACATATAAGTTTCCTTAACCCAAAAAATCAACAACAGCAACAACAAAACAGCCTTTTGTTTTAATTTTTGTCATTATTAGACCTAAAAACTGTGTAGTGTGTTAAAACATGTTTTTAACTTTAACAAAAATTTATGATTTGTTGTTGTTGTTGTAGCTGTTTCCACGAAAAATAGGAAATGACCTACATTAACACCTTAACGTTGAAATCAACCTAAAAGAAAAGAAAGGTGTAATATTCAAATACATAACAACGCACATTGTTGGTATGTAAACTCAAACACACATACACCGCGTGTTGAGGCATGTTTGTAGAAGTGTGAATGAGTAATATTTTTCATACATAAATTTCAAAATTTATTATATGATGATACACAAAAAAAAAAAAAAACAATGTGTGACTTCATGTCTCTGTTCTCCCCTACCACCCTCTTCATTTTGTTTACTATCTCTGGAGTATCATATTTTTATTTAATAAGTGTTGAACTTTGGTATTGTTGTCGTTGTTGTTGTACCCTGCACCTGCGTGAAGAGGTTATATGTAAATTCTTCATTCGGTTTGTAATTTCTATAATATCATTTTCCGGTCCTTTAAGGTATATATTCTGGATCCTTATAGATAACAAAGTCGATTAAGCTATGTCCTTCTGTCTGTTGTCTGTCTATAAATGTACATATATATTTGTCTGTCTATATTTATTTATTATCAATACTTGAGGACCCAAATTTCTTCTAGATCCAAATCTTCTGTATGTCTGTCTGTCTATCTGTATGTGTGTCTGTCCGTTTTTCTGTCTGTGTGTGTGTAAAACCAATACATATTCCGAAGACCCCAATTTTTTTCGATAAGTTTGTTATTTTAAAAATAGAGTTCAAATTGTTTTGTTATATAAAGTATTTTTTTTAATACAATACTATGGTACAGTGTACATAAGATTCGTTGAAGCCGAATATATGTATTTCCCTTACTCTTGCCTTTTGTATAAATATGTATCAGTATTTGTTTTTCCTTTTTATTTACTGTTAAACTTATTGAATTCTTAAGAGTTTTGAAGTGTCAATATGTATGTTTGGGGGCAGGGGTGGATACTTTTCCTGTCTTTAAATATTAACATGTGTTTTTTTATTGTTTGGGGCATATGTTAGCATATACATATACGTAGACAAATAACATGACAAATTTATATATTATTTAAAATATTACTAAGTACACTCACTGTACATTCTCACTTGACTCATTATTTTAACATTAAATTTTATTACAGTTATTTTGTGTAAATTATTTAGACATTTCCTCTTGTTTTTTGGTATAAATTATTAAGAGAGTTAATATTTAGCAAGATGTTGTATTTTGTTTTGGTAAAGAATGAACTCATGTTGATAAAAGAAACGTGCTGAAATATGTATATTTTTGAAGTTTCAACCATGAAAAGCTATTGAAAATGCTCAAAAATAATATTGTAACTTTAAAAATTTCATTGATTTGAGTGTGGATGGCTTAAAGTGTTTTTCCTTTACAACGCCCCAAACTAAAAAGATTCTTAGGTCAATCCAAGATACCATTACTCAAATTCTTTTAATAGACGGTAAGCTTGATCAAAGGATACAAGTGTAACAAAGTAGCTCAAATAATTTGTCAGATATACATTTTTTTTTAATTCATGTGGCAGGTCCCACGCCCCCTATTTATTTGTCTAGTAATTTTCCCCCAAATTGTTCATGTGGATTTTATTATATTCTAGCACTGATAGTTTTTCAGGTATACGAATTTTTAAATTTAATTAATAAGGTAGGTACAACGTCCCATATTTTTAGTCCGCCCATTTTAATATTCATAATGACACTCCGATAGGTTAGTGGTTTGTATTGTAGTCTGGTAGACCGGAGATTTTGGGTTCGATTATCGTCTAAGGCAATCGCACAAGGAACGATAGTGGCCTAGGTGTATTTTTTTATGTATATACACCATCCACCATCCATTCAAACTAACTAACTAATAACTAACTAACTAACTACTAACTAACTAACTAACTAACTACTAACTAACTAACTAACTAACTAACTAACTAACTAACTAACTAACTACTAACTAACTAACTAACTAACTAACTAACTACTAACTAACTAACTAACTAACTAACTAACTAACTAACTAACTAACTAACTACTAACTAACTAACTAACTAACTAACTAACTAACTAACTAACTAACTAACTAACTAACTAACTAACTAACTAACTAACTAACTAACTACTAACTAACTAACTAACTAACTAACTAACTAACTAACTAACTAACTAACTAACTACTAACTAACTAACTAACTAACTAACTAACTAACTAACTAACTAACTAACTAACTAACTAACTAACT
Source organism: Lucilia sericata (assembly GCF_015586225.1). NCBI lineage: Eukaryota > Metazoa > Arthropoda > Insecta > Diptera > Calliphoridae > Lucilia > Lucilia sericata. Next base: position 21,669 of record NW_023994397.1, on the reverse strand, counting down.
AACTAACTAACTACTAACTAACTAACTAACTAACTAACTAACTAACTAACTAACTAACTACTAACTAACTAACTAACTAACTACTAACTAACTAACTAACTAACTAACTAACTAACTAACTAACTAACTAACTAACTAACTAACTAACTAACTAACTAACTAACTAACTAACTAACTAACTAACTACTAACTAACTACTAACTAACTAACTAACTAACTAACTAACTAACTAACTAACTAACTAACTACTAACTAACTAACTAACTAACTAACTAACTAACTAACTACTAACTAACTAACTAACTAACTAACTAACTAACTAACTAACTAACTAACTAACTAACTAACTAACTAACTAACTAACTAACTACTAACTAACTAACTAACTAACTAACTAACTAACTGACTAACTAACTAACTAACTAACTAACTAACTAACTAACTAACTAACTAACTAACTAACTAACTAACTACTAACTAACTAACTAACTAACTAACTAACTAACTAACTAACTAACTAACTAGCTAACTAACTAACTAACTAACTAACTAACTAACTAACTAACTAACTAACTAACTAACTACTAACTAACTAACTGACTGACTAACTAACTACTAACTAACTAACTAACTAACTAACTAACTAACTAACTCACTAACTAACTAACTAACTAACTCACTAACTAACTAATTAACTAATATACGAATTTTTGTATTTCATTTGTAAAGGAAGGTGCCACGCCCACTATTTTGTCTTAAATATTCATAATGGTACTAAAATAATCCGTTAGGTTTCTAACTGTTATCGCTTTAAGACTTTCTTTATATGGTAGGTATCACGCCCAACCATATAAAGGAATATCAATAGTTCAAGTTGAATAGTCTGGTCTCTTCGGTGAAAACCAACTTTTTGTTTGTTAAAATATATTCCTTTCTTAATTAGTAAATTTGGATTTTTATTTATATTCCTTTCTTTATAAATTTTTCTAATTTTGATTAATTTCTTTGACTAATTTAACAATATTAGTACAACCGACATTTCTTTACTAACAACTTAAGGACGAAATAAACTTTTTCATTAAAAATGAATCAGTTTCTAAATGTTGCTTTTTTATTTACTTAATTGAATAATTTCCATTAAATATAATGCAGGTATTTTATCAACATTATCATCATCGTCTTCGTCAACAACACTTTATTATTTATTCACTCATTTATTTAAGCAGACACTTGTAATAAGTTGATTGTTAATAAAACTAGACACATAAAAAACACATATTAAATATTTATAAAAAAACTAAAATTTTTAACAAATAATACAAAAAAAAATGTTAAATAAAATTTAAATAAATGTCACGTTTTTGTTAATGACAGATACAAAACTTTATTTTTCAGTTATTTAAATAATAATGTCAATGCTTTAAATGAAAATACAAAAAGAATTCATCACTCATATAAAAATAGTGCAACATTTGTTAAATCTAATGAAAAATATTTCAAAAAAATACTAAAAATTATTTAAATATGAAAAACAAACAGGCGTTATTGTCAACAATAGGGAAAAAAATTTAATATTTTAATATGACTGAACACTCTTGCTAGTGTGTTAAATAAAATAACGAAAAAAAAAACAATAAAAATAAATATTGAAATTGAAACCAAAAATCGATTTTAATAAATTTTAATGACATTGAGCGTAGACTAATGTTGTATATAACGTCCCCACAATACAAAAAAAAGCAACAAAAAAACATACAACAGTTTATCATGTTATTGAATGTTTCCGTTTCCGTTTCCTTTCACTTGCACACTTTTACTTTTTACACTTTCACTGTTTCTATTGACTATTTCCTTCGACTCTCTCTATCTATCAGTCGTTTAGGTTTAAAAAAAAAAAACGAAAGGTTTAATCATGCTAAAACACTTTATTGCTGTTGCTGTAGTTGTTGTAATTTACTATTTATTTTTATACGTGTTGGCAGCTACAACAATAACCTCAACATAAAGAGCAATAAGACCAAGTGCTTGTTTTTGAGTAGACTTGAATTGTTTACAATTTGTCACCTGGTTTATTGACACCCACGAACAGTCGTCATTATTATTATTATTACTATTAATAATAATAAATTGATATTTAAGTGAATTTATATATTTCATTTTGTTGTTTTATTATAAAACAAATTATTGTTATTAATTATTTAGTTAGTATGGCCTATTATTCTCTATATATTGGCCAATAAATTTTCTTCCCCCTTAAAAAAGACATGAAAAGACAAAAAATGCAAATAAAAATTTACTATGAACATTTTTAATTCATTGGCGAGACTTTTTTGGGGCTTGTAATTATAAAGGGCTGGCATAATAAATTTGTCCTTACTTTAATTGTAATAAATCATTTATTTACTTAAACTTAACGAAGCAAATAAATACTCAATCTTCATTGTCAACCATTTTTTTGTGAGTATTACTTCATCTAAATTATATTGTCAAAATATAATTGTTCATTTATTGAAAATGCTAAATTTAGACTCAAATAAATTATAATTTCGTTAAATTTACAAAATTCTATAACATGCTAAGGGAAATATATCAAAAGAAAGCACCCACTCCTCCAAAAGTGGCTCCACGTGAAACAAAAAGCCACCAAAGACTCTGCTCTGTTTCATTAGACAGACTGGACTATCGACTATACTATAGACTAAGTATACTCTAGACTATAATATAGACTAAACTATAGACTAGAACATAGACTAGACTAAAGACTAGACTAAAGACTAAACTATAGACTAGACTATAGACTAGACTATAGAGTAGACTATAGACTAGATTCTAGACTATAGACTAGACTATAGACTAAACTATAGACTAGGCTATAGACTAGACTATGGACAAGACTACAGACTAGACTATAGACTAGACTATAGACTAGACTATAGACTAGACTATAGACTGGAATATAGACTAGACTATAGACTAGACTATAGACTAGACGATAGACTAGACTATAGACTAGACTATAGACTAGACTATAGACTAGACTATAGACTAGACTATAGACTAGACTATAGACTAGACTATAGACTAGACTATAGACTAGACTATAGACCAGACTATAGACTAGACTATAGACTAGTATAGACTAGACTATAGACTAGACTATAGACTAGACTTTAGACTAGACTATAGACTAGACTATAGACTAGACTATAGACTAGACTATAGACTAGACTATAGACTAGACTATAGACTAGACTATAGACTAGACTATAGACTAGACTATAGACTAGACTATAGACTAGACTATAGACTAGACTATAGACTAGACTATAGACTAGACTATAGACTAGACTATAGACTAGACTATAGACTAGACTATAGACTAGACTATAGACTAGACTATAGACTAGACTATAGACTAGACTATAGACTAGACTATAGACTAGACTATAGACTAGACTATAGACTAGACTATAGACTAGACTATAGACTAGACTATAGACTAGACTATAGACTAGACTATAGACTAGACTATAGACTAGACTATAGACTAGACTATAGACTAGACTATAGACTAGACTATAGACTAGACTATAGACTAGACTATAGACTAGACTATAGACTAGACTATAGACTAGACTATAGACTAGACTATAGACTAGACTATAGACTAGACTATAGACTAGACTATAGACTAGACTATAGACTAGACTATAGACTAGACTATAGACTAGACTATAGACTAGACTATAGACTAGACTATAGACTAGACTATAGACTAGACTATAGACTAGACTATAGACTAGACTATAGACTAGACTATAGACTAGACTATAGACTAGACTATAGACTAGACTATAGACTAGACTATAGACTAGACTATAGACTAGACTATAGACTAGACTATAGACTAGACTATAGACTAGACTATAGACTAGACTATAGACTAGACTATAGACTAGACTATAGACTAGACTATAGACTAGACTATAGACTAGACTATAGACTAGACTATAGACTAGACTATAGACTAGACTATAGACTAGACTATAGACTAGACTATAGACTAGACTAGACTATAGGCTAGACTATAGACTAGACTATAGACTAGACTATAGACTAGACTATAGTCTAGACTATAGGCAAGACTAGACTATAGACTTCATGTTGTATCTTATTCAAAATGTAATCCCATCGACTCCATTCCAGTATTTCCTCTTCGATCTAATAAACTACACAACTTTAAAAAATTCTAAGGAAATTTCCTAAAAAAATAAATTTCAATTAACACTTTTATTCTTAATTTTTATTTCCTAATGATTATTTATGTGTTTGCACATAATAATTTATTCACACAGATGTACAATGTGAAAAACATTTATATGAACAATTCAAACAAAAATAAAACAATTAAAATAATAATATTAAAAAAAATAAAAAACTAGAAAAAATCGGCAAAATATATAGAATCAACATGGGATCACCCACAATGCATTCAAATGAAAACGAAATTGCCATAATAAATGTTCACAAATCAATCACCTCATTTTTTAAATAAACACAACAGAAACTACAAAAGAAATGGCTACAAAGAAAACAACAACAGCAGAAAATTTGCACAGTAGTAAGGGATAAAAAAAAAGTAGAAATAAATGAAAATTTCATTGTTTTATTAGAACATAAAAATGTTCGTAATGAATGTTTAAAATAAAATTATTTATGAGTTTAAAAATAGCTGAAACAAACGAACGAGCAAGTGAACACATCACGCACACACACACAAGCCCAGCCAAAACAATCAAAAACATCATCATCATCATTATCATACACAAACAACACTGACGGCGTCAGTCCACTACTACCCACTGGATAAAAAAAATTTAGAAAATAAATTTGAAAAGAAATTAACAGAACTGTTGTTACTTTTCGTCATTTTGGTCAGTCGTCGTCGTTTGGACAAAATGACTGTTTGTCTAACAATGTTATTTAGACATTTTTTTTTATTTTTTAGTTTCAAATATAAAAATAAATATGTTAGCCAAAGCAAAAAATTAAAAAAAAAAATATTTGACAACGACTCGTGTTTTGTATTTTTTTTTCTGCTACATAAATATTTTTACCAAAATATTAAAACATTTTTGCTAATATCGTTTTATTTTTGTTGGTGTTTTTGCGAGTGGCAAAAATTAGTTTTCGATTTTTCTTTGGTTGTTGTTTTTGTTTTTCAAAATTAAATGAAACAAAAAAAAAAAAAATAAATAAAAATTAATTATTAAAAATACACAATCGCATGTGAAGATATTGAATTTTTAGTCTATGATCTGGTGTGTATTGGTGGCATTTCTTATACTACATCACAATTGGATAGGGTAAAGGTAAATTAAAACTTCCAAAAAGTAATAAACATTTTTGTAATTTTTTTGGAAGCTCTTATATTACTTAGAGAGCCTACCTTTGATATCAACCTCCCTTAAAGACTGAGTAGGTCTTCTACTCTTCTGTTAGTAAAGAAGTTTTTGCGTCTTGGTAAAGTCCTAATTTTGTTAAGAAATCGTCTATATATGTATATCTTAAGTGTTCCTATATAGAAAATTTTACACGAGCTTTCCTATTCAGAAAGTTCTATTGCTAGTAAGCTGCTTAAGTTTTTCTATGTAAATAAAAAGCTCCAACGAAAGCTAACAGCTCAAAGATTCCTCTAAAGAAAGCTTAATTACAAGTCAAGTTAGCAAATTAAGTTTTTCGTATACTTAAAGCTCCTACTTGGAGACAGGAAGGAATTCAAGCTTTCTTAAATAGAAAGCTTTGTCTCAAGTTAACAGCTCAAGTTTTTCTATACAGAAAGCTCTAACGCTTCAAGCTTTCGTATACAAAAAGCTGTCTTGTAGTGCAAACAAAAATCCCTATAGCAAGCTAGCAGCTCAAGCATTGCTATACAGAAGACTTAGTCAAGCTAACAGCACAAGAATTGTTGTACAGAAAGCTCTGTCGCAAACTAGTGGTTAACGATTTCTATACAAAAAGCTTTATAGCAAGTTTGCAACTCAATCTTTTCAATTTTGACAAAAGTTCTAATTGGTAAAATATTTGCTGTAACTTAGTCAAGAGATAAAGGGTATGAATTAATGACAGACTTCAAAGTTTCCTTTACAAAAAGCTTTATCACAAGCCATGTTGGCAATTTAGGTTTTCGTGTACTTAAAGCTCTTACTTGGATACAGGAAGGAATACAAGCTTTCTTAAATAGAAAGATCTGTTGCAAGTAAGCGGCTCAAGTTCTCCTCAAGCTCAAGAAATCTCTTTCGAAAGCTAACGCTTCAAGCTTTTATATACAAAAAGTTATATCACAAGTTGTGATGATCCCCCCGGGGCATGTTTCCATGATGAAAATCACCATCTTGGTGTATTACAATCCCGGGGTATAGGGGTGCTACCAATACCCCTAGTCTGCCGGGACTATAAACTAGTGATGATCAAATGTATCCTCGGCCTTTCCTTGGAATGATTTGACATGGGGTCTAACCAGAGTACCATATAATCTGGCACTACGGGTGGCCGGTTGCTCACAGGACCTAGTCCTGACTGTTAATTGGTTGAGGTTCCTTCGGGATCCACGTAGTGCCTGTGGCTGTTATACCCAAATTCGCGGGGAGAGAACGTTGGTTTAAGGAATCAACAGATATCACTGGGTGATGTGACAGAGCAACTTATGCTGGATTCCTAAAACCGTTGAGTATATCTCACTCTTCGCATAGTAGGGGCGCCAGTATATGTTGCCTGTCATTCCGTATATCGTTCTTTATGGTCTGAGAATGGAACTGAAGTAATTGGTAAACGATCGGAAAAGACTCCTCTGCCCGACAGGAGACTTTTACTGATTTAGTAGACCTTTTACTTCAGGGAAGTTCTCGGAGCTGTTACCATCTCAACAGAATTCATATTGTTTCATGCTACGTGACATATGGTTGAGGTCCGTTCCCCCAACTCGTCGGGGCAATTATTGGATTCAAAAGTTCTCCTCCCAAACGCTTGAGCTGGATCCTCGCCTGCTATACATAAAGTTCTATCGCAAGCTAGCAGCTCAAGAAAGGTCTTTCGTAAACTAGTAGCTTAAGCTTTCTATACAAAAAGCTTTATCGAAAGCTGGCACCAAAGCTTTTCATTTTTGACAAAAGTTCTAATTCGTTAAATATGTATATGTTGTAACTTAGTGAAGGGATAATCAAGTTGGTTAAAGGATAAGAGTTAATGTTAGATTTAAAAGTTTGTTGTACAAAAACTTTATTACAAGCCAAGTTAGCAATTTAAGTTTTCATATACTTAAAACTCCTATTTGGAGACAGGAAGGAATTCAAGCTTTCTTAACTGAAAGCTCTGTCTCAAGTTTAGTAGCTTTCTATACTGTAAATGAGTTAGGTTTCATATTGTACAACTACATAGGAAATTGTAGGAAATTGTTTTTCCGGGAAAAAAACCTGTCATGGACTGACAGTCATTGGAAAAAGCTTATGCATAAACTTTAGATCCGTTTCAGCAAATTTGATGCCCCGAAGAACAGTTTCTAGTCTATAGCAATAAAAAATCGAAATAACAATGGTGGCCTCCGGTAGGTTAGTTAGTGTCCTAGTCTGGTAGACCGTAGGTCGTCATATATACATTCTCCTTCCCAACTACTTAACTAACCGGGTTCGATACCAGTTTTCCTCTCTATCTCTCTTCCCTATTCAAAGCACAACGAGTATTAAAAACACATCCCAGTATTAAATATAAAAACGTGGTGACTATAAACAATAGAAAAAGCAAAAACGAATGAAAATAAGAACACAAAACTTCTATATACGTCATATAATAAAAAAGGTCATAAAAAACACATATAGTATATATCCTTAAAATACTAATGTGTATATATATATAGATAGATTATCATGTCTATATAGATTGATATACAATACAGAACGAAATGAAACATACCGCTGGTGATGTACGCTGTTGTAGCTCATTTTCAATAGATAAAGTGCGTGTGTTTATCAGCAAAGCTTCTGGCCATAAACTACTACGTCGTCGATGACCTGTTTGTTGCTGTTGAAGCGGTTGTTGTAGTTGCTGCTGTTGTAGCTGTAGTTGTTGCAGCTGCTGTTGTTGATTGTTTTGATTGTGATGATGGTGCTGGTGATAATGATGAGGATAATAATGATGATATTGCAAAGAATGTAAACTTTGCCTACTGGTATTACGACGAAATTGAGGAATTTGTGAGGAAGAACAGGATTTCGATAACAATGCTAATTCCGTAGGCGTTGTTGGTTCAGGTGTATTACCACCAGAAGCCTCCAAAGAGGGATGATAAGAATAACGTCTATTACGTGAAGCTTTATTGTCGATTAAATCCGTATTGATGATGGTATCATTGGTTTTAAGGGCTAAATGATTTTTAAAGGGTTGTGATAGTGTCGAAGAAGAGGAAGATGAGGCGGATAAAGAGACATCACTTAGATTCTCTAGACTCTCACGACTTTCTTTGATGGAGGTTATCGTTGATATCTGAGAAGTTCTGGAGATTAAGGATTCTGATCTATTAAGCATAGTAGAAGGCATGGAAGTGGCAGGAGGACAGCTGCTAACTGCTGCTGCTGTTGCTGCGGCTGCTGTTGTTGTTTGAGACGGAGTTGAGGGAGTATATGGTGCAACACCATTTACCGTACTGTCAGTTAGTTCCATGCATATAACTTCTGCTGGCTCTTGGTGGTCGCAGAAACTCCAATGAACTTTACGTTGTTTATTATTCAAATCACTAAAGTTGCAAAAAAATTAAAATGTTTTCCAATTATGAAAACAATTTATAAATTAATAAAAACAAAAAATATTTTTCATATTTTTTTTTTCTTTTTTTTTGGCAAAATTTACTTAATATTGACACAACAGATGGAAATTTTAAGGTTGTGTCACTTGAGAAATTTTTGAAGAATCACAGCAACAACACTTTTAAAAAAAAAAAATAATGACTAATATTTTGACACTTTGAGGTTTTATTTAATTATTTTCTTGTAGAAAAACTTATTATTTGAATTATTTCTAAAAAATTAGTTTTTTCCCAAAAATTTTTGAAATTTTCAACAACTTTTTAAAAACTTATTTTCTTAAAATATTTTTATTTTAAAATTTATTTCGTTTTTACGACTTTTTTATATTTCGAAATTAATTAACATTTTATGACTTTATTTATTTAAGAAAAAAAACTTTTACATAAATTTTCTTTTTCACAAATTTTTCGATAAATTTTTTATTTTTAATATAGATATTTTTTTATTTTGCTCTATTGGCGTTTTAACAATAAACAACACAAATATATATTTTCTTTTCGCTTTCTATTTTTTATTTAAAAACACTTGAACACAAAATATATTTATTTTTTTTTTTAAACAAGAATTTTCAACAAAACACAAGCAAAAAAAAATTGAGTTGAAAAAAAGTGATAATAGAACAAGAAAAACAATTTTCAATACTTTTCAACAGCAAAAGATTTCCGCGCGTTCATCTTTGCCAGAGAGTTTCATTGATTTTACTGAAACACTTTATTGTTGCCACAATGCGTAACGGCTGAAAATATTGAAAAACTAAATTGAAACAACAACAGCAACAAAATATACCCAAAATAAAGAGCACAAAAGACATTTTGAAAAGAAGATCACTCAGTTGAATGCAGAAAGAAGAAGAAGCTCTCCACACAGCAGCAGCAACAGCATCATCAACATCATTATCGTCATCACAATCAATAGATCGACATCATTATGGCGTCAATAGAGAGCAACAACAGCAACAGGCATATTAACAACATTATTATTTTATCCGTTTTTGAAAATTTCAATGGATAACAGAAGAAAAGAGCAAGAAAATGTTGGAATACCGTAACATTTTATTTAGTTCCCATTTTTATTCAGCCATAAGCATTTTATATGATTTTTATTTAAAGAGAATTTTTATCACTTTTTCATTAAATATAGCTTTTCATCGACCAGCCAGCCAGCAGCACTTACCAGCAACAGCAATTTGCCAGCTCTAGTCAGTCACACATTCACACATGACTCTCATTTATCTTGTAAATTATTGTCATGATTTTCTTATTTTGTTCAGTGTTCTACACGCTAAAACATTAATTAACGGGACTGTTCAGAAACCAACAACAACTACAAAGCAAATCAAAAACACTTAAAGAAATTTCACTCCAAACACAACGGATCGGCCGAGGTGAATCATTTATGCACAATTATAATTATAAGAATGATTTAAATATGAAAATTTTTTGTTTTTTTTTTTTTTTTGGCGACCGCAATATAGACATTTGTTATTTTATTAACCCATTTGTTGTCAGTTTATAAATTGAAACAGAACAACAGACAAGTGTATAATAGCAAATCAGCAGCATTATTTTAAACTAATACAAGCAGCCCGTGATTGCCTGCCTGCCTGCATGCATGCACCATGGGCCAGATGTTGTTTGCGTGTATGTGTGTGTATTGTTTTTAAAAAGTGATATAAATATCTTGTAACAGAGAGTTCAATAACATTTAGAAGATAAACAAAGAACAATTAAAAATAGGTGTAATGGGAAGCATATAGGAAAAGTATACAAAAATAGCATTTAACATAATTTAGAACAATTTTCAAATATTTAGAGAAATTACTTTATTGGAGGAATTATGGTGTGTGTTTAATTATGTGTGTCCTAATTAGAGAGACTTAATTAACATTAATCTAATTCAATTTTTCTAGAAATTTTTTAAAGAGAAAATATTGTTCAAAAAATCTTCTTTTGAATTCCTCATTCCATTGATAAAGCAGTATTATTGCACATTTGAATTATTTTGGGATGTAGAAGAACATACATCATCTATAATTAACTAATTAACTAACTAACTAACTAACTAACTAACTAACTAACTAACTAACTAACTAAGTAACTAACAACTAACTAACTAACTAACTAACTAACTAACTAACTAACTAACTAACTAACTAACTAACTAACTACTAACTAACTAACTAACTAACTAACTAACTAACTAACTAACTAACTAACTAACTAACTAACTACTAACTAACTAACTAACTAACTAACTAACTAACTAACTAACTAACTAACTAACTAACTAACTAACTAACTAACTAACTAACTAACTAACTAACTAACTAACTACTAACTAACTAACTAACTAACTAACTAACTAACTAACTAACTACTAACTAACTAACTAACTACTAACTAACTAACTAACTAACTAACTAACTACTAACTAACTAACTAACTAACTAACTAACTAACTAACTAACTAACTACTAACTAACTAACTAACTAACTAACTAACTAACTAACTAACTAACTAACTAACTAACTAACTAACTAACTAACTAACTAACTAACTAACTAACTACTAACTAACTAACTAACTAACTAACTAACTAACTAACTAACTAACTAACTAACTAACTAACTAACTAACTAACTAACTAACTAACTAACTAACTAACTAACTAACTAACTAACTAACTAACTAACTAACTAACTAACTAACTAACTAACTAACTAACTAACTAACTAACTAACTAACTAACTAACTAACTAACTAACTAACTAACTAACTAACTAACTAACTAACTAACTAACTAACTAACTAACTAACTAACTAACTAACTAACTACTAACTAACTAACTAACTAACTAACTAACTAACTAACTAACTAACTAACTAACTAACTAACTAACTAACTAACTACTAACTAACTAACTAACTAACTAACTAACTAACTAACTAACTAACTAACTAACTAACTAACTAACTAACTACTACTAACTAACTACTAACTAACTAACTAACTAACTAACTAATTAACTAACTAACTACTAACTAACTAACTAACTAACTAACTAACTAACTAACTAACTAACTAACTAACTAACTACTAACTAACTAACTAACTAACTAACTAACTAACTAACTAACTAACTAACTAACTAACTAACTAACTAACTAACTAACTAACTAACTAACTAACTAACTAACTAACTAACTAACTAACTAACTAACTAACTAACTAACAAACTAACTAACTAACTAACTAACGTTCTAGTTGGACGTCTGACAGATCTGATAGATCAGAGAAATGTGACAACCCTAACATTTGATATGGGCTGGACATTTACACAGAAGATGAGTAATTGTTTCCTCATTTTGATAGCTTTTACAGAAGTCAATACATGGAAAACCCATACGTTTCGCATGATTTCCAAACTTGCAATGACCAGTGATAACTGATGGAAAAGCGCTCAGATGCATTCTGCTGAGACCTATTAGATAGGATGTTCTGTAAAAATTCTTGCAAGGCCACAGCAATCTTGAGATCCACCAAGTGTACTCAGAGACCAGTGTCTTGGGCTGAACTGTAACATGTATTTGTTATTTGTTTCTTAATGGCCGATTTTGGGACACCACAGAACTGGTCTATGTCCAGAAAGGCAGTGTTGTTGCCGATTGTGTCTCCGTGTCCTTTGACCCAAACAAGGGTAATTGTCTCGTCATCTCATTAAAAGATACCCGGCAATTTGTCTTGATGTAGAATATACACCGATCACGGATTTAATAGCGGCTTGACTATACACTATAGATTCTGATATCTCTGTTAGATATCTGATAGAACTTAAGCCAATTTGACGCCCTTTTTACCGACGAAATTTCAGCTTGTAAAATAGAGAACTTATCGTTAAATCTAGATTCCAAATTCCTCAATGAAGATGCCATCAGCATTTAAAGTTGGGGGTTCAGAATAATAAGAGTTTGTACTATACAGGAAATCTCTCGTAATGAACGGTTCCGGAATACAATGGAATATTGTAGAAGAATACTGGGAAGAGATCTACAATCTTTGAATGACATTCTGGTTACAGTGTTCATTGCAAGCAGATTTCCGGGTAGCCAGTTTAGCATAGCGAACAACGTTTTACTGGGCAGTTATAAGAACACCAGTTATGAGAAGAGTTGATGATCTCATAACATTCGTGAACATATTTGATATTTTGTCAAACTAAGTAACTAACTAATTGAAAAGTAAGGGCTTAAAATACTAACTATTTAACACTTGGAGGCAAATACTTACCTCGCTCGCTTACAAAACGAGTTTGGTATAAACTTATTACGATCACCTCACAAAAAGAAAAAAATATTGTTTCTTTTTTTTTTTTTGTATAAAAAACAAATTCGAAAAACAATAAGTTATTTGTAAGTCATTACAAAACTCCTTCTAAGTAATGCTACCGATATGTAATAGCCATTGAAAAGTAAGTTGCTGATACAAGTCATTATCAAAATTTCGCTAAAAACATATTTAAGCAAAATTGCTAATTTCTTCAAAACAACAAAACCATTTTACATTTCGTTTCAGTGTAAATTTGGAAAATTCCCATTAATCTTACTTTTCAAATTCATCGAAAATATTTATCTTTTATTTAATTTCTATTATAATTATTGGCAATTTCTTACACAGCTGTGTAATGATGCAAATTACAGAAAAAAAAAAAACAACAAAAATTCTGCTACAAAGAAATTGTTGCCATAAAAATCGAGAGAAACCCAAATAATACAATATACAGTCAAAATTTTTAATATTTTTTGATCGATTTAGTATCGGTAGTCATTTAATGATATGAGAATATAAAGTAAAAATAAATAAACAAACAAACAAATCATTTCAAGATAAAATAGACTTTTGACACTGACCATGAATGTATAAAATACACTGGCGTAATTACAAGATATTTAAAATTTTTACAAAAATAATTTTTCATCATAAACTAATACATATATATATACATATGTGGACCTTGGAATGTAACGAATGATAGGTGGACTTAATAAACGTTTAAATTGTAAAAAGAAAAGAGATTTATGCTAATGATTATGTATGGTTGTAGGAAATGTGGTTGTTAAATAATATTATTTGAGAAAAACGCATTAGGAATATGAAAAATGTTTCAAAATTTATTTGATGAATTTATGATATCATTAATAATATTAAAAAAAAACTTTAATCATTTGAAGAAATTTGTAATAAAAGATTTATTCGAAAGAACAAGCTGAATGTTATTCTTTCGAGCACTGTTATCTTGCTAGTGACGTCATATGGCCCCACAGTATAGCGCATAGCGTCATTCTGTTCAAACCCCATCTGACAATATCATTCGTATTTGTAAACAAAATGAGAATTGCACTATACAAATCTCACAAGCATGTAAACCTCACCAATCAGTACATTTTTCTACGCGATATGTACATATGTATGTCTGTTGGGATATAGAAATTAAAAGTCTTAGTTCAACTGTCTATTTGAAAAATTGATAAAAAAAAGTGAGCTCAGTTTGAAGTTAACCTTTTCGGAAGTTTCTTTCCACAAAATGAAAATGTTATAAAACAAAGCAGAATATTAAAGAAAATATCATATTTTGATAAAATATAGTCTTAATATTTTTTCATATTATTTTCCTATCAAACATAATATGATCTTATAACGACATATTATAAACCAAATATCTTCTGATGTAATCATATTATGATCCAAAGTAATCATATTATGGTTTAAATAGGATTGTTTTGAACCATAATATTTGAACCACAGTTTGAATATTTAAGGTCATAATATCTTTATTTTATACCATAATATGATTACTTTAAACCAGTATAGTTGTGGCAACCATGTCGAACAATGTCTTTTTTCATCGTGAAGGGGTGTTATTCAAAATAATTCTTCACTCAGGATAACTGATTGGAAAAGTTTCTGGACATTGGACGTAATAACATTCATAGATCATTTATAAGGCTTTTTCGCTAACAGTTTTCATGAAAAGGAGCGCGCAAGAAGTCTGGCGGCTTAGGTGTTTTTTCAATCTAACCTACAGCCACGTAGTTTTCCAATAAAGATTTTGTGTGACAGAACTGTTTTTCAAAATTTTCTTTACAACATTTTGTAAAAATGTTCATTATCATCTATATGTTGTCCCGCACTTGGTGGACAAACTTTTCTTACAGACTGTACATTTTATTAAAATATTTACAAACAGAATATATATTACACCTTCCAACAAAAAGAGAAATTTTAGTTAGACACGAACCGATTTTAAACTATAAATTTAATGGAGAAAAAAATGCATTTTTAGTTTTTCATTTCGTGATCCTGTGTCCTTTTTAAAAAGCTTCAAAGTTTTAAAGATGTACATTTTTCAGAAAATATATTAAAACACACAGAGGGGGAAAAATATAAACTCCTGGTACCAAATTGACATCAAAGTTTTTATAATTTGTCAATAACATCCGTTGTCAAAGTATATACATACGTACGATAACACTATGTAATGCTGACCACGCAGTGTTGTCAACATTACAACAATTCGTTGTAGCAATCTATATTTTATGCACATCCATTGTCGAAAAGTTAACAAACGTGGTAAGCTCCCTATTGACAATGGATTTTGTGCTTAACACTTTTGTTAACTTTTAGACAACGGATGTGCATAAAATTTAAATTGCGATAACGAATTGTTGCAACGTTGACAACATTGCGTGGTCAACATTACATGTTGTTGTTGTATGTATGTATATACTTGACAACGGATGTTATAGAAAAATTGGGTGTCAATTTGGTACCAGGCGTGTATATTTTTTTCTCTCTCTGTGTACTTGTACTGCTCAAATTAATTATGTTTTCAATATTATTTGAAAAACATTTTTGACATCTTTTGATCCAGACAGAATAAAGTTCTTTTAACATCAAATTGATCAGTAGAACTATTTTAAAATATTTTTTGAAAAATTTAATTTTTAAAACTTTAAAGTCCTTTTACAAAAAAACAGGTTCAGGAAATAAAAAACTTTGAACTCAGTTTTGCTTAATTCAGTCTCTAGTTTCAGATTTATAATATCTAGTTCGTGTCTAATTTTGAGTATTGGATGGTGTATTCTGGATTCTTGTGATATTCGAAGACGTTCTAGCTAGAAACACGAAAATTAAAATTTCTTAAAATATTCTCTATTGATCAGAACATTTTTGTATTAAAAAGGAACAAAATCGGTCCACGATATCGATCTATTGATTCTTGTTATGACACTTAAGAACTAAAGAAAATATGTACGAAAGTCGGGCACGGTCTACTAAATGATACCCTACATCAGTTTTAAAAATATTTAATTATTCGGGGTCTGCTTGTATAAGGAAAGTTTTAAATCTTGTTTAATGGGTTTGTCATAGAAGATCTACAATATAAATTGATCATCAATAGGTCATCTTGAAAATTTTGAACTGTACTTTGCGAACAAGGTTTACACGGACAGACGACCTTATGGACTTGGGTCAATCGATTCAGAAAGTGATTATTAGACGATTGGTATACTTTAAAGTGGGTATTGAACCAATATTTGTGTACGCTACAAACACCAACATATAAAACCCTTCCCACTCTTATAGTGTAGGATATAAAAATTAACAATGACATATAAAAATTTCCATAACAATTGTAAAGAAATTTGCTAGAAAGTTGAAAATTCTTAACATGTCTCATTTATCACATTTAAACACATTTGAATACAATGCATTGTACAATTTGTAATGCATTACAAATAGCTTTGTAGCTAAATATTTTATTCCTATTTTTTTCTCAGTTAAGAAAATGCAATAAACATTTTTTTGTGTATGAAAAAAAAAAACATTTCATATTAGAAATATGCAATATTTTATATTTTTATATGTAAATTATCGATGAATTTACACACACACATATTTGTGATGCTGGTATTTTGTACAATATTTTCATATTTTACAATTCAATGCGATTGCACAGTGGGGCAGAATGGAAATTTTTTGGAAATAAATCTGGCATTTCTAAACGGCTGATCCGATCGGGATAAAATTTGGTGTGAGCGTAGCCAAGGAGTATTCGAGTTTAAGTTTTGAAGATGAACCCTGCAGATGCCCCAGGGACGGCGCTGTGGCGGCTCAAAGTAGGGTACCTACGACATGTAAAATTTTTAAACTCGTGCCATTTTTTTGTTTTCACCCAAATACAAAGATTTTTATATTTTGTGAAAGCGCTCGACGAGATCTTGAAAAAACATGCTTGGACATACTACTTATCTCTTATAATATCCGAGTTATAGGCATATAAAAATTTAGTGATACAAAATTTACCATACCTTGGTCCGCCTTTTTTTGAATACCGGGCGTAATTTTGGACCAAATGGACTCAATTTTTTCTTGCTAGTTAGACAACAAAATTTCCAATAATATACAAAAAATTTCAGATCAATATTGTTTACAGATCCAAAAATATACGTTTTTTAATTTAAAAATTCAAAAAATTTTAGATTTTTGGCATTTTTTTGCCAAAAATGTGTCTTAACTCTTTTATTAATAAAATAAAATTTTTATTAAGAACATATAACAATTTTATAGTTTTCTAAAAGGTATCTTTACGCAGAACGCTTTGGCGTAAAAAACTTGTCCTATTTTTTGAAAATGTTGCCACTGCGTCCTTCCGAATATGACCTATCTTTTATCAAAACTTCAACTTTGGGCGACATGTTCTAAAATCCCAAAGCTGGGATCAGAAAACTGAAAGCAGTTTTGGAAACCTCAATATGTTTTCTATTTACTCCAAAAGTATTTTCCCAGCCCTGAAAGAAATGTGGACCCTATGGGCAAAAAAATAAAAAATCCCATTTTTGGGATTTTCATTCCTATTTTTGGGAATTGCGGGATGCCCTTTGACCTTTTCAATTTTTTTTTGCATATTCTTATTTGAAATGACAAATTTAACAAGCGTTGAAAATTTCATTGAGTTTTGTTCATAAAGATTTTGTCATATATTACATATTTGTTTAATTTCTAAAACTATGATTTATATCAAAATTTTAATAGGATCGCAGATAGCTACAACAATTTAGTCCATATTTATCCCTTAATATCATTTTTTAGTTAGATATGGAAATTCTCGACCCTTTACAAAAAATTTCAAGCCAATATCTCAATTACATTCAAAAATATGTTCATTTAAACCTGTGTCCTTTAATTTCATCTTTTTCATATTTTTATGACAGAACATACATTTGGTGTTGAATAAAATATTTGGACAATTTTTAAAAATTATTTAGTTAATTATTTTATTATAATATTGTATATAAAATAAAAAAATTATAATTTTATTATGAGCCACGCACAACAACACCTAAATCACCCCACACAAATTACCTTTCCCGCCCACCGAAATATAAAACACAATTTAATACAATATCATCAGTTAGTATAATAGCTTTTTTTATTTGAACTGTTTATCTTAAACATAATACAATTAATTCTTACAACCTACTTATATAGTTAATTCCTAACACTACTTATTTTCTATAAAATAATCTGTCATATCGGTATACATATCCAGAAGGTAATATAAGTCCTTTAAATCTTCCTTGTTTTGAGATGATAGAGTTTCATAACAAATCCATCTTTTTCGCATAGTTGAAAGAACAGGATCAGAAGATAGAAGTAAACTATTAAAAATATCTTCATTCTGTGATTGCCTGGAGCATTTTCTTGAGCTGAATAGTTGAACATGCTTAAAATCTCGATTCCTCGCTTCCTGGGCTTCTTCTGTTAACTCTCCAAGTGGAAGAATATTCGATTCAATTATTATTTGACCATGACACAATACTTTGTGTACTGTTGGTGTTAGTTCCCTCCATGGATACAGAGATACAAGTAATTTAGAAATTTCAGATGTGTATTCCCCAAATCGATTTTCATTAATTTTATGTTTACTATTCAGTGCCATTAAAATAGTTTTAACTCTTCGAAGCAACTCCTTGTCGATTCCAGTTATTTTTGAAGTAATTTCAAAATCACGAAAAAACCTTCTCGACGTATTACCGTCATTTGTACTACCGCAACTTGAAAGTGGTTTGTCGATGTTTAATCCCATCTGAACTTTAAATTCTTCTTGGATTATGCTTTTTTCCGCAGCTCTCAGTTCTTTCAATTCTTCATTATTTTTTGTTGATTTAGTAGGATAGTTTGTTTTTTTTCCTGGATCGCCTTGTATGATGGTAATATATTGTGTCCTTTTTCATGCAGAGCTTTTCTTAATATTTGGTACTTATTTCGACTGAGACCCAGTTCCAACATAAGCGCTATTGCTTCCTCTTCAGTAAAATTTGATTATGATGTTGGAGTTGGTATACTTTCCACAATTCGCTTAAGTCGTTTTGGTGATGCATTAGGAAGAATAGTTGCAATATGTACGACATCCATATGTTGGTTTTCCTTTTTCAGCATTTCGTTAAATGTATCAGCAATTTCCTCATTTGAGATTGAAAAAAGTTTTTGTGTGACCCTCTTTTTTTTACCTTGAACATAAGTCTTCGTATGACTTGCAAGGCGCTCCTGTTGATGTGTTGTAAGTTGAGATTTCCGTAGTAGTTTCCATCCAACTACAAAATTTTAATCGAAATTTCTTTTGATTTCCATCCACAGACTTACTTTTTACATCAAAAAGTTTTAAAAAGTTTTCAATTTTTGATATGCCTGTTTTGTCTACTTTTCTACTATATGTAGTTTTTATATAATTTGAAATGTCTTCAATTCTTTCTGGCCCTTTTGAAGATATATATATTCCAAAGTAAAAAATTACGAATTGTCTACCTATTAACATTTAGGACTATATTACTATAACCTGTAATTCAGTCATTGATATTTCTTATTAGTGAATGAATCGAAATTATCATATATTTTTACCTACATGATCATAAACGAAACAGAACGAAATGATCTGTCGAAAAAATTTAGGTAAAAAATGGTTATAAATTTTTGAAAATTCAAGCATAATAGGACCTTTCAATTATAAGGATAAGCAAACAAATAGAAAATAAGTAAATATAAGATTTAAATATGTGCTGTCATACTTAATACTAAAATATGAAAAAGATGAAATTAAAGGACACAGGTTTAAATGAACATATTTTTGAATGTAATTGAGATATTGGCTTGAAATTTTTTGTAAAGGGTCGAGAATTTCCATATCTAACTAAAAAATTATATTAAGGGATAAATATGGACTAAATTGTTGTAGCTATCTGCGATCCTATTAAAATTTTGATATAAAGCATAGTTTTAGAAATTAAACAAATATGTAATATATGACAAAATCTTTATTTATGAACAAAACTCAATGAAATTTTCAACGCTTGTTAAATTTGTCATTTCAAATAAGAATATGCAAAAAAAAATTGAAAAGGTCAAAGGGCATCCCGCAATTCCCAAAAATAGGAATGAAAATCCCAAAAATGGGATTTTTTATTTTTTTGCCCATAGGGTCCACATTTCTTTCAGGGCTGGGAAAATACTTTTGGAGTAAATAGAAAACATATTGAGGTTTCCAAAACTGCTTTCAGTTTTCTGATCCCAGCTTTGGGATTTTAGAACATGTCGCCCAAAGATGAAGTTTTGATAAAAGATAGGTCATATTCGGAAGGACGCAGTGGCAACATTTTCAAAAAATAGGACAAGTTTTTTACGCCAAAGCGTTCTGCGTAAAGATACCTTTTAGAAAACTATAAAATTGTTATATGTTCTTAATAAAAATTTTATTTTATTAATAAAAGAGTTAAGACACATTTTTGGCAAAAAAACGCCAAAAATCTAAAATTTTTTGAATTTTTAAATTAAAAAACGTATATTTTTGGATCTGTAAACGATATTGATCTGAAATTTTTTGTATATTATTGGAAATTTTGTTGTCTAACTAACAAGAAAAAATTGAGTCGATTTGGTCCAAAATTACGCCCGATATTCAAAAAAAGGCGGATCAAGGTATGGTAAATTTTGTATCACTAAATTTTTAAATGCCTATAACTCGGATATTATAAGAGATAAGTAGTATGTCCAAGCATGTTTTTTCAAGATCTCGTCGAGCGCTTTCACAAAATATAAAAATCTTTGTATTTGGGTGAAAAACAAAAAAATGGCACGAGTTTAAAAATTTTACATGTCGTAGGTACCCTACTTTGAGCCGCCACAGCGCCGTCCCTGGGGCATCTGCAGGGTTCATCTTCAAAACTCGAATACTCCTTGGCTTCGCTCACGCCAAATTTTATCCCGATCGGATCAGCCGTTTAGAAATGCCAGATTTATTTCCAAAAAATTTCCATTCTGCCCCACTGTGGATTGTGGCATGAGTGTATTACTAAGTATGTAAAAGCTCTGGTAAAAAAAAATCCTATCATGGTTTCAATAAATGTCGCTACAATATTTTTCGGTTGTTTTTGCAAAAGCTTTCGATTTTTTATTTCATTTTCTATTTCTTTTTCGATTTGATTTTGTCATGTCTATTGGGCAGGGGGTCTTTTTCAATGATTTTTGATTTGATTTTTTTTTTTTTTGGTTTGTCAGATATTTTTAAATTTTGATGACGTGTTAGTTGTCGTTTGTTGATGTTTTACACTCAAGTGCGTTTAATATTGTTTGAACGATTTTTGTTTTGCAATGTTCTTTTTTTGTTGTTGTTGTTTGTTTTAATGTTTTTTTTGTTTAATCGTTCTAATGCTGTTTGCAGAAAGTATTTCCGTAGATGTTAGTTCATTTTGTAAA